>NC_090925.1:1106506095-1106809125 GCF_040938575.1 Ambystoma mexicanum
TAAGAAGCATGAGGCCATGAGGTCCAGAAGGCAGATGAAAGCAGAGCGCGGGACATCTTCCTGGGATTGGAGGATATTGACTATCCAAAAGATGTTTGCCACTCAGTCCTCGGGTGGGAAAGCCCTGCGCCCAGGCAAATTCCCAGATGAACCAGAGAGAGTGGGATGGGGCAACCTGAGACCTTTTGAAGTTCAATAGCGTGCATGTGCAGAGCAGATGCTCCGACACTAGATCTGGGGAGTGAGCTTGGACAAACCAGTCGTCCAGGTAGTGGAAGACATGAATGCCCTCCCTCTTAAGGTGAGCTGTTGACATTGCCAGCATCTTGGTGAAAACGCTGGGAGCTGAGGAACAACCGAACAGCAAGACCTTGAATTGGTAATGGTTTTGACCTACCGCAAACCTTAAGGAACTACCTGGACTTTCGATGAATCAGCAGATGGAAGTGGGCATTTTGAACGACCAGGGACACCAACAAGTCCTCCAGATCGAGTGCTTGCAGAATCTGAGCTAGAGTAACCCGCTTGAACTTGTCCTTGCAGTATTTATGTGAACATATGAAAAAGAAACACTGCAAATCTGAAAATACTGAATTTATTTTTCTTTTAACCCACTTCACTGCATATATATGCAGGGGAAGACACCCTGCAGCCCCCCACCCCCAATACCTCAGACATTTATTATCAACTTAACCCATTCACCCGCATATATATGCAGTGAAATGGGGCTTTGAAAAGTCAACATTTTCGGATTTGCAATGATGGTCTGCGATATTTTGTAGTAATAATGTCCTTGCAAAGGAGAAAGTTCAGCAGCCGCCAATCCAGAATGGGGCGCAATCCTGCATCCTTCTTCAGAAACAAAAATTAGGTGGTGTACCACACCATGCCTCATTCTGAGCACAGAAATAGCTTGATCGCGCTCTTCGACAGAAGCCAATTAACCTCCTTCAGTAGGATGGGATCTGGAGACAAAGGGGTGGCCAGTGGGCTGTCGAAAAAATATCCCTGTCGGATGACCTGTAAGGCCCAAGCATCGGACTTGGTCTTAGACCATTCTGGACTGAACAAGGCAACAAGGCAAGCCTCCCCCAAGCCTCCCCCACCAGTGATGAATGGCAAAGCCTGTCACTGAGGTTTGGCGCCCTGGAGAGCAGCAGGGACAACACCCACTGCAAGCGCCCATTGCAGGGCACCCCTTCCTCTGCCTCTCGAGAAGCACCTTCCTTGTCCTTTTCCCCAGGGCAGACTGACCTCGGGCCCATCGGGGCAAAGGCAGTTAAGGGTCAAAAATCCTTGCCCCGAGACAATGGCTGTGCGGAAGGCTGTTGTACCGCTATCTCCAAGCACTAAGAGGTTTCTTTGGACGACTGGACCTTCTGAAGGGCGTCGGCTGTCGGTTACAAACCCAGACGTCCTGAGCCACGAATGGTGCCTGACCACTGTGCTAGTGTCCATGGACCTTCCCATACAGTCCGCTGCAGCACCTGGCGTGTCACCTCCTTGCCGCCAGAGACAAAGAACAGGAACCCATCCCTCATCTCTCCCTCCGGGGAGTACTTAGCCGCATTGAACACCGCCGTCCAAAGGACGTAGGAGAACTTCGCCATGGTGCAAGAGCCATTCACAGCCTGCAGTGCAAGACTGCCCGACGTAAACACTGTCTTGCCCCATGCGTCAAACCACTTAATCTCCCTGTCTGGTGGAACAACGGTAATGTGGAAGTGTTCAGGGTAGCTGTTGCAGACTGAACCCCTAAGCTTTCAGGTGAAGCATGGGAGGAAAAAGGCCGGGTCCGACGGAGCGGGTCAGTGTTTCCTCACCAGATCCCAGTCTCCCGGGCTCCCACACCTCCAATACAGGGGGCTCCACTGCCACATTGAAGGGCATCATCCAGAATATCGAAAAGTTTGTACTGAATCTTGGACCCGAACAGAGTAGAAAGCCTAAGAGTACTGGCAACCTTGGCCATCAAGCGCTGGAAGGCGGCTTGAGGATTTCCTGGGTTGGGAGCTGGCAAAATGTCCATCTCTGGTGAGGTGTCGAGGCCACTGGCCCCCTGCAGGTCCTCTGCCAGGCCCATCACGTTTTGAACTTCCCTGTAGAATTATTCTGGGAAATCCCTCACCTTCCTAGAACCCATATGTTCAAGCCCAAAGGGGACCTGTTCACCCACCTCATAACAGATGTCATAGGCATCCCTAGGGAGAGAGACGTATTCCCACACAGCCGCAGAGCCACAAAGCCGGTCTGCACCAACGACGAAGCTGGCGCTGAGCCCACCGCTCCCGAAGGCGGGGCCTGTTGGAACAGAGAGACCTGTGTATCTGTTTGGTCAAGGCCCGAGCCCATAGGCAGGAGTGGCTCCGGAGGGTACCCTGCCGGCAGCAACAGACGCTGAGTGCAGAGCTGGCGGCACCTTGGCGATGAAGTCCAACATCTTCAGGCAGACGTTTCCCCATTCCACCAGTGTGGAGGATTGGGTCGGAGAAGGTGCCTGTGCCGGATACTGAGCGGACCTGGAGTGGTGGCTCTTCTTCTTCGAAGAGGAAGATGAATGTCAGTGAGAAGACTCACAGACTCACTGTCCTGTGGTTCTGGTGTATCGGGAGATCGCAGCCAGATGTATCTTAATGGAGGCGTCAGCCAGTCCAGCCTTGGCCAGCGACAGTAGGTACGGCAGCACTTGAGGGGCCGTAATCCGTACAGGGTTAATCTTCTGTGCACAGCACCAGACAGAGAACCTCTTCCACTTATGTCCGTAGCACTTGAGAATTGAGGACGCCCTGGCCTTTGCAAGGACCTCTCTGCAGTCAGCCGGGACATCGTACCCTCCAAACTCTAGTGCTGCAGGAGCCAGGCCTGCAAGTTCATCGACTCCGGGTCGTGATGAAGTATGGCGCCTCCTTCTCTGGAGAGAAGATCCGCGTCCGTCTGTAGCTTGACTGGTGGGGACGCTGACAGGTCCAGAAGGTCCGGGAACCAGATCTGCCTCGGCCACGCCAGTGCGACGAGGATCATCCTGCACCGGGATCTCTTGAGCTGGTTGACGAGTTGGAGCAGCAACGGCAACGGATATAGGAACAGGCCGTCCCAGGGGAACGAGAAAGCATCGCCCATGCTCCTCGGCTGGGGAAACCTGCTGGCGAACCTCTGGCACTTGGAGTTCGTTGCCGTCGCAAACAGGTCGATCTGTGGTTTTCCCCATCATCGGAAGAGTCGATCCACTTGATCCTGACGTAGTTCCCACTCGTGGCACGAGCGCAGCTCCCTGCTGAGTGAGTTGAAAGGGCACCAGAAACATCCCTTGGCCGACGGCCCAATGCCACAGATCCTGGGCTTCCTTGGAGAGGGCTGGGGATCTGGTTCCTCCCTGCTTCCGGATGTAGAACATCGTGGTGGTGTTGTCGGTGAAGATTCTCACCACCTTGCCCTTGAGGGACGGGAGAAAGGACCTGAGGGCCCAGAACACTGCACGGAGCTCCAGGATGTTGATGTGGAGCATCTTCTGCTCCGGGAGCCAAAGGCCTCTCGCGTGAAGTTCTCCGGTGTGTGCTCCCCACCCTTCCAGGGAGGCATCTGTCGTCACCGTGCTCTGGTGGGATGGGGTCTGAAAGTCTGTGCCCGCTGTCAGATGAGCGCGGGTGCCCCACCACCGGATCGCTCGTCAGAAGGTCTCGTTGATCCTGTCCTCGAAGCTGCCCGTCGCTTGGATCCAGCGGGCGTCGAGGAACTCTTGCAGAGGGCGCATCCGAAGCCTGCACAGGCGCATGAGATATATGCAGGACGACATCATCTCGAGGAGGGACTTGATGGACCTCACCTTGGCCACGTCCGTGGCCAGCAGACGCTGCACCTTGCCCAGGATGGCCTTCGTCCTTTCCTCCGATGGCGAGGCCAGACTTGCCACTGTGTCGAGCTTGGCTCCCAGAAACAGTGCTACTTGCGACGGGACCAGGTGGGATTTGGGAAAGTTGATGGAGAATCCCAGGTCCGTGAGCAGCTGGACGGTCTTCGCTGTGTGATCTACGGCGAGCTCCCTTGTCCTTGCTCGGATGAGCCAGTCGTCCATGTAGGGGTGGACGTGGATCCCCTGCAGGCGCAGCCACGCCGCCACCGGTGAGAGGCACTTGGTGAACACCCTGGGTGCCGACTTCAATCCGAACGGGAGGGCCTTGAACTGGTAGTGCCGTCCTTGGACCACGAACCTGAGGAACTTTCGGTGTCCTTTTAGAATGGGGATGTGGAAGTACGCATCCTCCAAATCCAACGACGACAGGAAATCGCCCTCCTCCAGATGTCCCAGCACGTGCTGGAGGGTGACCATCCAGAACTTCTGTGCCTTGATGTACTTGTTCAGGTCCAGGATGGGGCGCCATCCTCCTGTCTTCTTTTTCACGATGAAGTACCTTGAGTATACTCCAGAGCCTCTTCAGGACGAGCTCGATGGCACCTTTTTTGAGCATCACCCTTACCTCCAACAGCAGTTGAGGGACGTGATTTTCCTTCCTGGCCACGGGTGGGATGCGGGGGCACTTTTTTAGAAATTCGAGGGCGTGCCCCTGGGCCAGGGCGTCCAGCACCCAACGGTCGGTGGAGATGGACTCCCACACGCTGACGAACTTTGCCAGCCGGCCTCCCATTGGGGTGCTTCGGTGTGGGCCCGACACCACAGTCGGTTCAATCTTGCTTGGAGGACGCCATGCCGCCTTGGCCTCCCTGGCGACGACGGCGGGGTCCACCCGACTTGCCTCATCCTCTATAGGTTCCTGCGATGAGGAGCGGGCCGCTTGGCGGTACGTAGAGGAGCCACCGCCGAATCCCTTGGAGGCACCCTGCTTGCCTCAGGTGCTCCGAAAGGACGGCCTTCGTTGCCGGAGAACGCCTCGGGCCTTAGCTGTCTCTGTGTCCGCCTTGATGGCTTGGAGGGACTCATCCACTGTTTTCCCAAACAGATTGTTCCCGTCGAACGGCATGTCCAAAACCTTGGCTTGTACGTCCTGGCGGAAATCCGTCGCCTTGAGCCACCCTGATCGTCTAAGGCAAACGCTGTTGCCTAGCTGGTGGAAACCGGTGTCGGCACTGTCCGTTACCACCGTAATGGCATGGTCCGACGCCACTTCGCCTTCTTGCAAGATCTCTAGGGCCTCAGCCCTCTTGTCATCCGGTAGGAAGTCCAACAGGGGGGCGATCTTGTACCATAACTCCCTGTCGTAGCGGGCCACGATCGCAAGGGTGTTGGCCGCCTTAATCGTTGTTGCCGCCGACGAGATAACCTGTCGTCCCATTGCGTCCAGCTTCTTTCCTTTGCCGTCCGGCGGGGAAGTTGACGTTGAGGCCGATGCCCCCCCGCTTTCTTCTTGGCTGCCGCTATGACGACCGAGTCAGGGGTCGGTTGTGCCCTAAGGCACAAAGGGGCCGCGTCGGGGACCCGGTACTTCTTCTCGTACCGATCCCTCTTGGCAGGCGTCGTAGACGGGTTCTTGAGAAGGGTGAGACCCTCGTCCCAGATGTCATCCAGCAGAGGCACGGCGAGTACTGGCTTCCTCTTGGCCTCGCGCCGTTGGTAAAGGAAACCTTCTTCCTTCTTCTCTTTGGGGCAGAGCTGAAAAAGCTCGGATGCCCTTGCGATCATTGCATGGAAAGATCCGATCTCGTTGGGCGGGGTGGTCCAGGCTGGGGGCGATGGGAGCTCCGTCCCGTAGTGGTCGGTACCCGTTGTGGCCGTGTCCGTTCCCGTGTCATCCCCAGGGACGGGGGACGTGGGTAAAGGCTGAGCAGGCCGCGAGGGCTGAAAAGGCGGGGCTGGATGGATCCGTCTTCTCTTGTTCGGGGGGCTTCCCGCCAGGCCTGGCTCCTCCGTCGAGCCTGGTTCCCGATCCTCCGTCGGTGGTAAGGGCAATCTCGTCCTTATCTCCGAACATAAGGATTGTATCGCCAACAAAATGGCCGCCAAGTTATCCTGCGGCTCTAGGAGCGACGGGTGGCTAGGACCCTCGCCGGTGCCGCCGTCACTCTCGTCGCCACCTTCGTCGGGATCCCTCCCGTGGGGCCCTCGTCGAGGCCCTCTAAGACTTCTACCAGCTCCTCCTCGGACCTGTGTCCGTGTCCACAATGGCCACCGCCCCCCCCCTGTTTTTCCGCCGGGGTCTTCACAGGGGTCTTTTCGATGGGAGTGAAAGAGGCTTCCCTCCGCGGAGGCAGGGAGACTCTGGGCCCTGAGGTCGCCTCGACTTCCTCGATAGAGGCCTTGGCCGGGTGAATCAAGGCCTTTACAACCTTGTGTGGGCCTGTGGCCTTCACCTTGGGGGTAGGGTCACCGCCTCACTTCCCCTCGGCCGGATCCTTCGAGTTTGACCGGGGCCTCTCCAGAAGCTTTACTGGGTTCTCTGTCTTCCTCTTCCCTGAGCCAGAGTGTTGGCTCGTGGTTGATGGCGCTGGAGAGGGTGCGCCCTGCCTGGCAGCTGAGAAGCCCGACCGTTCGGCGCTCCCGGTGCCCGTGGACTCGCAGTGCTTTGCCTTCTGTTGGGCCCCTGTCGCCGGGGCACCCTCACAGGACTTAGAAGACTGCTCGGACTTCTTCTTCCTCTTCTCACCTGACGGGCTCTTTCCTTCCAGCCAGTTGGAGAGACGAAGGGGTCGGTCCCCGATGGTCCATTCTGACATGTTCCTGCAAAACGCACAGTCCTTCTCCACGTGCATTTTGTCCTCATGAAGGCAGTAGAGACATTTCGAGTGCTCGTCCTCCTTGAACACATTCTGCAGCTGGCATCCAGGGCAAACCCTGAATAGCTTTCCGGGCGTCGAGCTTCCTTTCTCCTGGGCCATGTTCGGGTAGGCCGCAGAAACTTCTGGAATCCTCCAAGAAGCGTAACTCGACGAAATATTCACCCTTGAGGGGCGTAGAAAAATCTGACACGGATCCCCGTTAATCGGATGAAGAGACGGTGGAGCTTGAGGCTCTATTTGACCGAAAAATTAGAAAATCTCTTTGAAAAAGCGCGAAAACGCAGCAAAAGCTCGAGAGCTAAACACGAGGACTCCCAACACTTGAGCGTGCGGTAAAAATCTGAGGATGGCTGCCAGAGGCAGGGCTTAGGGAGAGGGCAGTAATTGGCTGGGGGCAGTATGACCCAGAGACCAGTGATTGGTTACTACTGAGAAAGACAGATCAGAAACGAAACTGATACTGATCTTTCTTTACCGAGGATTCCCGGCCTGACAACGGGGAATATTCATGAGCATGTGAATCCATGCCAGACCCCATGCTGGAGAAGAGAGTGTGAGGGCGTTGCACTGAAAAATGAACAGCATGAGCTCCTTGGATGACTGAAGCTTAGTAGACTGGAGGTGCTGTAAAGAAAATGTACCTTCAGCATCTTCTCCAAAATAAGAAATAGTTGAGTGGAGCCATGTCTGGGATCAGTAGTAGTATGGTGCATTTTTTCTGTAATGAGCATGACCTCTTTCCCTTCTCGCCTGCTATGCAGCCACATGGATTAGCTTACTCAGACTGGTAACCCATGTTGGCTTACACTGCCTGACTACCATAGATAAGAAGACCATTGAAATACACTCGGACCTTGGAGCGCCTGGCTTTCTATGAAGCAGACCTTGGTTGTCTGTTACATACAAGGCTCAATGCTTGAAGTCTTTGAGTTTAAAGAAGTTGGTAAAACAGAAAAACACTAGTTGTTTCCAGGGAGGCATCTATGGCACACAGAATAAAGGCACCTGGCAAAGGTGATTACCTGGCTCCATATAGAAACATTAAAGATCCCCTTCTGGTGCAATTACACCAGGATGGCATTACTCAGATGATGCCATGGGGCTGTTGAAACATTTTAGGACTCGACTTCAGGTTTTGGGACTCTACTTCATTTGAGTGGAATATGTCTATAAGATGCAACATATACTCCCTGTATTGTTAGTTTTGGCTTGCTTGTCAGCCATCAATGAGGAGCTGTAGCTTAATTTATTTAATGAAGCAGAGGGGCTTGGAGGGCATAGAAGTGGACTTTCCTGAAATGACCTCCAAATGACCACACTCCAGGCTTTCGTTTAGACAACTGTATCCCACAAAGGGCTCCTTCCAATCACAAGAAAAATGCAATACCCCCTTCTTGGCCTCGGTTGCAAAATTTAACAGCAAGGCCAAGACCTGCTGCATGTCTATACCTTAACGCAGGGGTCTGCAACCTTTGGCTCTCCAGATGTTTTACACCAAGACTGCCAAGATCCGTTGCCATTAGCCATACTGGCTAGTGCTGATGAGAGTTGTAGTTTAGCGAGCCAAAGGTTGCAGACCACTGCCTTAACGCATGATACTGCTTTCCTTGGAATATGACAAAACCAATCGAAACAGCGCCTTTTATATTAGCCTGAGGCTTCACCAGTCAGCTTGGTGTCAGATCAGGATATCTGATGGACATTAATACATTTTAATGTTGCAGCAAGACAAAATATCATTGGCAATTGCTTGGTGTGGGTGCTAGGGTGATTTCATGGAAACTTTTATCGCCTAGGACATGTATAAAATTAGCTCTGTCCAGAGGAGCCTGCTGTGTTGGCAGGGTTCTTGCCTATTTCAGACAAATTCTAACACAAATGATTAAGCCTGAGGCTGCAAAGAGGCACGTATGTCCCCCACAGATAAACATCTGGGCTTTGCATCAATCCTTTTGTTATTTTTTTGAAGGGTACTGTGAAGAATCGTGTGATTCAATCACTAATCCCCAGGTGGGGCCTTCGATGTGAGGCTAGGGAGGTGAGCCCGCTATGCTATACCCTCCCTAGCGGTAGAGGCAAGCGGAACCCCACCGGGAGAGACTCCCTTTTCGAAAAGGAACTCCCCAAGTTACTTACCCACAACCCAAAACTAACAGCTTCCACCCAAAGAAGATATGAAGAGCATGCTAATGTTTGTTATCGTGGTGCAGAAAGATTTTATAAACCTGAGAAGGAATGTGTGTGCAATAATGAGAAGTAGATGATCGCGCAAGTAATTCAGAGTACTCACGCAACAGAAAAAAAGGACTTTGACACTCCGCCGGGGGGGAAGTCCCAGCAATGCGCCATAAGTGAAGGAAGAGGACGAGTCCTGCAAGAGAGAGAAGAGTCCTGCAAGAGAGAGAAGACCGGGACTTTCAGATCAGCTGGCCGACAAGAGCTGAAGAAGACCAGCACGCGTAGCTTTCCAGCGTGGATAAAGCAGGTGTGTAAACGCTACACGAGAGAAGCCTGAAGCGAGAGAAGCCTATTCCCTGGCTAAATGTGCCCTTTCCCAAGTATTAGGAAGGACCTTCCAGCAAGAACATATTAGCCAGTTTAGGAAGGCAGAACACATAAGCCTTACAGAGTGCCCTTATATCAATGCAACAAACTGCAGAAATTTCAAAATAGGGGGTCACAGAAGAAAGAAAAGAAAGAAAGCAAACCAAAGAGTGTGCAGCCAGGCCATAGGTGCACTGGTCCAAGACACTTCAAGCAAAAACTGTGGATCCGCTTCGAAAACATGTGACTGACAAAAGAGACCCTGTTCGATAACAGATGTAAGAGGCATAAGGTAGAGGCACGGAAGAGAAGCAAAATACCAGGGCATGGAGTTCTCCCCAGCTGTGCAAACGGAGCATGGGACTGGACGTACCAGTACTTGAGGGGAAGGCGGTGCAGAAAACGGGGGAGTTGTAAATATTTCTAACAGGAGTACTTGACTGTTCTCAAGCTATTCCCTCTTGGCTTGGGCAGCTCCACGATGAAGCAATCCAGTGATTTGCCCTCTTCCACTAAATTATCACACACACTGAAATTCCCCCTTGGAACCACTAAGTGCTTAGGCATTTATGTGACCCAGAGGTGCATTTATGCTGTAATTACACATGCATTTTCTTTCAAACGGAGCTTCTTTTAAACATGTGCTCCACCAAACAAGGCGTCTGTGTTTACAAGCCCTTTTTTCATTAATACATGCGTCAGCACTTTTCAAATAATGTTATGTGTCCTGTAACCTGATCGTTAGCAATTCTTTTTTCAATGTGCTTCCCAGGAAAGCTCCATAAATGGTAGGTTTTGTGTTAAAGTAGCTAGCCAGTAGAATAGCTTTAAAACCCAATATAGGAAATGGGGCTGATAAACTAGGTGACGTTTTCATAATGTTCATTTGTTGCTGATTATTGCTGACATGAAACGCAGTGCAGGTTATTTGGCCTCAGAAGAACAAATGAATTACCTCTTGGTAATGTTCCTTTTGCCACACATTAAGCAGCTCGAGGCCTCTGAACGGCAAGCGGGTTAGCCTTCATAAGGAGATTGCTGAGAGGGCAATGACGTGTCTGTGGGCATCACTGACCTGTCCAATCTCTTCTGTTTGATTTCTTGCTTTCCTTGGCCCATCAGGGCATTGAGAGTGTCATTGTAAAGGGGTACCTGCCAACTATTGAAGTCTAAGTTGACTCCTGAGCAGTGCACATTCTTTTCCTTGCTCAGGGTTCTGAACGTTGTGTGGGCAGGTTATTGTTACTGCAGGGGATGTGAAGTTTTCTTAAGCGTTTCTCGTGGTGGCTGCGTTTGAGCACCTACATTCTTGTTCTTTGAGGTTGCTTGCCCTTAAGGGGATTTTCTTGGTTTCCATCACTTCCTCTAGGCGGGTTAGTGGACTCCAGGCTCTGTCAGTCAAACCTCCACACTCTCTCTTTCATAAGGTGAAAGTGACTCTGTGTGAGACCGACCTTCCTTCCCAAGGTCATACCGGATTTCCATCTCTGCCAGAAAATTCAGCTTCAAGTTTTCTTCCCTGTGCATCACGCAGATGGGGTGGAGGAGAGACTTCACCACCTGGACCCACAGAGGGGTCTCCCCTACTACGTCTCCCAGGTAAATGACATACGGAAGGATGACAAACTCTTTGTTGGTTGGGCTGGACCTCCTATGGGCAGGGCTGTTACCAAACCCCTCTGTCCAGATGGATCAGGCTCTTCATTTTGGAGTGATCTGATCTGGCTGGAAAAGTAGTGCCCGAGTATCTCAAACCTCATTCTACCAGAGGCCTGGCAGCTACTTTTGCCCTGCAGATTGGTGTCCCTGTTTTGACATACATCTGTCAGGTGGCTATGTGGGCTTTCTTGGTTGCTATTGATGTTAACAGTTTATACACCTCAATTTACTAAGATTTTGATCACCACACCCTTAAAGCAGCATTTGCACCATACCAGCGAAGAAACCGTGAGCTTACTTTTTCGTTATTGAATGTTACAACATGCACGATAATCACTGTTTCAGCACTGGTAATGACAGATGTCAGTTGGAGATGCTGTACTCGTCAGTAATGATATATGCATTTTATGAACAAAATATGCATGTATTATGTAAACAGAAATGCTGAGAGTAATGAATTATGTGTAAGTCTCTCGAATGTTTTAGTGATCGATCACACTGACAATGATCCTTTTACGTCACCAAATCAATACTCCTACAACATTAACACATCGGATAGCCCATCAGATCGGAGACTCGATCACACGTATCCGAAGCAACAGGACGTGCCAGAAACAATTAGTCCTGACACGTCATTGCGCTGCTTAGCATGGCTGCCCATAGTTACTGACCAATGTACTAACAACAGAGCTACAACTGATAGAACTCAATGCGGACGCGAGAGCCTCCACTAGTGTCATCGCTCCTTTTGGAATCAGAGCTTCACAGAGGTGAGCAGGGATTAACATTAAACTATAAACCAATGAGTCATAGCCTTTTGTACAACAAAGACTCATATTGTAACAAGAACAATTACACGTGTGTTTGTTAAATCCAGGTCACGGTTCCATTAACATTGATAGGTGACAAATCTCTAAAGTGCTGTATGCTTTTCGCCATTAGCATTTCGAGTATACACCAGACTACAATCCCCTTTATAACATCACTGTGCAGCTACATGGTGGGGTAAGAGTAATTCTATACATATATTACTCTTTATTTGATAATCAAGTAAATATATTTTTGTTTTAGTGAACAAGTAGTCTCACATTTACATTGCAGGAGGGATGAGAGGCACGACTTCCAGAACAAACACATTTATTTGATTTTCCAAATCCTGAGGTACAATGATGTTATTTTGTGCGTGATGTCACATGGCAACATATTGAAGTCGAGATGTGCATTTCCCGACTGACTTATAAGCAAGCTATCTAAACATCCCTGTATGATATTGCATTTGTAGAGCCTGCCCTGAAGCAGGTCAAAGGTACGAAATGCATTGGCGGCAAAGGCCTCTGCACGACTAATATGGAAAACGAATAAGAATAAAACAAGAGACTTTGTTTATCTTATACACACATGGTATCATCATTTGTGTTTACGATCAAGACAATCATGGAATAATTGAATTTAATATTAAAATATGCAGTAGTGTTTACTACATTCATTGGCGACCTCGGGTCTGGTGAAGGTTTCATCAGACACTATTCTCACTTCAGTCTTTTCATACCAGTGTACTGTACATCGGGTCGCCATTTAGTTATAAAGTACAGTTAATGACATTAACAACCTTTCTATATATATATGTGGTGCCCACCCTACCTCTTCTTATTTTATGTGGGCTTTCTTACCCACATTTGCCAAGCACTGCTGCCTGGAGTCCTTGTCGGTTCAGGACTCCTGCGTTGGTTGAGCAGTGCTTCTGAGCATCCCTACATGAGGTGGTGGTTTCTTGCTATTCTCCATCCTCCAAGTTTCAATACTGCTTTGGGAGTCCGTTTAAGATGAGCTTCTTTAGGAGAATGGAATCCATTAAAAGGACAAATTACTAACCCTCTGTAATGTTTATTCCCATAGGATAATACCTCTTCTCCCAGATTCCTAATCACCTTCACTGCTGTCCCATCTTGAAGGATCATTTCTTCTCCTCTTGTTGTTCAGCAGTTCCAAATCTACTGAGCGCTGCCACTGGTGATGATATACATAGTATGAAGGATCTGTAGAAGGAAAAAATCCATTACATAGTGTCTTCCTTCCATGTCCTTCTCTGATGCCCCAGCTTTTTCCTCCGTCATCCTACGTGCGGCACCTGCGCTCAGCTCAGCGATGGTGTCTAGGAATCTCCTTGCTCGAACAGGATGCTTGTGGGTGTCCGCATTTATAACAGTAGAGGAATGGCATGTGCATTGAAAGGACTTACAGGTAATATGGAGTTTATGGATTGTTCTCCAACAGATTCCTCATCGCTGTCCCAGCCTACCTCACTTGGAAGTCTAAAGACCATAGTCTGGTGGCATTCTACCATCTCGTTTCTTGTGTGATGACATGAGGAGCAGAGTGTATAATTCGGGGACGGAGGCAGTTGGTTGACTACACTGCTCCCTTCTCTTCTGGTTTCATCTCCAAGGTTGAGATGTTGAAGTATGAGGTAATCGACCAATTGTGGTTTGCTGATATTGTTGTTTTCATGCATTTCCAATTTCTGTAGAATTCCTCTTGCAGTCTGAGCCTGGGGGAAAAAAAGGTGGGGAACTGAGATATGGGGGCGTGGTGCAACCTTTTATACAACGGCCCGTCCGATCGAGGAATCGCACGGCTGTATACGAGGAGTCGGTGACGATGGCGATATCGAGAAGCACTACGCCCCCCTGTCAAAACATTTTCCGAGCAGCTGGTGCAGGATAGGTATCGATCAAGAGGTGGAATCTGTGGGAGAATGCTGTCCAGCGAATGTGTTGTGTATTTGCAACCAGTGCAAATATTCCCTCGCACCAGAGTGCCAGTCTCTCCATGTGCATATTAATTGAGACTTCTCGATTGCCTGTTGTAATGCTTTGGCTAATGAACACACCTGTGCCTATAGAACGGTCCAGCCGTGTGTCAAGGATACAATGGAAATCCCCTCCCCAAATGTTCACATTCCCCTTCTGGTCTACTAGCATCAGAGATATCCTTTAATAAAACTCAGGTTCGTCCACATTCGGTGCACAGGTATTTAGTAGGAACACCTTTGTTCTGTTATATAGGCCCTTCACCCCCACGAACCTACCAGTGCCACCTGAGAATTGCTTTTGTAGTTTGAATTGTATTATTGGCGTTATCCATATAGCGTCTCCTCTGACTGCAGAGGAGGAAAAGTATACTTGCCCTTTCATTTTGTTGCCTAATCTGTTGTGTTGATGTCCTGCTAAATACGTTTATTGCAGCATCGCAATCTGAACTCTGTAGCTTCAAGCATGACTTGACTCAGTGGTTTTTGATTACAATGTTCTTTTTATTATGTTTTTCACGAAATGTAAGGTACTGTGACCAGGCAACATAACTCTTCCCAGCACCTCCTTCCCTTCCCCGTACCCCAGCCCTTTCCACCCTTAAACCCCCGAGTCCATGACCCATCTCCCCATTGTCAAATGATATCCACATGTGCTCTTATCATGTCTCTTGTCGAATCCCTGGTGACTATCCAACTCCCCCTAGCATCTCTATTCATTCTATCCCCTGCCATGTCTCTGATGAGGCAGTTCATGGGGCCGTTGGTCCTGGATGGATGCCAACTCATTCAATAAATGCCTCCAATCCAGCTCCAAATCATTCTTCCCCTCAGAGTCTCTATGTTTGCTCAAATGCTCCACCTCTGCCACACCCGCGTACATCTTGGAGCCGTTTCTTTACCAACAGACCACGTGCCCCTAGCCACGAAATTGCTATTTGCCTCTTGGCTAGGATCAATAGGAATCTAGCAATTTTATTTCATGCTTTCTGTCTCTTTTTCCCGGTAGTGGACCACACAAACATATCTCATGCGTACTTTCATATTTGCTCCCCAGTAGTGCACTGAGCTGATCATCACATGCCTCCAGAATCGTGCAATAATTGGCCAGCTGCGACCATATGCCAGAACCAGCCGTGGCCCTGCTTGCATCGCGGGCACTCACGTGTCACAGTTGGATCTATACCGTGCAATCTCTCTGGCTTTAAGTACACCGTGTGTTAAGTAACCAAATTGAGTGAGTTGGAATCAGGCATTTCGAGAAGCCTTTTTACCTTGCTACCAAATGTTCACGCACATCTTTACCGGAGTAGGCAACCACACATCTCTATTCCATTTTTCATTAACCATCAGTTCCCTATTCACTCTTGCAGCATGCAGTGCCACATACACCCTGGATATCCCGCCTCTACCTCCCTCAAGCTGCATCAACGTCCTCATGAGCTGGCTTGCCTCAGCTTCTCCCAGTATGTCTTCCCACAGCTCCGCCAGTCACCGCACCCACCTCGGCATAAATGAGGAAGTGACTGCACGCTACCCCATATGCCTTTCTTCATTCATCGAACATCAATAATTTGCCCCCTGCAAAAAGATACCCTACTGTAGTACACTGCTTCTCCTTCAAGGTTGTTAACCCAATTCTCCTTAGAGCACCCTGATAGTTGTGTTGAATCTGATAGGTACCCCTCCATGATACAGGCCTTTAACTTTCAGCCTCTCGCACCCCTCCCGCAACATTTTAAAGACATGTGTATCCCCTCTCCCCCAATGGGGTTCCACAGTAAATCCATGTCCTGTTTATCTTCTGCGATCTCCTCTAACAATCCAGTGATCACCACCACTACGCCCCAGAGCAGAGTTCCAGTGGGCTACAGTGCCGCCATAAAATAAAGTTTGAAATCAGGCATATTCAGTCCCCCTGAAAGATAGCCGTTCGGAACTGCTTCTCATGGCAAGAAAGGACTTTACTACAAAAAAGTCTGAAAATAAGTGCCTCTGATCCATAGAAATGTATACAAAGATCAGAAGGCAATCCCTACAAATATTGACTAAGAAGCAATTGGACATAATAGTAATTAACAATTTACATGATGCAACTTGGATGAATAAGAAAATTGATCTTGGAAAAATCTGTATAAATAATAGGAAAGTATCTCTTCGCCTGATGAACCATTGACATTTTCAATGGGGAAACACGTGTCGAGAGTAAAAGATATAAAACTTGGAGTGAAGTAAGGATCTGTACATGTTATCTGATGTGAAAATATAAGGTGTGAAGTTAACACCAGGCAGAAAATTAAAAAAATTAAAAAATGTGAAGACTATCAGCACTATTGAATTGGAAATTCTTTCTTTCATTGAATCAAAGTGGAATTTGTTTTGATAACAATTGTATGACTCACCAGTGAACATTATAAGAAAAAAAGGTTTGGCGCATTTGAATGATTGCTTCCCAATTCCTCTATCACTTATAATATTCAGCCCCCTTCTTCACGTGTATGCCGTAATGTGTCATGGCCACTCGGCACCGCCATGTGTGCCATAGTAACTTCGCTTGTGTCCTATCCAACATTCTTTGATTACATTGTTGATGCCGCGGATATTCCAAAACATCCAGGCAGTAACACAGTTAGTTTGTAAAGTTTCTGTTCGATCTTCCCATTGTGTGCCATCATTTTCCTAAAAGTGGTGCCGCCTCTCACATCAATATATAGTTTCTGCTCAAAGAAGGCTGATGCTTTAAAATAACATGCCAACTTATTCCCCAACTTCGCCATCCCTCCCGTGCTTCCATACCCCAACTTGCAAAGCATCAATAGGACGTTACCAGGTTTCAGGGCTGGGAATCGTGTCTTACCCAACTTAATTAATAACTAACGGATTGTAAGAGGCCTCAGGTAGCTGACCCTTCACTCCAGTCTCCTGTTGAGCTCGGTATCAACCCTTCGACCTATAGAGGGGCAGGCACGCGGTCTGACTGCAAGGTCCCGCCGCATCCGCCTACCTTCTGCAAGTGAGCCCGTTGTGTAAATCGCCCTCCTATAAGTCACCATCAGCACGGCATGTTACCCCCTCCGCAGTAACTCGGTTATAAGCGTTATTGTAACATGCACATCTTATCTTGAGGGTGTACAGTGTGGGGCCCTTCCTGTCTCACTTGCCTTTTGGTGCAGGATCAGCGCTGTTTTGGCAGTGTTTCCACAAATCTTGCAGACTCCCTCGGGTCGGTAAAAAAATGCATCTTCCCATTCACATCTACTCTCAGACGTGCTGGGGGTAGCACATTGTAATTAAGATTTATTTTGTGTAGCATCTTCTTAACAGCTGTGTAGGTCGGTCTCTGTTTCTGCGCTGCTATGTTGTACTCTGGGTAAAATGCCAATCTAGTCCCCTTGTATAGAATGTCTCCTTGCTCTCTGACTGTCAAAATGTAAACTTTGTCCTGATATTTGAGGCACTTCATGATGATACTTCATGGCCTTGCCCCGGATATTGGCCGCTGTACTGGCACATCATGTACGCCCTGTCTATGACCAGGCCTCCTAACTCTTCCACATAGAGCAGCGGGTTTTGGTGTAAACCCCTCCAGGAATTTCTCAAATCTGACCTTTTCAATGCCTTCTGCAAATCCTCTTAAAGGTACATTGTTGTGGAGGGAGGGATCTTCCAAGTCGACAACCTTACTTTGGAGATCTCTCTTTCAACACTGTCACGTCTTTCATGGTGCTCGCAAGCACGTACTGCACTCAGGACACCTGTTGCTGGACTGGCGGCACTTTCCCTTAACTTGTTCAGGCCATTGAGAATCAGGACTATGTTTTGGGTGAGTGTGCCAAGTTGCTCTTTGAGAGTGTTGTTGCCCTCCACGATCATCAGCTTGAGATCACTGTTGGATTTATTGTCCACAGGAGGCGTGCCCCGCTTGCCCATGCCAGCACTTATTCTTGCCGAATCCATGTCTGATGTCTCTGCTGCGCCCCCTGCAAAGAAACTCTGCATTATGGTGTATTTACTAGCGTTGACAGTTTCTGTTTTGGCAGATTTCTTCCCAGACATAAGGTTTGGGGCCTTCGTTATCAATGTGAGGGACAGATGCTCGTCCGTGTGCTCTACGTTACCGCTTGGGTGTCACCTTATTGTGGCCTGGATGTGCTGACCAAGCTCGATGCGACGGTCGCCCCCGGTTGGCCCAGCTATGACGGGTGATAAGCCCAGGCCCCAGCCAGCCAACCAGTGTGGTGAAAGCGCTCCGTGTGGTCCTCCCTCTGCATCCACCTCCACAGTTAGAGCCCAAATCCAACTCCTCCTCTTCACTCAGTCCAGTGGCACCTCCCTTCATGACAAGGGGGCCTGGGTCCAGCCAGCAGCAGGAGTCGCCCTCCACTGTTATGTGATTGCGGGGCACGGGGTTGAGGGGGACTCCACACCTGTTCGTGAGGGCCAGTCCACCTTTGGTCCTTTTCTGCAAGCTGCAAATGGACCCCGATCGCGGTCGCCTCTCCATTTGCCTCGTCACCCAGGTCTCAACCGCTGTGTGGGTGGCCAATTAAGCCGAAGCTCCGCTCCACCCGGGAGACTATGATACTCCTGCCTTGTCCTACGTCAACAGTGGGCCACCCGTTGCAGTGACAGCACTTCATGTGCGGGTCCCGCTCGGGGTGTTTGTCAGCTTTCCCTCACTGCTCACCTCCCCAGAGGGAGGAGGGGAGTCTGCCTCCAATCCTCCTTAATCAGCTTCCAGGGCCCTTCACAGCGGGCACCCCTTCTCGCATCACTGCAAGCAGGCCTCAAACGCTTTGTGGGCAGCTGACTGTGCCAGAGCTCTGCTACGCCCGGGAGCCTATGGTGCTCTGGATTCGCCTGGCGTGACCAGCGAGTGGGGCAGGGCAGCCTCCCTCGAATCCTGTATCATGCACAGATAGTGGGGGGTCTTCAAAGGATGTTCACAGGATTTCTGGAAGCGGAGCAGCGATTCAGTGCTGCTAATCAGCCGCCATCTGGGTCACGCCAGAACCGCACTTTCTGAAACATCTTAACACTGTGACAAGGGTGGGCCCAATTCATGATGCTGTTCCAGTATTGCCAGGGATCCAAGGGAATCTCTTCCTGGGTTAACAATTTGACAGAGTAACTTACTCAGCATCTGCATGAATGGTGGGGGCTTTACAAAGGTATGTCTACTAGCAGTTCTCAGATTTGTTTACTGAATTCTAGGTTTATTCATTTTGGACCACAGCATGGAAACAAATATACAACACATACAAACCTCTATAACAAGCTGTCACTCGCCCTTCGCGCCTTCCATCATGGCGTTTGTGGAGTAGATGACGACTTCTCCGCCATTAAACTGTGCCATTCTGTTTTTCTACTTCCTTGTTTTTTCGGTCTAGTCTTTCTGTCCCTATTGTTTTGCTTCCACCACCTTTAACCACGCCTCCCTTTCTCTCCGGCGCGTTGCAACCCTTCGCTTTTCGCTCCGGGTGCTTGCACTCTTTCTCTTTGGTGCCGTTATTGGATCATCTTTTCTCCGGGGCTCGTCCCGGCCATTCTGCCCCCTGTTTTCGTTCTTGCTTTGCGTTTCTTGGCTATTTCTTTTCCGCCGGCCGTTTCCTCCTTTACGCGTACCGGTATATTTCTACTCCGCCTTTCCCTTGCTTACTCCTCTTACCTCATATTCCGTTTTTTCAGTATTGTCCTGGTTTCCTTTCTTACATTTAGTTTTCTGTATACTCTGCTTTCCCTCGGGATCTTCCCGCGCTTTCCACCTTTTCAGCTGATACTTTTTTCTTCTTTTGTCCTTACCTTTTGCTCTCGCTCTGTCTGTCTTGCTATTCTCTGCCCCCTCTTACCGGTGTATCCTCTGGAGCCTTCCTCAGCGGTTCCGCTCCAGATTTCTTCCCTCCATGGAAATCTACTCCGTACCTTCAAGAGGACTACAGATATCAAAGACCTTACCTTAAGACTCTGCCCGTATCATCTTCTGTGTTGAACAAGGGACTCTGTGTGCCAACGCCCTCAACAGACTTCATGATTGGAGCCTTCTTTCTACCTTCTTAACAAGCAACAAGAGAGGTTTTTTTGAGCTTCCGCTTTTTTCCTCTTACTGGCTTTCTCGGGAGGGGGTCCCCTGTTACCCTGTCCTCCGAGGGTGCCAGGGTGGCTTCCACCCGAAGACGACCATACCTCTTCTCATGAAAAAAGCTGCAAAAGAAGAAGGGCCAAAAGAAGATGTGGAGGAGTGGGATTTGGATAAGTGTGGGACACCTAGAGTGGACACAAACAAAATCACTATGGGCTAATCGATAAACAATTTTAATTTTGGCGCAAGTAAATCCTAAAACATTTCTTTCTAAAAGGATATCTCAAAGCTGACTGGCATGTCTCCCTTATGGTCCTCATGCATAGCCGCCCACAGCACAAATTATTAAATTCACCATCGTGGACATTCCAGGCAGTTATGCCTCTTCCACTTCCCTATTCCCGCTTCCTCACTGTGGCTTTCCTTAGTCACCTTCTTGCATAGCCATTCCTTCAATTTGGCACCTCTGATAATTTTCTTGCCATTCCCAGATTATATTGTGGGGTTTGCTAGGGGCACCTAAAAGGCTACATGCCATTTCTGGCCTCTGCAGCTCAAGGCTACCTGTCCACATCTTGGGAGTCATCACATAACCACACTTTTCCATAACTATTGTTCTCAAGACACTGGAAATGTTTCTTAACATGAGATGTCTTATGTCCCCTGTCCTAGATCAGCAGTCCATTGTATATCCACTGCCCACAATTCCACACAAATACACACACCTACTGATACTATCACTTTGCTCCTAGCAGAACCCTCTCCTGTTTACTGGAATTATTTATGTTGTTACATTCCTTACTATTCCTGCTCCTCCCTCCACACCATCTTTGCCTTTTTCTGTCCTCCTCTTCAGTCTATAGACTGGCTTGACCATGGCAGGAGAAGAATATGCCAATTTCTCGCAGAAGGTACCAGTGCCATAACAAACACTGCAGTGGTGATTTTCACAATATAAAAGCTTATTAACATGCTCATAACATTCGACAATTATATTTAGAGAACAATGTAGACAGCCAGGGATGTGGACATGGTCACCATTTCATATTCAAGGGCATGCACATTTTCAAAACTGTTCACCAGCATAGACAGGGAGACAAAAGAAGGAAAAGGTGAGATGAATTAAGAGAGCCATTCGATGCCTCCTAAACACTTGCAAATGTAGTACCCCTGAGGTGATCGTTTATTGAACCGTCACCAAACTTTCTTGTATGGTCTGGACTGGTGTACAAAGTTTGATCCAAGCAGCCAGTCTGATCCTGTAGAGCACAGGGAATAAATGTCATCAGATGGAGAGGGACTTCATGATATAGATTATGAAACCACACCGGTAGTCCAGGCATACCGCCAAGAAAAAGTGGTATGTGCTTGAAGGTGGCACTTGCACCGGTTTACTCAATAGAACTGGAAACAGTTCTTTAATCTAAACAATTCATCTCAGTGGGGGCAGTCAATCCAGATGAAATACAGACAGAATTGCTAAGAATAGGGGTTGGGGTCTCACTTAACTTTTCAAACACTACTCAATATTTAAGTACTAATACCGGCGCTAACCCAAAGGTGGTTACTACCCCTGCAGTCCACCGCCTGCACAAAAGTAACATAAAATGTTCCAGAAAACCCTGAGGAAGCAGTGGTGCACAACGAAACAGTAAACAAATACCTTCAATCAAATGTAACAATGTATACAAACTATATTTACATGTTTAGTAAAAAAACAGCAATCAATTTTTTCACATTTTATGAGAAATTCTAAAAATGATAATTCAATAAAACAATATAGAGAATGACAACAGCATATAGTCTATACATTCAACAGATAATGAAAAAGCCTAGATTCCAAGATCGCAAATCTTACAAGCTCATTAAATTAAAGTAAAAGAACAATATGAACAATCAGTGTCGTGTAGGGGTCTGCAATAACGCAACAGGTCAACCACATCAATGCATATTGGGTTATCCCTTCATCAGGAAGTGAGACCCTCTTATTTCAAGGGAAGTGTGTACATATATAACAGTTGTCATCCTACACTATGCAAAAAGTCAATTCCTTACAGTGAATTTATTCGGTATCGCCGTAACTGCACTAACATTGCCTGCTTTGACCATCATTGTGCAGTGACAGCCAGGGATTTTTTGAAACAAGGATATGATAAGAGAACGATTGAAATGGCTTATCTTCAAGCGTGTGGAATGCCCAGGGATACATTACTATATGATAACAGTTCCAAAATTGTCACCAATGATCACCCTAGACTCATTATCTCATTTGACACTGCTTCTAATGACATTCGAAAAATTGTTGAAAAACACTGGCATGTTCTTACTCTAGACAATGACTTGAAGCCTATTTTGGCCAATCGTCCTACATTGACGTACAAACGTGTGCCCTCCTTGAGGGATAAACTTGTGTCTAGTTTTTTACCTCCAGGTGGTAAGAATCAGTCTCCGACTACCTGGCTCCCAGCCTCTTCTATGGGATTTACTAAATGCATGAAGTGTAAACCTTGTGCCCATGCCACTGCACAGAAATCATTTGTGCACCCAATCACAAAAATTCAGCAACGGATAACATTTTCTATAAATTGTGATACCGCTTTTGTTGTTTATGTGCTTTCCTGCCCTTGTTTGAGATGGTATGTCGGGAGTACGACATGTAAATTTAAACTCAGAATTTTACAACACTTAAGAGCCATTAAGAATGCTGTCCTGACATACCTAATGACCAAACACTTCAAATCTGAACATGATAATGATGTGAAAATGTTAATGTTCTTTGCAGTGGCACATGTACCTCTTCATCCTAGGGGAGGCGACCGTATTTTAAAGCTGAGACAACTTGAAACCAGATTTATTCTGGACTTTGATACCAAGTATCCCAAGGGTCACAATGTAGACGAGGAGTTGTACTCTTCCCTGGGCACTTGAGTATTTGTTCTTTACCTATGCATGTAATTTTCACCATTTTTGCTCTGTTGTCCTCCTTTGCAGCCTCTTGTTCCGGCAGTGGGATGTCCACTTGGATCATATTTTTTGGTCTACCTGTTTGTTTTTGTTTAGTTTTTGATTGATTAATTTTCTTCATTCTTTCCCTTTTTTCATTTTTCTTTTCATGATTTAGTTGGATATCTTGCAATGCAGGGGGAGCGATACACATAATGTTTACCTCACTGGGAGGTCCATATGCGGTTTTCTGTATGTCTGTGATTTTTTATTTACTGTTTTTGTTTGTTGTGCTCTAATCCTTGATCTTGCCTGTTCAGCCGTTGATTCAATTATGTTTGGTCATGTGATTTTGAGCTTTTAACATTATGTGTCTATTATCATCCCCATTATGGTATTTACCTTTGGGCATGTTTTTGCTGCTCATGCACTTGCACTTTAATACATCCTCATTTTATGAGGTTAGATAGACACATTGTTGTCTTGCTGCTAGTTTTGCATTTTGCACAGAAAAATAATGTTTCCTGCACTGGCACTTTATTGGACACTTAATGTTGGAATAGCCGTATTCACTGACCATCTTCTCAAATATTTTGGCTGGCTTGTTGTTGTTTTTATTTGATCTATGAGCACAACATGATTCATTGGTTTATATTATGAGGTTTATTAGTATTTGCGGTTTTACTGTGCATGTTCTGGCTATGGTAACATTCCCCATATGTGTTCATGATTTTAATATTGGATGATTGCTATCCCTTCATATTAGTGATCTGCTAATATGGAGTTCGGACTGTTTTTTATGTGCATATTTACTGCCTTTATTGATTATGTGCCATATCGGACGATAGATCCAGCCGATTTAATAACTGTGTATACTTATTTTTAATCAAGGCTTAATGTAATGTCAGGTTTGGGAGTGCATATTTTACTTTGTTACGTTACTGGCCATCTATAATTGGCCGTACTACTGTAAAATGCATATAAACTATTTGTGCACTGTGCACTTAGTTCTTAGCCTTTCCCCTATATTTTTATTTGCATGAGGGGTTGGCTCAGTGCTTTTATTATTGGCACGATGAGTTTCTATGCATTCCCACTGCCTTCCAATATGGCCGCTCTTGTTTCCTCACGTAGACTCAGTTTGTTGATGTCACTGACATAGTCAGAGGACTGCTTTCTACTTGTGTATTTGTATCTGCTAAACTTCCTTCCCCCCACGTGATCAAGCGCTCAGTGTAGCGCGAAACGCGTTGTCTGCAGGCTGCTACACCACGGCATCCTGCTTTTGTTTGTTTCTATGTTGTTGCTGCTGACGTGTTGTATATCGACTTGTACAATGCATTTTTCATTTTTCTAACATTAAAGACACTAGTAATTTTTACATTGTGTCCTTCGTGTTTTGTCCTGACTTTGGAATATGGCATTAGTGCCTTGGCCCGCGGTTTCGCCGTTTCCTCTTTCTTTTTGAATATATATATATATATATATATATATATATATATATATATATATATATATATATATATATATATCGAAAGAGAAGAGGAAAATGAACCGCACTCTCCGCAGTCAAAATAAAACAATAAATGCCCAATTTCCAAAATGGAAAAAGCACAGCGCACAACACTGGGAAGGTCATAAAAAATTATTTAATGTTGCACAAAGAAATTTGTTTAAAAAAACAAAAAATACAAAATATAGCTGGAACAGTAGCAAAAACAGAGGCAGGACGCCTGTCAAAACGGCCCGCACACAACGCGTTTCACACTCAACTGAGTGCTTGGTCACATGAAAAGACAAGGGACTAAAACATCTTAATAGTTGATTACCAATATAGTCCTTTAGCTATGTCTATGAAACTCAAAAAAGTGCCTAGGCAGATGGAAAGAGCAGCGGCCATGATGGAATGAAATGCTATAGTAAAACACCAACAATCAAACAGCACATAAACAATTGAAAGCGCTGCAAGCAAGGTCATAATTCCAATGTCAGTAGTAGCAGCCAAGCAGTGTATATAGGAACACATAATTCCAAGTGGAAGCGCAATGTATTAAATAGCCACATGAAAAAAACGAGTGGCATAAATCTTGATCCTCTTCAAAAAAGGGTATAAATTTGTAATTCCATTTAACTGGAGATAAAGTGCAAATGCAAGATGTTATAGCAGCAAAATAGAAGTGCAAAAATTGCAAAGTGCATACATAGGCAATAATAGCAGCAAAGTAATGTGCAAATTAAAGTGCAAATAATGCAGGATGCATATACACACAATTGTAGCAGCAAGGTAATGTACAAAAATGCATAGCCAAGGTCACAGTAAAATTGCATATACAGAAAGAAATGTTGAACATTCTGGCTGATGGAATAAAATGCGATTGCATAAATTTGTAACGACATAATGAAGTACAAATACAATGGTTGAAAGATAAAAAAATACATGATATAGTATTCTGGCCCCATTAAAAGATGAAATAAAGTGCAAGTGCATAATAGTATAATACTGTGCAAACATGCCGGGCCTAAAATGCAGAATGTCAGCATCATTAAAACCTATCTAACAACCTTAATACTATGCAATTGTACAGGAACCAGAGTGACAACAATAAAATTGCATAAAATGACAAAGTCCATGGCTAACCAATTAAGAGGAAAAGATGTAAAAACATTGTGTACACCTAGAGATCAAGAATCCAACACGAGCTATAAGAATAGGGATTAACTACTATTGGCCAATATCAAAAATAGTAGTTAATACTAATGCAAAACTCAAAAACCATAATCCACTACAGCACTACTGACACAAGAAAGGCTGAGTTACATAGACAAGAGAAAGAAAAATAAAAGAAAAATAAATATAAACAAGGACAGTAAAGAACTCAAGTCCCTAAGGGTCGTGCTACAGCAAGAAATAAAATAGTTGAACATAAGCAATCTGGACACTAAAACACCGATGAAATAAGGTGTGAAGTAATACAGGCAGGCCAAGGATATAATATATTGGGAGAAAAAATTACCAACAGAGGAAACCTACGCAGACAACAAATACAAAAGAAGAAATAACATAAACATAAACCATAACCACCAAATTTAAGTCCCCAAAAATGTATAAAGCTCCTCATCAAGGTTATGTCCATCGGGAAACTTGGTATCAAGATCCAAGATAAAACGTGTTTCCAGTTGTCTCAATTTTAGGACGCGGTCTCCACCCCTAGGATGGATGGGAATATGTGCAACCGCAAAAAATGTAAGCAAATTAACATCATTCTCATGCTCCTGCTGGAAGTGTTTGGCCATGGGGTACGCAGGATCCAAGTTTTTGATGGCCCTAAGATGCTGGAGAATTCTGAGCTTAAGCTTGCAGGTAGTATATATATATCACACACACAAAAACATGACTCAACTTGATAATTCCAAAGTGAAATATAAATAACCTTAACCCTAAAACCCTAATAATAGCCTTGTGACAAACCTGCTTATTGTTTACAGAGCCTTCTCTTAATTCATTTTGTTCTGCTTTTATAAAATGTGTATTCTTGGAATCTAGGGTTTTTCATTATCTGTTTAATCTATGGACTATATGCTTGTTGTCATGGTCTATATTGTTTTATTGAAATGTTTTCAGAATTTCTCATACTGTCAGAATTGGCCACATCTCAGATTGTAAAATCCAGTCCACTCAATAGCCATAAAGTGCATACAGTAATTGAGGATTATTCATTTCCATGAACAGGGGCTCACATACTGACAACCACGTTCCATTGTTCAGGCATTGGAAGCAATGAATTTTGATGGTTCAATTATGAGGTTAGCAAATATACATAGTTTTGAAAGTCTTGCCTGATGGCTCACTCCCATATTTGGAGTTCCATTGAGGCGGGGAAGGATCACATTGCTCTGTTTATTACTCATTTAACACTGTTGTTACATACCCATACCATCAACGCAAGCCTGGAAGGTAACACAAATACAACAGCAAAGTTCATTCATAAATGATTCCTTCAGCCATCAAGATGTTGCCCCACCATCAATGAAAGGACTGTTCCAAACACTGGTCCCATAAGTCCTCATATCCTATACATCATGCTCATGGCCAGAACAATAACGAGATGTGCATAAAAAACATCTCTGTTGGGCTGCTCAGCTTAACAGCAGAGGCCAAAAACCCATCCAATACACCCCATGGAGCCTGCTACACGTTTGCCCTTACTTACACTCACCTACTTCGTCCACCCCAGGTTCACCATCACCCTGTGCACCAAACAATCACCTAGTGACAGACCTAAAACCTCAGATCCTCCCACTAAATCAGCAAAACAAAATCCTCACTTTTGCACCCAATGCACCTGCACACTTACTGGCGTTCTTGTAACTAAACTAGGCAGTTCCAACTTGCCGCTTTGACTTTGCCACCACCACTTATTGTAAGATACTACAATTTCATCTTGCGATCATCCTCCAAAATTAAGAACCCACATTGCTAGCCTTTTTCGTATTTAACCACTCTGCAATTGTCTCCTCATCTAAGATTAAGGCAGTCTGGAGACCCATTTTGTTCCCTTTCTTCTTGTAAAAGTGGGACTGATTCATGGCCATCAACAGTGCTCCCAACGTATCAAATTCCTTCTGAATAGATTATCCAAGTTGCTTGACTGAGACCCATAGTTTGCCGCATTGTCAAACCACTCCAAACAAGCCACCACAGGAGGTAGTTAGGAGGTACCAGGGGTAGTGTTAGGAGAATTCATCCAATCAGGGTGTGCCTGACGGTGTCCTGCAACAGTGAGGCAAGACCCTGATTTGATTACTGCCGTAGAGGAAATGAACAGCAAAACAAACAATGCAGTATCCTTACACAAATCAGAAAGCATGCATTTTATAAGAACATTTTGGTCAAGTTGGCTTTTGGCAATTTTAAGCCAAAACCGAAAAGTGCCTTAGACCCAAACAACAACGGTCACAAAGAACTTTCTTTCATTAACGTCTGGATACTGCTGTCTGAGATATACATATAATCATGTAACTGTAACTGTGGTTTTGATTCCAAGTCTGATTTGATTGAAAAGTTGTGCTAATGTCTTTGCTGTTCTTCCAATTGATTTTCTGGTTCATATATCTCACAATTTCAAGTTGTAATACCATTTATTAAGTTTGTTATTGGTCACAATTACATCATTGTGACTGATCCCATATTGATGCACTGTTGTTTTTGTTATTTGTTGTATGTTCCAATGGCCACAGTTACTGTTATGAAGAAGCTGGCGCAGTCAGGTAAGCAATGTAACAGTATTTATTTAGGTTACATATAAAGGAAGAAGACCCCCAACACTCAGAGGCTCCTCTCCTTCAGCACTTTCCTCCAACTGACCAACTTAGAACATTATACGCAAGATGCAACCAGAACATTCCATGACATCACACAGCGCTGTGACACCATCATATGGGAAAGCATTGAAGGCTCCCTGCTTCCCATAAGACATCACAACACATCTCCCTTTCTCTCATTTTTTTATTTTTTTTTTAACTTACCCTATGAGCTTAAATCTTTAATTCAATTGAAAAACCACACGCACTATTTCCAAACAACCGAGACACACCAACTAACAACAAGACACTCCAGCAACAGTCCCATGACGTTCCACACATCTATACATGGGCTCTCCTCACAGTGGCAATTCTATATTCCACACATGCCCTCCGGTCAAACGTACAGCTCCTTTCATGACTGCCACAACTCTGACAGGATCCGAATAAAGAGATTCTCCTTTCCTCTTGACAACTCCCTTCCTTATCCTGACCCAATCTCCACACTCCACGCGCAATTCTTTCTTCCCTCTCTTAAGATTTTCGCGCATGACCCATTCGGATTTCTTCTTCACCAATGACTTCCTCACTTCATCAACAACCAGATCCGTTTCTCTACTCCTACCAAGCCATGGCGGACATGCCACGGAATATGGCTTCCTGCCCCTCATAAGCTCGAACGGGCACAGACCTGTTGTCGCATGTGGCGCCATCCTCAAAGCCCAGATCCTATTTTGTATCATGGCTACTTTATCCAGACCACACTCCTCACCCATCCGAATACTCTCCATCACACACCTATTCATCCTTTCAACTACCCCTTTGGATTCGGGATGGTACAATGAAGTTCTTTTGTGGTCAACTCCACACTTCCTTAAATAGCTGGTAAAGTTACCACCTATGAACTGGGGACCATTGTCCGTCAATACACTTTCCGGTAACCCTTCATTGGCAAAAATCTCCTGCAATATCTTTATCATACTTTCTCCGGTGATGTTTCTCACAACCTTAAAATGCACCCATCTAGAAAACAGGTCTACAACCAGAACAATGAATTTTCCACGTCCGTAACCTAACTCCACAGGACCTAGAATATCCATGGCTATCTCGCTCCATATCCTTGATGGGAGGCCCACATCCACCAACGGCTGCTTCTTGGCCACAACTCCCTTTCCACTCTTGATGCAAAATTGACAATTAGCTAAGTAATTCTCAATCTCTCTATCAAACCCAGGCCACCAATATTCTTCTCTCAACACCCCCTTGGTTTTGGTAACGCCAATGTGACCACAATGCGCTAGCTCTATCACCTTTTTCCTCAACCTTATCGGGACCACTGCTCTTCCCCACCTGAATAAAATATCATCCATGACAGACAACTCATCCTTCACTTCCCAAAACGGCTTCACCCCCCTCTGCCAGATCCACTTTATTCGGCCATGCCGTTGACATCACATATGGAATTACCCTACTCATGATCTCATCTTTCTTTACCTCATCCAACCACTCCTGTTTGGACACAATACCGTCGGTATTAATAAACACTAATTCCATTTCTTCACTGTCCACAACATCAGAGTCAGCAACTCTCACCCTCGACAAATTATCCGCGATTATGTTGTCCTTTCCTGGAATGACCTCCATCTTAAAACAATGTGTCTGCATCCTAGTGACCCAGCCTGCCACTCTGCGGGAAACTTTATCTAGGCCCTTTTTTTCGAATATAGCTTTAAGAGGTTTGTGATCTGTGCGGATTACAAATTCTACTCCCCACACAAAATTCCTGAATCTTTCTACAGCCCAGAAGCACGCCAATGCTTCCTTTTCGAGAACCGAATATCTCATCTCTGCTCCCTTGAGACCTCTCGATGCATGTGCTATCACCTCTTCAGACCCATCATCCTGCTTCTGGGATAATACCGCCCCAAGTCCATACTCACTAGCATCTACAGTAATGATAGACAGTCTTCTCGTGTCAAAACATCCCAAAGGACGGGCTAAGTTTATATCTTCCTTTATTCTATTAAATTTCAAATCACAGTGACTATTCCACACAAAATCAACACCTTTCCTCAGAACTTTTCTCATCTCTTGCACTTTGTCAGCATAATTCACCACAAATTTTTGATAAAATTCCGTCATTCCGAGAAAAGACCTCAATTCACTCTTATTACAGGGTCTCTCAACTCTCTTTATGGCATTTATCATCTCCTCTTTGGGTCTGATCCCATCCCCCGATACTTCATGTCCCAAATAGTCCACATTTGTCACGGCAAATTTGCACTTCTCTTCTCTCAGCGTGATACCCCTATCCTTAAATATCTTCAACACTTTGTATAAATTCCCATCATGCTCCTCCAAAGTCACTCCACTCACCAAGACATCATCCTGAAAACAGAACACGTCCTTCACCCCTCTCAAAAGGCGATCCATTATTTTCTGAAACACAGAGGAGGCAGATGCCAACCCAAAAGGCATTCTCCTAAACTAGAACACCCCCTCATGCGTCACAAACGCTGTAACTTTTCTGCATGTCTCCTCTAACTCCACCTGATGATAGGCCGACGTCATATCTAGTTTGGAGAAATACTTCCCCCCACCGACCATGGTCAGTAACTCACCCATGTTGGGTAGCGGGTGCCTGTCCACCAACACACATTTATTCAACTCACGCATATCCACGCACAATCTTATGTCCCCTGAACTTTTCTTCACTATTACAACTGGGGAAACCCATTCAACACCCCCAGCTCTCTCGATCACCCCTGTCTTTAACAATTTCTGCAATTCTTGTTTAACACTGTCCCGTAAGGCAAAAGGCACCGGTCTGAGCTTGGCTACGGTGGGCACACTACCCCTCTTTAGCAATATTTGATGTTGAAAACCCTTTATTCTTCCCAAAGTCTCATCAAATACTTTACTAAACTCTCTCACATACTTGCAGGACATCGTGGATGCTTCTGATACTTGTAAAACTTGCTCGGGGTGGTTGGGGTCTAGTCTGATTCCTAAATTCTTCTGCTCTCTCCATCCTAATAAGGATTGTCCTTTTTTTGTTACATACACTTTCCCATCACAACTGCGACCTTTAAATTCAAATCTACTCCACACATATCCTAGTAAATCAATTTTATCTTGGTTGTAGCCTCCCGGATTTATGTCAGGTTCAGACAATGCTGATACCTTCCCCTTCATCTCGCCTTCAAAAGCACTCCTGGACACTAACGTAACTTTTGACCCTGAATCTGCCATCATTAACACCTTACACCCATTCACCGTCAACACGGCATAGGGACGCTCACAATCATCCGTGTTTCCACCACTGGCTACAACATTAACTGTGTTCACAATAACATTTGTCAATGCCAATGCAGTATCTTCTTCTGATGATGCTCCATGATCCTCATCATCTACAAACAGGATCTTCCTTTGGCCCGTTTGGCCAAACTGATAGTTTTTGCAACACGTGGAAATATGTCCTCTCCTTTTGCATTTATTGCATACAGCCTTTCGCCCTGGACACACTACAGAGGATGCAAAGTGCGTCGCACTGGCACATCGATAACACAATCTCTCGCCCCTTTTTTCCTCTCTCTTTTCGCTTCTCTGTGCCGACACTTGGGTTCTCTTTTCTTCTGCGTTGTTCCTTTCCTTCTGCCTGTTCCTTCCTTTCCTTTTGTTCTTCCCTTCACCCACATTCAGCACCTCCTGCTTGTTTTCCTTAGAGTCACTTCCCTCAGTCTTGGAGAGCTTGGCAACACATGCCAGCGAGTGCTCTACACGCTTGGCCAAGTCCAGTACTTCATCCAAATTTGGCTCGTCCTTCAGCCAAAGTTCTTCACGTATCTTATTTCAGTGGCAATGCGTCATGAATTGATCGCGGATATGTTCATCAAAACTTCCTTGAAACTTGCATGTCAGGGCAAGGTGACGGAGAGCGGTGACATAGTCTTCAACAGATTCCCCGTGAGCCTGGATCTGCATGCGGAAGTTATATCGCTCCAAACTTGTACTTCTTTTGGGGTTGAAATGCTTATCTAATTTGAGCAGAGTCGATTCAAATTAATTCAAGTCATCCCCGCTTCCATCCCCTTCCAACTGAGGAAGTGTCTCGAAAATCCTCTGTCCCTCATAACCTAGGAAGTGCAATAGCAATGCCACTTTTCTTTCACTAGAATATGCTGTTCCTCCAGCTGCCCTCATATAGTGCATAAATCCTTTTCGTCACTGGGGCCAAGCAATCTTCGCCGCACCTGGAGTGGGCATGAAAATGGGCGGGCCAGATAAGCCAGGTAAAGCTGCCATGTCTTTGTATCAGGTTTGTTACCCACCCGTCCCCCCCTTTTTTTTTTTATAGTGTGGCCAAAGTATACTTCTTCCAGCTCAATCCTTGCAAAGTTTGTTGCCACAGTCCAACAAGGCGTGTATCTGCAGTGACAGTTCACATCTGGGACTGAATGCGGTAAGAAATCATATTTCAGATGGCCAAATTCAACTGCAGGCTCACATAGACTTACTGCCTTCCCCCGGGTATATTCCTGCACTGCGAGTGCAGTCTACAATCCAATTCACTTGCTCCTCTTTTAAGTGTTTTACGGTATCTCACATCCCTTCCACGCAGATCATCTGCTAGGGGGAATACGGTAGCGGAGTCCGGCGTCTTCCCCACGCTGGCGAGTATGTGCGCAGGGTCGCGGGCCGGGATCAGCAGGGGCGCTAACCGGAGCTAAAGGCACTTACTTGCGCAAATGTTGCAGGGACACGGCGGTCGCTCGATGCTACAACGGAAGCGGAGCGACCTTCCCTGAGGCCGTGATCACTCGACGGCCGCTCGGCGCGCTACTAGGGAGCGGAGCAGCCCTCCTTGAGCCTTCCCCCACGGCCGCTTCGGTCGTTTCTTCAGGGACGCCGGAATGGGGCCTCAGCATCCGCCGTTCTCTGAGGCGGGCCGCTCAACGCAAGGAGGGGGGGGCGGAGCAGCCCACTGCCTGTCACTTTCTTCTCTGGCGGTGCCGTCAACTTCTCCCCAGTGGGGGCTTCCTACCACACGGAGCACTTCCGAACTCCGTCCTCCAGGCTGCTCAGAGGAGGCACGGGCGAAGCAGACGTCAGGAGCGATGCAATCACCTGCTGCAGGCCGCGACTCGACGCCGGCAGATGCTGGGGGTCTCCTTTGACCTGTCTGCGGGGACCTCTCATCCCATCCTCGTCGCCATTGTTATGAAGAAGCTGGCGCAGTCAGGTAAGCAATGTAACAGTATTTATTTAGGTTACGTATAAAGGAAGAAGACCCCCAACACTCAGAGGCTCCTCTCCTTCAGCACTTTCCTCCAACTGACCAACTTAGAACATTATACGCAAGATGCAACCAGAACATTCCATGACATCACACAGGGCTGTGACAACATCATATGGGAAAGCATTGAAGGCTCCCTTCTTCCCATAAGACATCACAACAGTTACGTCACAGATTTAGGCCTTTCCCTTTACTGGCACTCCAGTAGTTCAGCACATTGCCCAATGGCCGCAGGGCAGCATACACCACTTATATAGCATATGCTCTAACTTGGAGGACATGCTGTTGACACTGTGGCACACTGAGGTCACCGTGAACCCTGTGCAAACATCAAACACCAATAGACTAAAATAAGCATTGTCCCATTGTATTTTCATTCAGTCGTCAAAGTACAAAAAAAGACATAAATAAATGCACTATTCCCCTTTCGATCATCCTTTCCAACATCTGTATGTATGTTGTAACTGACATATGTTCTTATGTCCTGCCTCTTTCTGTCTATGGACCTTTATTCACATCTGGTTAATACAGGTACGCCCATGTCATTTGCACGATTTGTCATAAAAGACTATTATCTAAGATCATTCACAACAAAAGCACCTTCTTTTGGCTCAAGTCACAATTAGTCTTTAAAATTACCTTTTCGTGGTGCTCTATTAAAATCTCAACGACAATGTTCTGAAACTTGATGTCCATGATGGCAGCCACTGTTTCTTCCTGTGGTCGTAAGAGCGTTGGCCCGAACACAACACCCAAGTTGGCCACAGTCATCAGATTCTGTTGGTCATTTTTAGCAACACTGTGTGGAAGACAAGTTGAGGGATAAATAACAGCATAGATTTATTTATTCGAGGTGAACAAACTTTTGTAACCAGCAAGGAAGAGTCTAAATCAGCTTTGTGTTTCATTATTACACATTTCTAGGGCTGCCATTCACCAAGTGTGGTGGATCATAAAAGTTATTGGCACATTTTATGAATACGGATTTGTGCAAATAAATACTGCATTAAAAAAAATGACGGTCAATTTTTTAAACTGAAATACAGTTTCTTTGGAGTTAGGGAAGAAAATAATAGTTACTTACAACAATAGTTCTCCAGCAATGGTTTTGCCCCAGCTATACGGATTTCAAACTAGCAAAGTGGATTCTGCTTAAAGGAGGCTGTTAGAGAAGCACTCAACTCAGATCCCGGGGCCAGTCTGAAGTTTGCAAGCTTGAGTCATGGCTCAGCCCCCCTTCCTTCCAGAGCAACCATGAAGGAAAACCTGTTGGCAGTACTAGTCACTGAGGTCCACCTTTGACCCATGGCAAACCTCTACTGAGCATGAGAAATGAACTTTTCCATTTCCATAGAGTTGTTTTTCAAGAAACCTGCAAACCCACATGTACAGTCCCACTATCCTTCTTTGTCCCCCTGTAGGTATATTGTAACATTGTAACCAATCGTAAATATTCTTTTTTTTATTGAGAGCATGTTTTAGTGAAGAAAGTAAAATACTTGAATGTACAATTCTTTAAACTGAACCCTTAAAAAAGGCAGAGTTCCGAGCTGAGTTCCAGTCTGCCCCAGTCCCAGTCAGGACGTGCTTTCTGCTCTCTGCTGCCGAGACCTACAATCTACTGTGTACTATTGTGTATACCTTTAAGAAAAGTGAAAGCTCAACCACCTTTAAAAACTCTTTTCCGCGCGGAGCGCGCACGGGGTTCCGAGCTCAGTTCCAGTCTGCCCCAGTCTGCTCCGGGAGCTGGGGGCTGACTGGCTGACTGCCGCATCAAGGCTACTCCAAGGATACAGAGGTAGACGCCGATTGTCCATCAGCACCTTCCTTTGAACTGCCTTTCTTAACTGCTACAAATTGCAAAAAACTTTGCGCCTTCCTCTGCCGCCTTCTTTTCTTTCCTTACCCATCCCTTTCTTCCCCTCCGTCCCTTTACCTGTCTGTCCCGCTCTGCCCCTCCCCCCTTCCCTCCCGGACCTCTGTCCTTCCCCCCTCCCCCTCCCCCTCCCTACCTCTCCCGTCCCCTCTCTACCCTTCACCCGAGATGGAGGAAGATTCGGATCAGCGTCTACTAAGGAGCCACATGAAAAAGACCCTACTTACCTTGACTCCGCCCGTGACTCTCAACGAGGCTGGCCTCGTCCCGCCGCTGGTGTCTGCGCAAGCTGCAATTAACCACGACCCGACCGCCCAGCAAAACCTGGGAAACAAACAAAAAAAGGGTCACTCTGATCTGCTACTGCCTGCTGACGGAACTGGTCGCGGCCAAAAGCCATCAACCCACCCGCTGGCCCAAGGCACTATCCCTGCAGCAACTTCACCCGTCCTGGTAAGAGACCCACGGATCTCCCCGATCGCTAAGGTCTTCATAGACAAAAGACACGGTCCTCTCTCAGGCCAACGTCAATGTCCGGCATCATCACCCGGTGACAGCCGCCCCCTCACCGCTTCGGCGAGTGACCCGTCCTGTGCGGGAGCCGGAGGGCCCCTGCCAGGGGGTTTGAGGGCGGCCTCATCGGCGATGGCAGCCGCACACGACGCTCATTTCCTTACGTCCCCGGCCACCATCCATGAGCCGTGGGCCACCTCTGCTTCGCCTAACACACAAGTGGGAATGGGCGGACCTGCGCTGGCCCCTCTTCCTCTGGAGGCTTCGCGCCATGCCCAGCCTAACATCAATCCGCCCGACCTGGAGCAACATTGCATCTTGTAGAAGAGCCCGGCCCACCAGATCACCATGGCCCTGATTCACCCGGCTCTGGAGGACCGACTGGGTAGTCCCGGCCCCGTCGGTGCAGTCCACCCACGGAACCTACCTGCATCCGGTGCAACCGAGGAGGCTACCCTCTATCCTACAATCAGTTCACCCGCGCCGCCTTTGACGGCAGAGGCCACACTGCCCCTTTCACATTTAAATGGAACTCTGGAAAGCAGGGCGTCAGTTGTCACGTCCTCAGATATTCACAACCAACCTTCTCCTTCGAACCCTCTGCTAGAGGAGGTTCGTGATTCAGACTCCGACAACTCCTCTGCTACATCGGACAACTTCAGTCGCAAGCCTACCTCCAACCAAAACAAAAAAAGACCAATATACAGGAAAAAAGGCAAACCTGCACCCAATCCTACGGCTGTATCACCCACAAACAATAAAGCGCCTGTCTTTACAAAAATACAGCAAAACCCATCGACCATCCCTCCAAAAACCAACAGTCAGATCAAAAAGGTCGCCTCACCACAAGGCCAAAGAAAGAAGGGCTATGCAAAACTTGCTCGCTCCACCCCGCTTCTGTCAACTGCATTGCTGAACTTTTTTAAGACACAAGGCAAAAGGAAACTATCTAATGATTCCGAACTTTCAGACGCGGAAATCCTGGAAGCTCTTGACGAGACCCCTCCAGCGCCTAAATCCAGGAAAACTACCGCTGTTAACGACACTCAACTCCCCTCAGTCGGGCAAGTCCCGCCACAAATCACTCCCCCCCTCGGATCCTTACCGGACGCGCCAGTCCTGCCTCATTCGGGCTTTGTCTGCCCGCTTAACACTATTCCAACTTTACCTCCAGATTCCCAGGCGAAGTCCCCACCACCACCCACTCCAAGGCGGGTGGTCTCCTCAATTGCTGATTCAATCAATAACACTCGACCGCCACATCAGCGTCTCTCGGACATTCTCGACCTATTGCAGCCAAAAGCTGGGCCACAAAGAGAAATGTCCCCCCAATCGTGGGCAAAGAACCATTTAACTACTTCCATCCCCGCTGCTAACCAGCAAGTTCTCTCATTTCAGACCTCATATTGGGACGACCTCAATTCCCAAACGAGAGAAGCAGCACCAAGGCCTTCCAACTCGCTTGACACTGGAGGCTCCAACCCCAGGCGCAGGCATTCATTGGCGAACCCTCCATCTCTAGGATCAAGAGATACGCCAGCGAAGAGTGGAAGAAGATTGGACTTCCCCTCACCTCCTCACAAAGAGTCGCCTAACAATAGAAAGGATCTGACCACAATCATGTCAGCCATAACCATCTCTATGGCCCCATTCTGCAAACTCTATGAAACGCTAAGTGACGTCTCAAAAGACAACACGGCCATCCTAGCGAGCATACAGTCAAAGCTAACCTTCTTAGAAGGTTACATAACTGCCATCGACCTGAAGTATGACCTTCCGCACACATCAAAACATGAGGCAGTCCTCGCGTCGGCCACGTTTTCGGCTCCCTCTTCTTCCAAAAAAGGTTCTCCATCAGAGCCAACAATGCACAAGTCAACTCAGACCACCCAGCTTAAACAGCTTAACGAATTTGCTCCAATATTTGCAAACAAAGCGCAACCATCTCCAAGTGTAAGCATGACCACACGCAAAGTCTTAAAACTAGCTACGAATGACCAACCACCCGACTCAGCTTGCCAATCAACCCAACGCAAGCTTGAATCTGTGGTACTGACGCCTAATCATCATACAGCTCCCGGAAGTGCAGCTCATGGTCTCACTCAAACGGGTTCCGTGACGGACCTGACCAAGTCCCCCATCTTAACAGAAGACTGCCTAAACTCAAGTCTCCTATCATCTGCGTCGCCTCACAACACTCAAGTATCGCCTGAGAAAGGATCTATTAAACGCAACATCCCAGCAACATCTCCCCTTCCCCACAACTCTAAACCTACAGCGGACTCTCTACCCCGTTCATCGGTGGCTCCCAGTCCTCACAAAGCCACCCAGGGCCTTCACAATAACGATCCTCCAAGACTTTCGCCTGACCTACAAAGCAGATCTAGACCAAGAACCAAAGCAACGAGATCTCCTCCGCCAGGGGCTCGCACAGCCCAAAACCAATCAGAAAAACACGTTGACCATACGAGGGACAATTCCACCAGTCTCTTCAAAATAGAGCAAATTTCCAGCAAAGACAAGTATGTCATCTTGAACAGAAGAACTGTGTTAAAGATAACATCGTCTGTACCTTCCCTAAAGAAATTAAACTCGGAAGACTTTAAGAGGGTCGAGCGTTACCATAGAGATAACAAGGCAAAAGCCTATCTTCACATCTATTCTTCCGCAATCCAAGACATATGCCGCCAAGCCGGTGAAGATCTAAAAGTGCAAGGCTTGCTGCTCTCTGAACTAAAAACTCTGGATCCTAAGAACCTCACCAAGGGAACACATCCTAAAAAAGGACGACTCAGCGACCACAGTCCATCCCAACGACATGTTGATCGAAGAAACAAACTGAAGTCTCACTTTACAGCCCCATCAAGGACCGCGAAGACGCGCCAAGACTCATCTGGCCGTCCTCCAAGCCCATCACGTGGCTACCCTGATCTGAATCGAACATCACTGAAAACTCACCATTCTACTAATGGCAGACAAGAAACATCTACGAATCGCCCACCCCATTCTCAAAACCACAGATCCCGTTCGGATCAAAGAAAGCAAAGCTGGAGAGATCAGTCCCCGCGAAGAGACCCGTCCAACTACAGATTCCGTGCGCAATTTAAATCATCTCCGCCGATCGCCCTCAAAAAATCTACAACTTCAGCCGGCCCATGGGAATGGATAAAGGGTGCCTTATCCTCAAATCGCCTTAGATAGCAACTACCAAAAGAAGCCGACACTCAATCTCGCCAAAAGTCCTTATCGTTGGCCTCTTGGAACACTAGAGGACATGCCCATCTAACTGATTACAACACTGTCGACCTGGGTCAATTCGACATATTTTGCTTACAGGAAACATGGCTCCAGGACAAACCGTCAATGGACGGATACGACATCGTGATCTCGCCAGCTGTCAAAGGTCTGTTAGGTCGCCCCTCAGCAGGTCTCCTTATTGGAATTCGGTCAGACAAAAACCTAAAACTCATCAAAACAACGGCAAGATCATACGAGGTGTTGGCGGTCTTAATGGAATGGAACTCTGCGCTTGAATTCCCGAAACAATGTGCAAAGCAACGCTCATCACTGCCACGCGCTATGATTACTACATATTGGAATCCTCAAAGGACATTGACACTACTCTTTTGCCAAACTATGGCTGAGGCCATCGACGAGATCCTTACTGAATTGAACACTCCTTTTCTACTTATCTGTGGAGATCTCAACGCGAAGTGCATACAACCCCAAGACATCCCTTCAAATTCCACCGACACCACAGAAGCGGAGCTTAGGGGTCAAGCTTGGATGACCCTTATGGCATCCAGGAACCTGCACAACGCTGCCTGGATTCTGGAAGGGCAGTCCCACTTACCGACCTGGGAGAGAGGCCGGTCATCAGCCACTCTAGACTACATCTTTGCCTCTCCAGCACTGTGCGCAGTAATCCAAGATTTTCAAGTAGTCAAAACTTTATCAAGCGACCACAACATGTTAACTGTATCGTGGCCCTTTACCGGCCACACCCCATCTCACTACCTATCATCGGTCGAAACGAATCCCCAACAAACGCGCCTTCCTCTGACATCGGCCAACATCAGATCAATCACCCAACAGTATGTCTCGGAAATTGGGACGGAACTGTTTCTCGACCCATCCCCAAGGCCGAACTACCTGCCTATGCTTCTCAAGTACAAGCATCACGCGTCATCTGGTCTGCCGATCTCAAAAGCCTACAACCACCAGTATGACAAACAAACAGCACTAAAAAAAAACGCACTGAGAAAGCTCAGAAGACGCGCCAAGGCAGATAACACCATTGCTGCATGGGACTGCTGGAAAGACGAAAACAAAATCTACAAATCATGGATCAGAGCACGCTGAGCTATTTTATACCAACATGATGCTGAATCAATGCTGAGAGTCTTAACGGCAAAGAAAACAGCAGTTTTCTGGTCCCTGATAAACGCCTCTCAAGGAACCACAGCCTCAAGCATGATTAATTCAGTCCCGGAACAAGCCTGGGTCACTTTCTTTACTGATCTCTTCGCCAGCCCGATTCCTGCAATGAATATGTCTTTCGATACCACCGCAGCCCCTTGGATAGACTTGTCAGCCCCAGTGGACATAAGTGCAGCCATTCAAAAGTTAAAAGCGTCAAGAGCCCCAGGCCCGGACGGCCTGACGAACATAGACTTAAAGAAACACCTCACTGAATGGGCCACCTTCATCAGCATTTTGTTTGAGCATTGCAGATCCACCAGAAAGATCCCAAAATCGTGGTGCAAAGCAAACATAATTCCAATTTTTAAACAAGGAAGCAGGGAAGCCCCCGCAAACTATCGTCCAATTGCCCTACTGGACATCATGGGCAAACTCTTCGTGACTCTTCTTTTGGACCACTTCAACCGATGGGCGAAAACGGCTCCCTGCAGCGATCCTTTCCAACTAGGCTTCAAGAAAAATGGCGGCACTGCACTGAACATCCTTATACTTACCATCCTGAAAGCCAAAATAAAACAAGGTTCCCCCACAGTCTATGCGGCGTTTATCGACCTCTCACAGGCCTTCGCCAAAGTCGAGAGGCCAAGACTGTGGAGAAAGCTGGAAAATTGGAATTGCCCGAACGCTGTCCTACAACCGATAATAGCCCTTCACACCAACACTACACTCAATGTCCGGCTGAATAGACAAGGAGCACTGTCTAAAGAAATCCAAGCACACAGAGGAGTAAAGCAAGGCTGCCCCCTGGCTCCGTCGCTCTTCGTGGCTTTTTTGGGGGACTACAAAGACTCGGAAGCCCGGGTCCGCAGCTTTCCGCCGAAGTTTGGTAACTGCACCCTCTCCCGTCTTCTCTACGCCGACGACATGATCTTGTTTGATCAAACTCCGATCGGCCTCCAGCGGCAGCTGGATAACCTGGCAGTCTATATGAGCACCAACAATCTCCAGATCAATCAGACAAAAACCAAAATCATGATCCTCTCTAAATCTGGCCGCTCCCAGAAAAAAACCCGGTCCTGGTCAGTGTGTAAAACCAACATCGAAGTGGTCCCTCATTTCAAATATCTAGGAGTGATCATTGACGGGACTTCGCAGGAACTTAAAATGCAACAACATCTGTGGGCCAAAACCAAACAACTGACTTCCCAACTAAGAGTGATTGATAGAAAGTATGGCAAATTCTCGCTAGTGCCGGCCATTAATTTCTATAAGGGAAAAATGGTGCCGGCACTGACCTACGGCATGGACGCCATGTTTACTGTACCGTCCCAACTATGGAGGACAGTGGAGGGCTACATATGGAAATCCCTCCTAGACCTACCCACCGCCATCCCAATCGAAGCCATCAGAAGAGAGCTGGGCCTTCTATCGCTAAGCGCCACCGTCAGCGGGGCGTCACTTGCCCTCTTCAGGAAGACCCTAATCAAAGACGGCTTGCCAATTCTCAACATCATTGGACAGGAACTCGAATCAACGAACTGCAAAGCTGCTCAAAAATGGGTACACCTCCAAAAAACCAAACTGGAGGATCTGCAATGCACATTAAACGACCTGATCATGAACCCGCAAAGAGTCAGCGAAAAACTGAAACTTCAAGACTGGATCAGTACTATCGACAAAGCCGTAGCAACCAAGTTCCTAAACCATCTTCCACCGACTTACAACAAATTGAAACTCCCCATGGCGTACTGTCTGAGATTTCCGGACAAAAAACTACGTTCAACATTTCTAAGAGCGCGCCTAAACTTGCTCCATACTCGAGAAATCTTAGGGATGAGAAGGCTGGCCACCGTTACCTCGTGCAGATTGTGTAAAACTCCGGACTCTATTGAGAACATTCGCCACCTTCTCCTAAACTGCCCCGCCTTACCTCAAGTTCGCACAGCTTTTCTCACTCCCTTATGGCTCGACTCGGTTCTGATCGATGAGCAAACGTGGTGGTACCGCTTGATATCTGGCGAAAAATCCCGCTGGGCTGCCGTCACGGCCAAAATAATGGAAGCAGCCTTTACCAAAATCAAGGTCGCAACCTAGTCGCCTTTCTGGCCGTCGAACTTCAATGTTCACGCATCTAACAATAGATGATTACGCCACAGACAAACTTTGAGATAACTACTGCGTCCCACACGCCTTGACTCAGGCTCTATAAACTTTAATCTGTACTTTCTTCACATGACGCCTTCTTGTAAAAATCATTTGTTGTGATTATACACAAGTAAAATAAAAAAATAAAAAAAGGCACAGGTTTGTAGAAAGGCACAGGGAACTCTTTACCCAAAATGGATAAAAGCCTGGACCAAGAGATTTTGCAATACAACAGGGGTCCCTAACCTGCAGCTCCCCAGATTTTTGGACTACAAGTTTGAATGCTTGAATCACTGCAGGCCTGACTCAGCCTTTCACCCTTCCAAGGTCGATTAATGGACAGCAATACAAAATATAACTCGGCAATAATATCTATTACAGAGTTTAGAAGCGGGAAGAAACGGCATGAAGTGCTACGCAAAAATGTGACATGTATTACTGATAATATTATAACTTTATTAGAGATCTCCTCATAAAAATGTTTTTTCCTAAAAATAAAGTCCCACATAAGGAAAAACTGAATTCAGCAATCGTCGGAGTGAAAACAGGACTTTCCCTTTACAATTGAGTGCAATGTCGGCACTGAGGACTCAGAAAAGGGAGCGATTTTGGTTTGTTCTGTAATTGTTAGCCACTGGGATATGCCCTCTGAGCTATGTTCCATCAGCCAGGCAGCTTGGGAAAGAGTTGGCTTTCTCGTGAAGGCGCAGGCGAGCTCATACAAAGTGCTGCTGGAATATAGAAGGCAGGGTGCATCCCCAGAATGAAAACTTGCGGACATAGCCCCAAAACCCAGGGACCCAGATGAATCCGTGAACAATTTGAGCCTCTGACTGCTTGCCCAGTCCGCCCTTCAGATTGCCACCCCGTTGGAACTTGTCAAGAAGCTATCCCACATCCTGAGATCCTCCTTTACCTCTGAACCCAATCGGACGTGCTGTGCGGCATGTTGTAAACCCACAGTTTTCAGCTCCACACTTCTGGCAAATCCCCTCCCCGCTGGTATCATTCTGCCTGCAAAATTGAGGTTTCCCGCCAGTGCTTGCAACTCCCGCAAGGTCGCTTTGTTTTTTCCCATCAGCTCCTGAATCAATCCCCTCAGTTTTTGTACCTTGTCCTGCGGGAGCCTACATTCCCCTTTAACTGAATCGATCTCTATCCCCAGAAATGTCAATGTCGTTGCTGGACCCACGGTCTTTCCTGGTGCAAGGGGGACCCCTAGCTGGTCCATTCTATTTTGAAATACCTCCATCAGGGCTCTGCACTCCTCCGTCCCATCCCTCCCCACGAAGAGAAAATCGTCTAAGTAGTGCAACATTCCCCCACCTTTTCCCTCCCGTTTTACCGTAAACTCCAGAAAGGAGCTGAATGCCTCAAAATATGAGCAGGAAATGGCGCACCCCATGGGGAGGCATTTGTCATAGTAGTACTTGTCCCCTAACTTAAAACCCAGCAAGTGGTGACTATCCTCGTGGATTGGTAATAGGCGAAAGGCTGATTCTATGTCTGCTTTCCCCAACAATGCCCCCTCTCCTGCCGCTTTTACCATCAATATCGCATCCTCCAGGGAGGCGTACTGCACCCTGCACTGTTCCTCCGGGATGCCATCGTTCACTGATTGACCCTCGGGGAAGGATAGGTGGTGTATCAGGAGGAATTGACCCTCTTCCTTCTTTGGCACCAATCCTAGCGGAGATACCACCAGATTGCTCATAGGAGGCCTAGTAAATGGGCCGGCCACTCTCCCCAGCCCCACCTCCTTGTCAACCTTCCTTTCTACTACCTCGGGTTCCTCCAGAGCAGATCGTAGGTTGGCCGCCTCCCTTCCCTTTTGCGTACCCGCCCCCGGGATCCTAAAGCCCCACCTGAACCCTTGCCATAGCAATTTTGCATCGGCCTTGTTGTGATACTCATTTAGAAAGGGAGTCATGGCAAGAAGGCTAACTGGTGTAGGCAATGCCCCTTTAATCATACAATCGTCATTCATTGTTTCCCCAGCATTGCCTTGTTTTGTCGGCGCATCACTCAACGTTTCCTTTATTTTTCTGTTTCCCACCCTCCCTGGGTTTAGCCTCTCCCGGAGTGGCCTTGCGGGGGCCCGTACCACCGCCCCTCTGGTGCTTGTACCTGCATGTCTTCCCGTATGAGCAATACCCTTCTGCGAACCTCCAGCAGACTTCTTGCTCCCCCTGGTGGGCTGCTGCCCGGTACACCCAGGAGGAGGGCCCGCGAAAGGACCCTCTCCCCCGTTGCGAGAACCCGCCTCTGCCTCTCCCACCCCGAGACTTCTCTCCTAATGGCTCATCCTGGGGTTCCCTGCAGGGGACCACTTTATCCATGTACCCCCCGACATCCATCTCGTCCCATGACATAGCCGGCCATATCTGCATCTTTAATCTAAAGCCCCGGTCATACTCTAGCCATCCCTCGCCGCCATATTTCTGACACAAATCATGCACGTATTGCTCATATGCTATCATTGCCAGTGCATCCTGCGGGTACCTCTCCAACATTACTGACATATACATCCTGTAAGCTTTCAGCCAGTTGTTAATGGAATGCTCCGCCTTGGTGGCCTCCCTGTCCCTTTTCTCTTTTTCCTTTTCTGACAGTTCCTTTAGGCCTCCCCCCGTGGGAACAATCCCCAACAAGTCAAAGATGTCAATGAATTCCTTCCTCCACAACCTCTCCTTGACCCCCCATGGAATGTGCCACACCAAAGAATTCACCGTAGCCCGCATAGGTGCGAACCCTGGCATTGGCCTCCCATACTGGGTTGTCTGGCCCCACAATCCCCCTGTTTCCCCGCTGATCGGGCCTGCTGTTGACGGCTGAGCCGCGCCCAGCCCCCCTGTCAAGACCGCTCCAGGCCCTGCCTCATTCTGCATCCCCTGAGCCCCTGCAGGTAACCCCGAAGCCAACTGCTGGGCCCCCCCCATGCTTACTGACGCCCCTGGCCCTTGGTTTGCCCATTCCTGACCCCAAGGGAGCCCCGCCATCTGCACCTGCTGCCCGCCTACCATAGGTGGGCCCACACTAGGCAGCCCGACAGATAAGAAACCCCCGGGCGGTATCCCCTTCTTCTGAGGCAATTGACTTAGTCCACCCGACTGTGCCCCGCCTTGAGTGCTACCGCTGCACCAAGGCCCTCCCAGCCCTTGCGACGCCCCTGGATGCGTGGCTACACCTCCGTGAGACACTCCCCCTACCACAAAACCAGTACTGGACGCAACATTCGGCATTTGCCCCATTTTTCCCCATGCCTGCATGCATTCCATCACCATACCTTTTACCGCCTCCAGGGATGTTGTTCCTCCACCCGCGACATCCACCGTTCTGGTCGCAGGAGTGTTGGGTGGGCTCACTCCCTTCCCTGGAGCCTCAGCAGGTGTAGGAGCCGTTAAGGCCGCATCCTCCTGCGCCCTCCCCCTCTGCCGTGGTCTCTTGGTGCTGCTGGCCTGCTCCTTGCTCGCTTTAGCCCTGGCCGTCATTGTCCTTTTCCTTTTGCTCCCCTGGGTCTCCTCTTCTCCTTCTTCCTCCCCCAGGCTGTGGACCTCGGCCTCGACCACGGTGGCCTCGCTGCCACTGTCCTGAAACATCAGAGGAGAATTTTCCACCCTCTGGCTGCGCCCTTCTTGGTTAGGTTGGGCCACCATCCTGGACATCCAGTCTGGGCCATGGGTTGCTGCTGCCATCCTGGCCATCTCCATAAATGACGCCAGATCCATTGTTTGATTTCTTTCCTTTGGAGGGAGGGCGTGGGTGTCCGCGTTTGAGGAAAAAGGGGGGGGGGGGGAGAGGGTTGTTCTGGCGCTGAGCGACTGGTGTTCCCCTTGTCCTGTTCCGGCCGGGTCTTTGACCGGGTTGCCGCCCTGTGTGTCTTAGCCGCCTTTCCTCGCCCCTGGCCCCTTGCCCTCCCGCCTGTCCTCCGGCTGCTGCTGGGCCTTCGTCGCCTCGCTCCTGTTCCCGGGCTGAGCGCGCCTTCTCCAGCCGCGGCTCCCGATCAGCTGGGCTGCTCCTCCACTCCCGCTGGCTGTCCTCCACCGGCTATGCGATCCCGCCTGCTGGTTCCTTGCGGTCCCCGCCGCTCCGCTCCGCCTTCGTTGCCTCGTTCCTGGTCCCGGGCTGAGCGCGCCTTCTCCCGCCGCGGCTCCCGATCAGCTGGGCTGCTCCTCCACGCCCGCCGGCTGTCCTCCACCGGCTGTGCGGTCCCGCTCGCTGGATCCTTGCGGTCCCTGCAGCTCCGCTCCGCCTTTGTTGCCTCGCTCCTGGTCCCGGGCTGAGCGCGCCTTCTCCCGCCGCGGCTCCCGATCAGCTGGGCTGCTCCTCCACGCCCGCCGGCTGTCCTCCACCAGCTGTGCGATCCCGCCTGCTGGTTCCTCTGCCACTGATCCTCTTCTGCTGGGTGGGTGATCCCGCTGCCAGTCCTTCGCACTTTTCTCCTTGCCAAAACGAAATTCCTTGCACTTGTCAGGTGGCGGCGACCGGGTCCCAGTGCAAGAGCGAGATGCCTGGACCCTGGTCCCGCCTGCTTATATCCTGCAAGCCCCGCCCCTTTCCCTTTGTTTCCCCTTCGCGGGCTTTTGGGCCATTCGGCTTTTGGCGCCGTTCTGCCCCTTTGTCCTTTGCCCTTCCGGGTGAGGGTCCCCGCTCCCGGCGGCATGACCCCGCAGGGGTTACCCTGCTGCCTCCTCCATTTTTGAGGACGTTTTTCCGTCGTCAGCTCCATTTCCATCTTGACGTCTGCAACCCGGAGCGATATTGAATATCCTGAAATAGGCCTCGATGCTGACTGAATAACATGGAGGACGTCAGCTACACCTCCACGGCAAAGCACATGGTTCTAGAGTAAGTTGGAGGGGTACAAGGTCACATGTTTTTCGCCCGCAGACGAAGACAAAAGAACTCCGAGACACAAGGAAAGCCACCCGTGCTGTGATTCATTCATGCGGTTTAGGAGGATCCCCAGGGCTTAACGCAGCCCGTGGTGAGATTTGAAGGTGAGGAAAAGGCACAGCCTGGGAAAAGGAAGCGCAAAGATAAGGCGGGTATCTATTTCATGGAGGGGAAGGAAAAGGCTCGTTCCACACGCCAACCAGTGGTCTAAGTGGGCGGGAGCGGTGCTCCTCTATTTCTTTTAATTGAGTTTTACCGTTCCTACACTTTTATTTTAAAAAGAAACCGTTCCGGAACGGTTTCGTTTTAAAATAAAAGTGTAGGAAGAAGTTCAAAGTTGCACTTTCAGTGCACTGCACTGGACGTTCCCTTTATCAGCAGGCACATGTATTGTGGGGTTTGCATTGTGCATGGGAGGGTGTGTGGCGATGGGGTCTGTGGGGAGCGGTGCAGGCCAGTAGGGAACATAGTTCCACTACTGCTTTTCGTACACTTTGACCACTGATTATAGCTCCAATCTAGCTTTACCCTTAGTACTTTAGGGAACTTGTGGTACTCTATGGTCTCCCAACAGTTTCTGAGCGCACGTGAGCAGACCTCTAAACCGGACTTCTTGTAAGCTTTGCCTCCACTGCATTAGCGACCTCTCCCGCTCCCAATCCTAGCTCTCTAGCCTTGATTAGCCCTCTTGCCTTTGGCACACAGGGTCTAGCCACTTGGTTTCCTCCTCCACTTCTGACTCTCAAACTTTGTTGCTTTGTGCTTGGCCATCACAAGTTCTCTCCTGCTAGCTTTTCTCACACTGGTATAGCTTTATGTCAGGAACTCGGTCCTGCCACCCACATAGTCAGGAGGTTTCAGTAACACAATCATTGATGCAATGATTGACAGAACGTGGATTCTCCTCCACATGTCTGTTTAACCTGAGAGCTTTGTGGTTCATGATTGGCCCGGCCTAAATGGTCACTCCTCTGCCCCACATCTATGGCCATTGTTATTGGCCTCCTGCAGGTATTTTGCATTCTTTACCTGCACCCAAAGTTAAAACTACTCTGTCCACCATGTTGGAATCTAGGCAGTGCAATCATGGGGGCTCTGGGGCCACACCCTCTCTGTTCATATGAGTTTCTTTACTCTTTGCATGAAGCACTGCACACATTGTGAACATTGCTGAGGGATGTTTGTTTGGCTTTGGTTGGGGGTCCATGCTTGAGACCAAGAGGGCAAAGCTCCAATTTAAAACAACCCCAGGTTTGACTGTCTGATATGTACAATAGTGATGGTGTGAACATTCTGGCTCGGGGCTGTGCCAATGTCTCCTGAGGTATAAGGTACAACTCCCCACCAGAAAATGTGGGTGAATAGCAGCTAAATCAGGCATAGCTGTGAAATATGGCATAGACTTGGGAATGTAGTGGTGAATGAGGCTAATCAGGGAACAGCCAAGGTACTTTCACTACTAACACTTTTGGTGATGTGGGTGCAAAGTGAAGTGTTTGCTGTGTGTTGTGCTGTTGGACATATTCATTGTGCATAATAGGGGAACTGAGGAATAGCTGCTTCGAATTAGTCTGCTTAAATTGGTCAAGAAAACCTTTGGAAGCTTAATTGTTTGATTACATTTGAGCGAGCTCGCAGCACTGGGAAGTGTTTGAAAACGACACTTCCCAACAGCCCTGTGCCTACTTATTGCCTTTGGGGTGCATTAGCACCGGCCCGTATGCATGCCAGTCTGCGCGGGTTCAAGTTGGATGCAGTGATGTTGGTGTTAGAATCGTCATGTGATCGCCACAGTCTGGAATAATATCCCGGAGGACTCTTTATATGTTTATGTTCCTCCGGTGGTGGTGGGGCGGCTGAAGCAATATAGTGTCCTATAGTGTATTCTGCCAGTTGTGACAGTAGAGGCGCTGTTGTGTTGCCGGTGTACCCCGCACTCTTGGATGAAGAGCCATCTGGCTGCAGATCCGATTCTGGGGAACACAAATAGTATTGTTTTTTATTGATATTGTCTTTTGTTTGTTTTGATCATTGGTCATCATCCTGAACCCCAAATATTCATACTCTAGGTCTAACTTTGTGGAAATGCTGCTTATAGCGGGTGTCACACGACGGTCCTGGGGCTACTTATTAAGCAGACTTTCTTGCATGTAGCACCTTGCCTACTGTATCTTTAATTCCAACAACGACCCTTACTAAGGATGCTGCAGACCTTCGTAATATCACTATTGAAGACCTTGTTGATATCTCCTCAGAGATGTTTCCATCTCACTCCTCAGCCAGATGTTATACTACAGAACAGGGTCATTCAGGCACTCTATCTTCGCTTGATGTAACAAACGATTTATTTTCCTAATTAGGGTCCCAGTTATAATTCTTTGGGTGATGTAACATGTGTATCTAAGAGTAGAACCATCAAAGTATCTCTTTTGAAAACTTGGTCGCTAAATAAACATACTACCGATGTCCACGACTATATTATAGATAATGGAATTTATATGCTGTGCCTATCTGAAACCTCGCTTAAGGACTCAAGTGGACCTAACATTGATTTTGCTGTTCTTACGGGTTTTAATTATTTCTGCCAAAATCGTGAACATGGAAATTGAGGCGGAATTGCCATTATACCTAGGAAAGATGTTTGCTTCTTTGAATCACGTAGTGTCTGTGGGGGCTGTGAAATTATCCACTTTAAACTCACTTTTAGCACTAACAACTGTGTTAATGCCATTGTCTTATCGTCCCCCATCCCCTAATGACATAATTCGCTCATTAGAATTGCTAAATAAACCAAACTGTTTAACTGTATTACTAGGAGATTTAAATCGCGGTGGCGTGGAGATGCCTCCAATAACAAAGCACTAACTTTGGAGCTAAATCTAAATAATATTGAAATCTTTTTATTTATTTTTTATTTTATTGAGCATTTTTAAGGCGCATTATATGGCAGAATTGTGTTTCAAAGCGCCACAAGGCTAAATGGGAAGGAAACAGGTGAAATAATAACAATGGCAAAAACAGTAATACACAGTCGTGGGTCCTACTAGGCTTTGTGGCATTCGGCCGTGCAAGTGCATTGAGGAGAAATGCAGGGGATGGAAGAGGGAACAGAGGAATGGACAAGTGCTGGAGGAGGGCCTGGGAGGGACGTGCTAAGGGGAGCCAAGGAGGAGAACCTCAGGCCAAGTGCTGGTACAGGCAACTCTCAAAGGTGGGATGTGGAGCCACTAACCAGAAGACCGCAGTGCAGTGCAGTGCGGGTGGGGGAGAAGGGAGATGAGGGGGCTGGTGTTGACTGGGGGAGAAGGGCCCAGGATCCTGTGAGATTCATGAGGATCAGGCCACCAGTAACAGCAGCAGTGGAGTGATTAGCAGGGAAGGAATAGAGGGAAAGAAGAAGAGAAGAGCAGAGTTTTGAGCAGTTTACAGAAGTTAAGGAGGCCCAGCCCAAGTCTGAGAGGGGCAGGGTGGCTGTTCCAAAGGGAGGATCCGCCAAAGAAAGGGACATGCCCACCCACTCTCTGCTTGGAAAAGCATTTGACAGTCAGAGAGTTGGAATTAGAGGAGCTGAGGGCTCTTGCAGGGGATTATTTGGGATGTAAAGTTGGAGCTAGCATGGTTCCCAAACCCCAGAACGCCTTGAGGATGATGTAGAGGGTCTTGAATTTGATCCTTGCAGCCACATGAGAGATTTTAGGGCTGGAGAGATATGGTCCCTGGGCTTGAGGGCAAGGATAAATCTTGCAGTCCTGTTCCGGATTAGCCGGAGGAGGCGATGGGAGGAAAGAGATAGATTGAGAAAGAGGCTGTTGCAATAGTCCAGCCTGGAGAGGACCAGAGCTCTGCAGACATTGAGCTTCTGGGGGAAGGTGAGAAAAAGAAGGATGCCTCTGAGGAGGTGGAGCTGGAAGTGGGACTTCTCGGTAAGGTCCATGATGTGAGGGGTGAAAGAGAGATCGGAGTCAAAAGATAACACCAAGGTTTTTGACCTCTCAAGATGGTGGGGGTGGAGGGCCCAAAGAGGGTGGCCAGAGGGTAGGAGGAAAAGAGGGCACAGGTATCCTGATGAGGAGGGTCTTACTGGCATTAAGACAAAGATCATTTGCTGCACATCATGCCTGAATGGTGGACAGACAGTTGGGGATGAGAGAGGAGGAAGTAGAGGGAAGTTTGAAGGAAAGCAGTGTGTCATCAGCGTAACACTGGACACGAAGTGAGAAGATCATGTGAGCAAGAGGGGCGAGATAGATATTGAAGAGCCAGGGCTCTATCTTAATAGAGCCCTGAGGGACGCCACAGATAGAGAGGGTGGTGGTAGAGGAGAAATCGTAGTGCACAATAGTGAGGCTACCAATATCAAAGGAAACACAGAGTTAATCATTTTTTTCGCTGAAACCAAATTGAAGGAGGCATTGCATAAAGGGTCCCAGTGACATTCAGCAGGAGGTGGGTGACAATGGTAGACTGGACAAGCGCAAACTCATTGTGAAAGAACGTAGATATTCCTGCAAAAGAATGGGAAGCAGTAGCAGTACTGGAGCATGTATCAAGACCACATCTCATTATAAATTCTCAAGATTGAAGAAGTTAGTACTGAGAGGCGATTTCTAATCGTCAGGTGGCTTCAAAACATTTTCATGAAGCACCACCAGTCCCCTGGGCCAATAAAGAGAGAACAAAGTATGTAGTTCTTGTTGTTGTAAGACAGACTGTTCCTCCTACCCAAAACAACGATTTGGAAATCTAAATTGTGCCCCACATGTTAAGTCCATACAGAAAACAGTTGTTCTACAGCTCTTCATCATCTCATAAGATTACCGAAACACATTTATCCCAACAAAAGAGGACTGCTAGCTTAAAATAGGTTAGTAACAAATCAGAACCAATGCTCGCTTTAAAACAGAGTGCAATGCAGACTGAAAATAGAGGCCATTCATTACTCCCATCCAATATTTATTGATGGGTGAACAGGACTCTGGTGTGCCTCACCAAGCCTTGTCCCTGTCGGAGAACACTGCCTTGGATGCTCCACTTCCTAAGAGATAAAAAACAAGATGAGTACCCCTCTCGCTGGCCGTTACCACAGTAGAGTCAGCCTGTGACCCATGACATCAGGGTGCTGTGCTATACACTACGGGGCTGGCTGAACCATGATCCTAATGCCACAGACCCAGTGGCATAGTGAGTGTCCCACACTCTTGAGGATCAATAAGAGCACACAGTCATTTTCAAAGACTGTACATCCATATCATTGTACTCACCAAAAGACACTACCAGTGTTAGACTAAACTTCTTTCTGATCACTTTTGTTTGATGTTTTTATTGGGCTTAAGCATAATGTTTGGCTGGTGATTAGCAGTGAGTGTAAAGGGAGTGCACATCTCATGAAAGCAACTCTAGATGTACGTTCTCCTTTCTCATGCAATCTAATGATGAGAACTTAACATGTACATAATCAAAAGAAGCGTATGTATTGAACAATTAGCGTTGACCTGTTACGTATATCAAGGACAGAAATAAGGAAAGCATCTATAGAGGGAATGACGAGGCCACAAGTGAGGTTCGAGAAAGACTTCAGCAGAGCATTGTAAAACATGTAACCAGGTTTTCAAGAACAGCATTGCATTGCCACTGGTGAGTAAAGGGAATATGGTAGATTGTTGGTATAGGAAACTAAAAGGGTATTTTCTACTTAAGCAGTTTGTTAAAGATCAAAAAGACAGAATACCCGTGTTTTCTCACCCTAGTCCTTCCATAATATCACATGCTGTACAGGCGTAGTCGCATATGGTGTGACAGGCATGCTGAAGCTTCATGTTTAAGTTCACTCTTGGTTTATTCTTCTTAATTGTAAGGTTAAAGACTCTGGATATAACAGGGAACACCCACTGGATCATTCACCACCACCAGTGGTAGAAAAGCATCAAAAAAAGTAGTGAAACTGTGACCCCAGCGGGGGACAAAGTAGGCAGGAAAGGAGCAACATGCATCACATTTTTCATTGGAAGCAACCATGCTGGTTGACAGCCAATCGAGCTGAAACAGATTTCAGGTAAGCTGCAACTGCTATTGGGTAAAGTAGAGAAGTGTGATTTTATTTCACAAAAATTCTGGAATAGTGAAAATGTTTACAAAAAGTAGTGGAACTGTTAATAGTAAAAACTAAAAGTAGTGGAAGGCCGCTCCCGACCATTCCTGTTCACTTCGACCATAGAACATCACCCAACCCCACGTGCCACCTGAAACACACAAAACACTCACACAGGCACTACTCAGCATCCACACTACAACTCTCTTATGTGACTTGCTCACATCACTCTTCTTCTATATAGGACCATACACAACACCTTTCTTCAGAATTAGGACACAACCCCTCCCAGCACCAGAGATACCAGCTTGTCACGGCCCTTACTTCTCAGAACAACAAGGAAGTGTGACAAAGCCACATGCAGGATGCTAAAGGATGGAACTTGGATGACCTTCGGGGTTGTGGACCGGCACCAAATCCATGATGCAAGGCACAGAAGCAGCATACAAGGAATCTCACAGGTTCGCTATCCCCACCCTAATCTCAAATGTAGAAAAACTCCTGGTGCCCCAGAAGGAGAAACTCCTTATTGTAATCTGCTTTTTATGGATTCTTCTCCCACAGATTCCTCATCAGATAGATATTAATTCCAGCATCAGCTGCTCGGAAAACCTTTCAACACAAGGCGTAGTGTACCTCGACTCTGCCTTCGATCCGTCTTGCTGTGTGATGGAGGTGAGATCAAAGCCCCTATATGAGGAAACGTGGCAAAACCGCTCTTCCTAAATGAGCATCAGTGCCACGGGTTTCATCCAGGCAGCAGTGTTTGGTAAAGGTATGCAGTGAGGACCACGTTGCTGCCCGCCAGATGTCCCTCACCGGCACCCCGCGTTGCAGAGCTGAAGAGGTAGCCAGCCCCCTTGTGGAGTGTATGCCGAAGGTAACTCCTTCCATGCGTTGAGGTAGCATTCCGCAACGCAGAGGGTGGTCCACCTCGGGTTGGTTTTCTTGGTGACGGCCAAACCCTTTCTTGGCATCGAGAAGACCTGCTCTCCAACCTTCCTTCCAACACCCCCTGTGTACTCATCTAACTTGATCTCTCTTCTGCCTTTGACACGGTCAACCATGCCCTCCTGCTCAACCTCTCTATGATAACCTGGGTATCATCGGTCAGGCCCTGGCGTGGCTGACTTCTTTCCTCTCTGATCGACCCTCTCAGGTTCAACTTGGGTCCTTCCTCTCCTCTATCTCCATCTTTATCTCTGCCTGTGGTGTTCCCCAGGGTTCTAACCTCTCTCCCTGGCTTTTCAACCAATACCTTGCACTTCTTGCCCACCGCATTGCCGCGCTCTGCCATAACTTCCAGTGCTAGGCGGATGACACTCAGCTCATTTCCCGGCTACTTTCAGCCACCTCTTCTCCCTCTCTCATCTCTGACCGCCAATGATCTCTGCCAGAATGCCAGGAAGACTGAGATTCTCCTCATCGGCACTCCCGCTCCCTCCTTTCCTGTCACTCTCTGGCCAGCCTCTATTGGCCCTCTTCCTGCTCCCACCTGTGAGGCTAAAAACCTTGGGGTCATCTTCGATTCCACACTCTCCTTCTCACCTGCACTGCCTTCCTGGCAACTTGGGGACTGTTTCTATATCCATTCAGTCCCACTTCCAGCACTTGACACATGTCTGCACTTACCCTTGGCACCTGCTGGCCGCACTTGTACTATTGTTATTATTCTTTTATCCCATGTACTGCACTGTCCTCTCCCCCACACTCCCCCCTTCCCCTTTCCCATGCACTTGCACAATCTCAATGACACCTGGCCTAGTAGGATCGCTGTCGGTCTTCTCCCTGTTCCCCCTACCTTGCCTTGCCGCGCCTTGAAGCACTTGTGCACAGGTGCGTTATAAATGCCATATCATATCATAAACAACTGGTCCTCCTTCCTGAATTGTGCCGTTCTTGTCACATAAAAACTCAGAGCCCTTTTAGGATCCAGTTTATAAAAGAGCTCCTCCTACTTGGAGGGGTGCAGAGGCAGGTAGAATACTGGAAGATCGATGGCTTGAGACAACAAACTCTGAGATTACTTTGGGCAAAAACCCCAGCCGCACCATCAAAGAAACTTTAACCCCAAAAAATAAACAGAGAAAAGGCAGCTTGCATGTTAGGGCCTGCAACTCGTGGACCCATCTTGCTGATGTAATTGCCACTAAAAAAAGCAGTCTTCAGAGAGAACAACCGAATTGAGCAAGAGTGCAAAGGCTCAGAGGGAGCCGCCATGAGGTACATAAGAACCAAGTTAAGGTCCAAGTCTGGAAAAACAAAGGGAACAGGTGTAAACCTATTCACCAGGCCCTTCAGGAAACGGGCCATAAAGAGGATCATGAAGAAAGATCCTTGATCGAGAGACAGTTTGAACACAGACAAAGCTGCCAAGTATCTTTTGATTGTGGTGACCTGAAGTCCCGAGGAGGCCAGTGACAGAAGGATAGAGTCTAACTAGCGCTCCCTGCACCACGCCTCGAGCCTTCTGCACCTGTACCCAAACAGCGATTTTGTTGACGGTCTACATGAAGCCAGTAGCACCTCAAGTACCTCCTCAGAGAGGTCCCAGTCATCATACCTCATCCTCTCAAGAGCCACGCATGTAGGTTGAGGGATTCCGGGTTCGGGTGGAGTACCCGACCTTCCAACTGAGAACGAAGATCTGGCCTCCGAGGCAACCACAGAGGGGGCAGATGTTCAAGTCCAAGAGATCTGAGTACCAATTCCTCCTCTCCCAATACAGGGCAATCAAGATCAGGGTCGCTCAGAATCTCCTCAACCTCCTGAGAACCCAAGGAAGGACGGGAACCAGAGGGAAGGCGTAGTGGAGATTGTAAAGACTGAAGGGGGGTCTGTACTTCTGCTCTTTATATGGTAGAGGAGATGCACAAAGGACCCCAGCCAAGACTATCTATTTTGGTAGCAATGGACGAGCAATCAAGGCCTAGCTTCTCAGGAGGTGATGCAGGCTGGATCTTAAGTACAGTGTAGTCCCCAAGCCCCCACAAAGGAATGTCCACACACAGTATTACTGAAAACACAGCCTTTATATAATTAATATTCAAGGTTATGTACACTATCACAATAACTCACTTTGTGCTCAGAAAATTTACAATGGCAAATATATACAGTTCTAAAGTGGTACCACAATTAATATCAGATCTCATTAGAAGGTGAACTTGGCGTCGACGGCGTCAATGAAAAGTTCAAGGGTGCTGAGACCACGGCGTCGATCCAGGCGGTGCTCGTCAACGACATCCTGCGAGGGTGAGGTGTGCGGGGCACCTCGGTGTTGGCTAGTTCAGGACCGCAAAGAGTTTCTGAAGAACTGTGGCCCGACAAGGGCGTTAAGTCGTCAAAATCTTTGTGGTCTTTGAGTGGCGGGAAATCCACCGGCAGATTCTCCTCAGCGTCCTCGACTTTCTCCGGTGGGATAAAGCGGTTGACGGTGTGGACAAGGGAGTCCTTCGATTCATCAGTCTTAGGCAAAGGAGCGGGCGGCTCTGGTCGTTGGCGGCACGTCGTCAAGTGGTCCCCTCTTCTGGGAAACACGGCTTTGATGGGCCTCCAGCGGTTACGGTGATACTCCGAACCCTGGTCGACGGCAACGGACTTCGACGGCGTCGATGTCTGGGTGCTTCACTTCGTTCTCTTCGGCGGTCCCGGTCTCCGGTCGGCAGCCTTTCGAGGGTCTGACTTCTAAGGAGCTTTGGCGAAGGTTGCCAGTGCTTGATAGTCCCTCGGAGCACGGGAAGAGGGAGCCTAGCCAGGTCCTCTCTCGGATCAGTCCTCGATGAACTTGACAGCTTTCGGATCGTGTCGAAGCAAATGCAGCAGCAGTTCTTCTTCTAGCTGGGTGTCGAGGATAAGCAGTTCCAGTTATTCTTCAAGTGTTGACTCAGCTTCTGAACAATTTCCAGTGGTGAGAGGTCCCCAGATATACTATTCTGCCTCTCATCCACACTGCTGGGTCACACTCAGCAGCCAATCATACAGAAGGGCATTCATGCAGTCAGTCAGCCAATCAGGCATACAGTGCATTCAGGCCATACTCCTCCCTCTCAGACACTCACAACAAGGAATGTGTATTGGGAGAAGTACCCAGCCATTCAACACTACACACTGCATTCATACCAGGTTTCGGTTGGGCTGTCTCAGTCTTTGTCTCTCATACCAGAAACCAGACATCCACAACAATAAGTGCATATTGGTCACACACTCCATTTACCCAGGTCCCACCCACAGGGTGTACCCACAACATACAGTCACTGGGAAGGCTCCAGCCAGTCTGGCCTGGACTTCCCAACACCACCATATATGGAACTTCCACCCAACAGCCAGTGAGGGGGAAGGGACAGAGCCAGGGCTTCCGAGGACTTTGGGAAAACAAGGTAACAGGCAATAAAAAGCAAGAGGCAACTGGGGCCATCTTGTTTCCTATCAGGAATCAACCGATTCCAATGGCAGGGTCTGGGTATCCCAAAATGGAGTATACTCAGAGCACCTGTCAAATTCAGCATGGAGCTGCCACCAGCCATCTACACGGAGTGTAGACGTGGCTGCCCTGGTGTTCACAGTGGCAGCCTGGACCACTAGCCCCTCTGGAGTAGGGTGGGTGGAGAGATAGACAGGGTCCCCCCTTGCCAGCCTGCACCTTTTTGTTAAGTCTGAATTTACCGGGGCATGGTCTCTGCCGAAAGGTGCCGATGGGTTCACCATATTAAATAGTATGGCCCTCTCAGTCCCTCTTCCAAAATATCAGTAAGTTCATAGCCCGACATGGGTCTGGATGGAACACTCCAACCAAGGGTGTCTACCACCCTGTCTGCTGTGGCCCAGTAGTTGGAATTTTCATGCCCATAAAGATGGGCTTGCTGTGTCTCCAAGTTTGGAGAGGTGTCCACGCCACTGCATCATGGAAACCCTCAGATAGCACAACTAAATCTGCCTGATCAGCAAAGAAATCCCTGCCACCGGCACCAGCATAAGCCGGGTCAAGGCCCATAGACATCTGGTAGGCCCCGTCATCAAAAATCATTGACATAGTGTAGAAAAATCATGTTCTCGACTGGGGAGTGTAGAACCGCTCTGCGGTCGGCACCAATGTCATCAGATCCAACTCCAGAGCTGAGGGACCCATCAGCACTCGAGGCACGCTGGTTATCAACGGCACCGATGCTTAAATGACTACAATCGGAGCCGAGCCCAAAGGCCTTGAAATCGACAACAACTTGGTGGTAGGGGTGCTGATGGGGGCAAGGTCACTGGATGCCACTGGAGCCACCATAGCGGCTGCTTCAAGGTGTCACCTGTACCCGCAGCTGCTGTCTTAACCATCTCAAGCAACTTCTCCTTGAAAGCCTCCCACTCGGCCCTGGATGTCAGCCCCGCCAAAGACATACCGGCCATGTCCAATGAGCCGGATCCGTGCCTACGCCGAAAACACCCTTTCTTTTTATGGGAGGAAGACGAAGGACTCCAGAAGTGTGACCTATTCTTGGTTTGCTTACGATGTCTCTCCTCGTTTTCAGGAATAGGCCATATTCATCTCCGGCAATCTTGTGGTTGAGCATGCCGGGGGCCAGTCTACCGCAAGCTTCGCAGCCCTCTTGCGCATTGATTTCAGGTTCATCTTTTTACAAGAACCACAGTCCTCGGTGGGTCTGTGATGGATATCTTGGAACTGCAGTCCTTCCAGCAGTTGATCCCGACACTCAGAGTGGACATAATTCGATACTGCGTTAAACAGTTATTGGGTTACCAAAAAGGATTGTCTTGAGAGTGTTCCTCAAGCAGCATGCTCAGCACGTTGAAAAAAGGAACTGAGGTGCAGGAGCGTAGTGACGTGCTATATGCACAACGACTGACGCGTCACGACAGCGGCATCGACGCAAGACGGATCGACAGCCAAGTCAAGGTGCACTGCGCTCCCGTCAAAAGGTTTTCTGAGCAGGTGACTGTGGAATGGATACCTATCTGATGAGGAATCTGTGGAAGAAAGGTAATCCATTGAAACATTGTTTATTCCTGGCAATTACATGCACAAGGGGAAAATGACAAAAGCAAAGGACCAAAACTAAGCCTATCTTCCGGCGCGCTGCCTTCGGTCCTTGGGGGGCCTTGTATGTCGGCCCCCCACTTTAAGCGCTCCCGCATTGGGGGCTGTTCTTTTTCCATTGCCGCTGCACGGATTTGGAATTCTCTTCCCTTTACTCTTCGTGTCATCCAGGACCATCGGCCGTGTATTTAAGAATTTTCTCTTTAGTCTTCCTCTTTCCGCTGCCTGGTCCATTCCATCTTCCAATAAAAAATAAAATAGCTCCTGGCGCCATGATGGCTTTGTCGGTGTTGGCTGTACTTTACAAGTGTTATAACGTAACAGAACTTGAAGAAATTTACCAGTGGCATGTGCCAATCATTTCAGATGTAAAATGGGATTTATTTTTACTGTTTGACAAAAAGGCCTCCTTTCCCACCTCCCGCCGTAAACCGAGAATAATACACATTGCACAATGCTTTTAAATGACTGTGTAAATTTGTCTTGCATAAAAACATATCCAATTTTTTCCGCTTGCTAAAATATTGGGAACATTTAAAAGAAAATTGAGCTGAGGCGCTAATTGCCCTGAGCGCTCATTAACAGATCTCATTATCACTTCATAAGTCAATGTGATAAACGGCACTGTCACTTAATTATTACTGGAAGGCTACTTAACCCTGGGTGTGTTTATTACTCCAGACTGAATAATTAATGGCTGGAAGCTGGCATGCCACCCCACAGAGACAGCCTTGCAGAACTAGGATTTATAGGATTTCTTGGGCTTGGAAACCCCTCTCCCTGGGCAGCTAGGATCCAGACCTGAGAGCAGTAAACAGAAGTTCGCCTCTCTGCAAAATACTGGCAGACCTCCAGGAGAATTTAACCATTAGAAAGAGAACTTGTTTTTATTATTTACAATGCTTCCTTTTGATAGTGCAGGTAGATTCTGCTCTTTCAAACAATTTGGATTGCACTTTAGAGGGCAGTAAATAATCCATGGCAGAGGGACATTTAGCATGCATGCTTCAAAGAGAAAATCAACATTTGTACAGCTTTTATGTGGAGGGTTTTCAGGTGCTGCTATCACGGTTATAGTGATAGTGTATTTGTATAGTGCTTATACACAATGTGTTTCAAAGCGCTTCAAGGCAGGGGAGGGAGCAAAGGAAAAGTCAACAACATTCAGACATTAAGAATGAGTAATATACTATTTTACTAGGCCTGACTACATTTCTGATAGTGCAAGAGCATTGACAATGATTGAGGGAGGGAGGGAGTGCGGGAGGGGGGTGAGTCGATGAACAAACAGTGACTATCATACTAGGCCTGACGACATTTCTGATAGTGCAAGTGCAAAGTTTATGGTGAGGTGAGAGGGGAGAAGGTAAGGTAAGGGAAAGGAAGAAAGACTGAAGCAATGAGTAAGGTGAGCAGAAGCAAAGCAGGTAGAATTCAGTGTTAAGGAGCCAACAACAGATGGAATGCACACCACCATGATACAAAAGTCAACTGAAGCACGTAAGATGCATGAGTCTGGCAGGAGCGTGCCATGATGCAAAGTCGTTGATGGGCACACCATGATTTAAAGTCATTGTGATTAACTGATGATCCAAACGGTCCAGCATGGAAACAACAAGGTTCAGGATGGGTGAGCCAACGTGCATCAAAAAGTCAATTCAAAGCGTTAGCAAATGTGGTGAAGGTACATTCATAAGGTGACATCATAATCAGACTTTGGGCAAGGCGGGTTTAGTTGAGGCAGAAGGCACTGCAACCGTGGTATGTAGAGGAAGGGGAGTGGACGGAGTGATGGCAGTGTTGCTCCAGGACAGACAGAGACAAAGGGTGGGTGGGAGGATTTAAGGCAATTAAACTATCAGGCAAACAGGCACATACAGACAGCGGAGGGGGGATAGCTAGATACGACTTTCAAGCAAACAGGCACGTACAGACATGGGAGGGACCACAGCTAGATATGACTTTCAAGCAAACAGGCAAATACAGGAAGGGGAGGGAGGACAGCTAGATACCGTGTAGTGAGAGTCAAGGGGGACAGGAAGTGGATATATGGAGTAAGTCAAGGGCACTGACCTTGAGGAGCAGCCTCTGTATGAGTGAGGAGGTGGGAGCAGACCTCCTGGCCCAGCCTGGTAGCGGACAGAGAGCAGACAGGGGCCTTACATCACGGGCCTTAGAGGCGGGCCGGCATTCGCCTGCCGGCTCGCTTGATTGGTCATGATGATTCCGATAAAGCCCAATCGCAGGCGAGCAGGCAAACAAGCAAGGGCCAGCTCAGAGCATCAAGAACAGATCCGGCCATGTTGGAAAGGCCTGTTTAAGTGGTGAATTGGCAATCACAGTGAAATCAACAAGTTCACAATGAGGCTGTCGCCAGGGAGCAAGTGCAGGCACACTGCTTCGAGAGTAAAAATTTAGTTCAAACGCACACAAAATGAGAATTTTGTGCGCACGCTCAGTGCACATCGAGGAAATGCCAACAAAAGCCCAGATGGCTTAACTTCTTGGTGATAAGTGGGGGTGAGGATCCCAGGCCACCGGCCAAGGGATGCAGGAATGCCCATCTGGAACAGGAAAGGGTAGGAAGTACCACTGGGTCCTTTACAAAGGCCCTAAATTAAAGGCCCTAAATTAATGTGTACACCCTGTAATAATTTTTTCTCTGTACCTGCCCAGGTTGCCCTAACCACATCTAGTGAAAGCTGTGGTTACTTGTGGAAAGGGACTGCGTCAGGTCCTTTCAACTTTTTCCCCGACATTGGCTGCAGGTGGAAACACAAAAAATCACCACTGAGGAATCAGGTTGGCTGCAGGTGGAAACACAAGAACCCAGCGCTGAGGAATCAGGCTGGCTGCAGGTGGAAACACAAGAACCCACCTCTGAGGAATCAAGTTGGCTGCAGGTGGAAACACAAGAACTCAGCTCAAGAACCTACCTCTGAGTCGGAAAAGTAATAGCGCCTCACCACAAAGAGACTAAGGGAAGGGCACTGCCCCCAAACTAGAGAAGGCAACCAAATGCTCCAGAATTCACTTAAGAGGTAAAAATATTGCTAAAAACCACTCAGGGGGCCACATCACAAGTGGGACACCAGAGCGATAAGCAGGTATGCATATGTCCCAAAGCGCCAATACCTCTCCCACATACAGTTGCGTAGAGCGGATGAGTGCGTAGAGCGGATGTGTGCTGAAGTGCATGTAGAGCGGATGAGTACCTAGAGCAGACGAGAGCGTAGAGCTGATGAGAGCGTAGAGCCGCTGAATGCGTAGAGCGGACGGAACTGGTGAAGTATAAGGATAGAACGAGTGATGTATGTGGATGGAACAAGATGACGTATGTGGATGGAACGGGTGACGTATGTGGATGGAACGGGTGACGTATGTGGATGGAACGGGTGACGTATGTGGATGGAACGGGTGACATATGTGAAGGAACGGCTGATGTATGTGGATGGAAAGGGCGACGCATCTGTATGAAATGGGTGATGTAGGTGGATGGAACGGGTGATCTATGTGGATGGAACGGCTGACGTACATGTAGAGAACGGCTGACGCATGTTGATGGAACGGGTGAAATATGTGGATGGAAGGGATGAAGTATTTGGATGGTACAGGTGAAATACGTGGATGGAGTGCATAAAACAACTTAGAATACACGTAACGGATCGGAGTACATGGAACAGATTTGAATGCATGGAACGGATTGGAGTGCGTGGAGCGAGTTGGAATGCGTGGAGCGGACTGGAGCGCAAGGAGCGGGCTTGATCGCATAGAATTGTGCGACTTACATGGAATGGTTTGGAGTGCATGGAACGTTTGAAAGAGCATGTAACCCATCATATCACATCACCACGCTTACTCTCTTCTTTACAGCACCATTCAACTAGAACACAGAGATACTATGACACCATTCGGTATAACTGTTCTCATACCAACATCTGCCTCATACTCCCCATCACTCTAAGTAAACACTGCTGGTTACACCCCCCCCCCCCCTCCCCAGCCAGGCATTCTCCTCAGGCCTAACGCAGCCAAAATCGGTCTGGATAAATCCTCCCAGAACAAACACATACTCTTGATCTCTCAACCACCACACCTACCGCTAAGAAGCAGCTATTACACAAATGCCACACCAGCTGCACACATATCCGGTGCTCACACGCACCTTTGACTCTCGCTACTCTCTCTACTGACTTAAACTTCAGTTCCCAAGGGCGTTCAAACTACCAGCGCCTTCAGACCATACCAATGGTACATAAGGCACTACATAAATGCAAAGTAACATAACATAACATGGAAAAGACAAAATGTATGCAAAGGAAGGTAAGCTGCAAAATCAAAAAGGAGACAACAGACACAGCTCACACTCTGGGTCCACCAAACGTCACAAGCTTTTGTATGAAGGGCGGCAGGGATCAGTCTTTAGTTGGCCCTACTTGAAAGTAGGGCCCCCGCTCACCTGATCCATGTTGCCCAAAATATTTGTGTGATATTATCATTATGTTTGGTTGGTTTTCTTTCCACTACACATTGCCCCACATTGCCAGTCAGCAGCCTAATAACGCAGCAAATATATTCCTGTATACATTACTTACGTTCTAGGATTTACAGTGGACGCTTTGCAGCACTTGGTTTATAAGCTGGGTGTGATGGAGTCAGTCCGGCCGTCACTTCCATTGGGGAAAACAGAAGTGCTATGATCTTGTTGCCGTTCAACACTGGTTTCTCCATGTCAGCCACTTGCTTACAAAGAAGGATTCATAGCTATTCAGCGGGCATTCAGTGTTTCAACTCCCTGCCGCTTGTGACAATTGGCAGCTATTAACCATATCTTTATCTTCATTACAATGTATCCCCCATGGGGGCATCCGACTGCTTTGTGCTCTAAGCAAGGCGGGAGCCCTCAACCATCTTGTTGAAATGGGCACCCTCACATCTTCTGCCAGGCCTGCCCGTGGAGCATTCTGCCTCATTTAGCATATCATTTATGCCACATGAACTCCAATGGATCGTGTACAGGTTGGACTTAAAGCTTGGACATTTAGCATATTATGCCAGCTTCCCGTTACCAGGTGAATTCAATTCACTGACACGTGTATTGGAAGCACACAGCATTAGAATGCCAAATAGACAAATCGGACAAGTAAAGGGATCAAAAAATAGATTTTATGAGCAGGAGTTTAAAGCAGCTTTTGGGCATAAGACCCACAAAGCAAACAGGGGCTACCTCTGGGGAAGTAGGAGCTAGTACATGGCGTGCAACAAATCTAACTTCCACATGCGATGCAAACTATAGCTTTTTGTATTTTGTAAGTGACCCATTGTGATGGGGGGGGGTCAAGCATATTTCTTGGTAGCCGTAGGTGTCAACCTAAATAAACTTTTCTAGGTTACAAGTAGGAGCTAAAGAGCTCCCATAGTCCACCAAGTGCAATGCCACAGTACAACCCCCACCTGTAACCTTTGTTTGGCTGATAAATTAATAGTTACTCACCATAGTGACTAACATACTCTTAGTCCATAGTCCTCTTTCCTCCATATTGCATAGGTGTCCCTCACTAGGGACGGGAGACAGAACCTTTTTCACCAGAAAAAACCTTCTTCCCCTTTAAATTTAGAGGGGCGTGGGAGTGCTGCCCTGGGAGCATGCGCTCCCCTGACTCCACCCAACGGCGCCATACCTCTGTCCCCATTGACGTGTTGACAATATTTAACATTGCCTAATAACACCAGAATTATTAGGGGGTAGGATGGTGGGACGTGTGGAGGAAAGAGGACTATGGACTAGGAGTATGTTAGTCACTACGGTGAGTAACTATTAATTACTCTTACGTCCCGTCCCCTTTCCTCCATACTGTACGGGTGATTAAAACTGAATGTAGCCCTAGAGTGGAGAGGAGACCCTCCTTAAGAATAAAGATTCCTTAGAACCGCCTGTCCAAATGCCGCACCTGACTTAGAGCCGCCGTCCAAACAGTAATGCTTACAGAAAGCTGGAGGGGTGGCTCTGGTGGCCGCCCTGCTGATGACCTGCCGTTGGAATACAGTGGCCTTGGCCCTGACTGCATGGGAATGCATGTTAGCTGGAAGTGGCTTGTGCTGCCCCTCATAGGCCTCCTTGATGGCAGAAACCATCCACCATGCAATCAAGGCCTTGGATGCCCGATACCCGGGCCTTGACCCCCCCCCACCGAAGGTGACAAACAGTGCGTCCGACTTGCAGAAGCCCTTGGTCCTGTCCAAACAGAATTTCAGAGTGGGTCTGACATCCAGACAGTGCAAAACTCTCTGAGCCTCATCCTTAGGGTCGGCAAAAAACGGAGGCAATACTATTTCCCTGTTTAGGTGGAAAGCAGAAGGTATCTTAGGTAAGAACGGTGGGTGTGTCCTCAGGACCACCTTATCCTTGTGAAAGTTAGTAAATGGCTCTGAAGCCACTACAGCTTGGCTCTCGCTGACTCTGCAAGCCGAGGTGAGACTCACTAACAGGGCTGTTTTAATGGTGACCAGTCTGATGTCTGCGGACACCATTGGCTCGAACGACTTGTGCACCAAGTCGCCCAACACTATATTGAGGTCCCACAAGGGGTGCGGTTTTTTGATGGGCGGGTAGAGTCTGGAGAGGCATGTCAAATGTCTCTTGACTATCGGGTTGGAAGAGGAGAAGATCTGGTCCTCCAAATATCTGTAGGCCCCTATGGCCACCAAGTACATGCGGCATGTGTCCACTTGCACACCTGAGTGAGCCAGGTGAGCAGAGAAGGAGAGTACATCATCAAACGTACACGCAAGGGGGTCGATCTCCTTAGAGTCCGCCAAGTGACAGAACCTAGTCCACTTACACTTGTACTGGCTACTGGTAGCCTTGACCCTAGCCCCCTGAATGATCTCTAGGTTAGCCTGTGATAGGCTGAGGTGCCTCAGCGTGACCTGCTCAGGAACCATACTGCAAGGGCTAATTTCTGTGGCGCGGGGAGGATGACCCTACCCCCTGGCTGCGCCAGAAGATGAGCTGGACCCGTGGGAAGGTGAATGGGTTGCCTGTCTGAGAGGCTGAGCAGCTCCGAGAACCACAATCTTGCCGGTCACCACAGAGCTATCAGAATGATGCCGAGGTGATAAGATTCCTTCATTTTGCAGATCACCCTGTGGACCAGGGGTGAGGGTGGGAAGGCATATGCAGTCATGCCGTACCATTAAATCGGGAATGCGTTGCCTCGGGAGCCTGGGCCCTGTCCCTGCCATGACGCAAACTGCTGGCATTTCTTGTTGTCCCAGGAGGCAAAAAGGTCCACGTAAAAGGCGAGTGCTGAGTTTACTGCTGTTTAGCTGCTGCTGCTGGGATTTCCTATCCTTTACCTGAGGACTTCTGTGCAAAATCCTTCTTGTGTGTTCTCCTCGCGGCCCCCGCTCTATGTGAAGGAGCTTGAACGCGCGAGAGAACCGCCTTCGCATCGCGGGTTGAAGCCCCGCCCAACCAGGAAGCCCCGCCCACCCAGGAAGTGCGGGCACAAAACAGGAACCCGGCAACCCTTGCGGCGTGAAGCCCGGCTGCGTAAAGGGCGAGTGCTGAGTTTCCTGCTGTTTGGCTGTTTGCTGCTTGCCACAGGTGTCACTATGCTCAGTCGCAGTCCGAAGCAGGCCACCCTCTGCACGTACGAATGAACAGGGCCTGTCCTAAGGAATAAAGAAAACAGAGTCTGGAGGAGAGTACTAGTCTATCCCAGTCCTTGTGAGAGAGAGGAGCTGCAGCAACGTGCTACTGACCGTCTCTTTTGGGCCTGCTGTTGCTTTAACTGAGACTCCTCCCTCTGGGTGACTCCACCTTAAAAGGTGTACGTGTGCACGGACCGCCGCGAGGAGTCCAGAGGAGAGCCACAGTCTACCCTTGGCCCACAGGCCATTGGCATACCGCTTTTAAATGGAAAATTGCAAACAATTCATATGATGAGTCTGCAAACGCGGCTAAAGCAGAAAATCAGGCTTGAGTATGAACGGCTGGACTCTCCCTCTCACGTGCCGCTGATCACTCTCGACCCAAACACAGCAGTAGCGAGTGAAGAAGCGAGGTAAGAACTAGTTTACTAAAAATGCCACTCCAGTCTCAAACGACACGATCTGATCTCGTGTTTCCAGTAACGCCAGTACATAATGTGCTTTCTCTGCTTACCTTGACTAAAACTTTTATTATTGATGATCAACTCCTCGCCCGCTGTGGTCTAAACCCGATTACAGGCGCTGGCCGACGACTAACCATTTCATTTCTATGTTTGTCGTGTTCGATGATACCATCAGAAATGACACTAAATTGCGCTGCATATAGCAGACATGCTCGCGCCTATGAAGGCTCTGATGCCTCAGCTAAAACATCATCTGCAAATTGCAAAAAATGCGAATCTATACAAGTCCGGTCCTTACCCCTTCCAACTGCCCCATTGACGAGGGCCCTGGAAATGACTCTTGAGGCAAATGCGATTGAGGTAAATACCTCCTCGTTCCAGTCTCCTTTCGATGTAACGGACTCGGAGCTTCTGCAAATTCAAGTGCCTGCAAGCAATTCGAACGAGGCCAACTTTATATTTGTACCACCAACAAATCAACGTGTAGAGGCTGCTAACAATTTGCAGTCTTGTGAGCCACAAAGTAGACAGCAAATAAATGGAGGTTCGCTGTCTATTATGGCATTAGCACCAGTTCACCAACTAGCCGCCCAGCAAAATTTGACGGCACAATTACAAGGCTCCTCTGTGACAATTAATACCAGTATTGAGGTCCAAAGAGAGAATCTTGCTAAGCCTAATTTTGCACGCCCTCGCTCAAATACAAATATGATCAGCTGCGGATGAGCAAATGGGGCAGGAACGTCACATCAATCTGAAACCTTTGCAGCGCCGCAGCTTAAACCGATAAAAACAGGAAAAATACCACAAACTTCTTTCGGTTCCTCTCCAAGAGTCCTTGATCTTGCAAGACGGGAGGCTTGTTTAACTGAGAGGTTAACATCTGATTATAATTCTATCAAAGAAAAGCTTATACAAAGCTTTGGAGAGACTTCAAATAACAAACTTTCAAATACTACCTCGAGTGAATGCATCACAAATGACACATCCCGTCAGTCCAAATTTGATCACAGTCCAGTAAACAATTGTATTACTTCTGGTGGTGATAACGTTTCATATGTATCTGAAACTGTGAGTACAAAATACATGAACAAAGAATCTGTGGAAGATGAGCCTCGGCTGCAACGAGATATGAGGCCAGAGCCCGTGGAAGAACAAATATATAAAATAATGCCACCATCTCCATCTGCAACTTCGACACAGGAAGAAATAAATAAATCGAATATGTCTGTTGCAGCAGGCATGCAAATCCACAATAATGTCTTAGCTGCCACCTCTCTCGCCCTCATTCCTTTCGTAAAACGTTACAAAAGTTTAAATGAGTCTATAAAAGATCAAGACTACCAAATTAACCATCTAATTTCAAAAGTGGACAAGATGGAACATCTGAATAGTGTTCCGATGCAAAGACTAGAAAGAGAGGCGGAGACATCTTCACAATGGCAATATCGCCTTGGCGATCTTCTAATAAGCACCCACGCGGATAATTCTACCCTAATGGCTGCAACGCTAGAATGCATGAAATGGGTAAGGCATAATACCCAGGTGAACAGAGAACAGAATCCTGGGGAGTCAAGTGGCATAGGTGCTGCAAGTAAAACTCACTTCCCCTTGAAAATCGCTGATTTCGTGCTAGATTCGATGCAACCACCCTCAAAATCTTTACAGTCTGAACTTTCCAGCGATAGTGTGGCAAATGTCAGACCTCAAGGAACTACAGAACAGTCAAGAGATGCCATGAGAGCCTCGACACCCTCGTCGACCTGTCCACAAAAAAGCACTGGTGGGGGTTGTGCAAATAGCACAAATCCCACAACAGTACCAACACAACTACCGCAGGCATCTGGCAGTGCACAAGTGGCATTGGTGTCCATCGCACCCAATAAAGTGGTCATTCAACCAATACTTGTGCCTGCGGGTCTTAGTTTGGCACCAGTTCAAGCCTCAACATCTGTCAAGGGGAGACCAACAGCTCTTTTGACATTTTTAAAGGCTCGGCGAAGAACTTTCCTGCTGGCAATACAAAGGCATCAAAGCTGTCTGCAAAAAACCCCAGATCTGATTAAAAAAAGACAGCGAATAACCCAGTCAGAAAATGTTCTACCAACGTCAAACAATTTGTCAGAAACATAATGATTCCTCAAAAGCTTACTCTTTTTGAATGCACCACAAATGGTTTAGCATTAGACAACCTAGTTTCTGCACACTCAAAAGAGCCCCAGAGTCAGCCTAATGATCCCAAGCTCGCTGCTAGTCTAATGCAAAATCCAAACAAGCGGGCTAGAATAGACTCAGAACGCCAACAAACAGAATATGATGAGGATTCAGTGGACTTATGTGATCTCTCGACATATTCAATTTATTCCGCTGTTTCATCCATTCTGCATGGTGAATCAGGAAGTAAAGCCAGGCCAAATGGCAAGAAAGAGTCTAAATCTAGAGAACAAACAAGCAAGTCGGCACATGGTCTAAGAAAAGTTACCATGTTCCCCTCAGCTCCTCCAATCAAGTCTCCGTCATACAATTACTCTAAGGCAAGGGAGAACACAATTACAAAGAGCGGATCCAAATCGCCTCAAAATCTCAATCCAAGAATGACTGCTGCACAGCGGAATAACCAAAAATCAATAAAAACCAAGACAATTGCCACACATCAAACCGACTCAAAACAACAAGCTTGGAAAATCAGGGTAGAAAACGTGTTTCCAGCGATGTAAATCTAAATAGAAGGAACGTAATGAAATTACTCCACAACATCCCATCATTACGCACCATAACTACAGAAGATATATTAATTGTTGAATATATCTCGGAAAAATCTGCTGATAAGGTCTTTTTACACACAAGATAATCTGCAGTGGAAAAAACTCTTAGCTGCACGAGATAAGCTATTATCCTATGGCTTTGAAGTACAATCAGAGAGAAATCCAAATCACTCTGTCCAAACTAATGCGGCAAAATCAAGAAACGACCATCGATGTGAAGAATTGAGGAGCCACTTCTCTACGAGAGAGCGTGGACCTGGTACAAAATTCACTCAGAAAGACTCTGTTGAAATCACAAGACGAGCTGAATCACAGAAAATCCAACAAGCATAACCATCAGCAAAAACAGGCAAAGAGAGTTGCAGGATCCTCTCCTGGAATGCCAGAGGTTTCTACCATCTATTCAATGATTTTTCGACTTCTCTAATAAATAAATTTATTATTTGCCTTCATGAAACGTGGTTCCGAGAGATCCCTTCAAAAGATGGTTATACCATTGTTCTAAATAAAGAAGGGAAGAATCAGCGTGGGAGACCTTTATCCGGTTTGATTACAATGGTAAACAATGCTTATGGTTGGGAGCTAGTTCGAACATTTATGCCAAATCTTTTTGTACTTGGCACTCTACTGCAGTTAAGTCCGAAGGAAAACGAACTCACTCCACAATTATTGATCATTAATTTATATTGGAACCCGGTGATGATTTCATCAGCAAGTTTCATTAAAACAGTGAAGGCAATTATTGATCCATGCTTAACATCCTGTTTTGATACCACAATTTTAATATGTGGAGACTTTAACTTTTCGTGGACTGAAGTTTCACTCAGAAACAGGACGTAATCTACTGTGGTACCGACATGAGGCGACAAATGGATGGAAGCCATGAAATCAAGAAATTGCGAGCTGGTCAATGGCTCCATCCATGGGGATATTCCCCCAAGACCCACCTGGCAAAGAGACAAAAAATCAAAAAACATTGGACTATATTTAGATCTCTTCCTCTTTCTGGCCGAAAGTAGAAAGAATGTCCATCATTAAAACATCTGTAAGCGATCACAGTATACTGGAATTGATCTGTATAATAGAACAGTGTCCAATATCGAATAGGTACAGCTGCCCACTGGAGGTGAATGAGGGAATGAACTGTCTGCCTATCAAAGATTATCACATCTGTCAGTTGAGTGACGGTCTAAAAGACGACACAACAACCATTTCCGAAAAAGTAAATTATGCACCTTTGCTAATTCAATTTGGAACCAAAAGAAAAACAACAAACAAGGTTCAGCAACAACAGAAAAAATATGTGTATAGTGCCCAGGTAAACCAGCAAAAGAAACAATTGCATAAAAACATCAGACTAATTAAAAGGAAACACAGTAGTACTTTCGAGAAAAGAGGAAATTAAGAATTGTAAAATGAAGTATAGCAATTGGTTAAAATCCTTCAAAATAATAAGAGATCAAGAACGGGCGGAAACAATGCTTGGTCTTATCATCAGCGTAAATCAAGAGACATTTGGAAGATTTTAAACAATAATCATACCCAAGATTCAAGTCTGGCAAACGGCATTTCCATGTCAACCTGGGAACAACATTTCAGGAAAGTTTTTGAAGACTCTTCAGAACAGGGCATCGTAGAGTCTACGATGTCAACCGTCCCTTGGGATGTATGTGAATCCAGAGTCAATATCATCGCTCTCATAAAACAGCTAAAGAACTCTCGTGCTGCAGGCCCTGATGGGCTAACGAACATCTTATTAAAAGAGAAAAAGTAGCTTTGGGCCGATTTCATCGTAGACCTATTCAAAGTAATTGCAGTAGCCAAGTTGACCCCAAGCTCATGGAGGGCAGCGGGTATTGTGCCAATTTTCAAGAAGGGCAATAGGGACAATCCTGCCAACTATCGCCCTATTGCCCTCTTGGATATAATAGGCAAAATCTTTGCCACAACCTTACAAAAGAAACTTACAAAATGGGCATCTTCTAACAATCTACTCGATAATCGGCAAACAGGCTTTACTAAAGATGTTGGAACAGAAGTTAACCTTATAGTGAATACATTAAGGCTGGATACAATGAAAAACAAGGGAAAAATCATTGTAGCTTTTATAGATATGCGTCAAGCGTTTGACCGAATCAATCGTACAACTTTATGGAACAAACTAACATCAGGGTCATGTCCCCTGAATATTCTTCATCTACTTATGGCTCTACATACTGGAACTTCAATAAAGGTTTGCATCGATAATAGAGGCACTTTGACGAAAGAGATTCCAACTTCTCAAGGGGTGAAGCAAGGATGTCCGTTAGCAGCGCTACTATTCAAGCTATATATTGCTGATTTACCTGAGGCGTTTCTGAACATTCGCTGTTTTCCACCAAGATTGAATAAACAACCAATTAGTTATGCAATATACGCCGATGACATTGTCCTATTTGACCAAACGGAAATCGGCCTACAACGGCTCCTACAGGCGTTGGTTCTTTATTTACAAGCTAATGATCTTGAAATCAACGCCTGGAAATCAAAGATAATGTCATTTGGCACAGCTCAAAAATGATCAGTTAACAGCTTCAGATGGTTAGCAGCAGGAGAAAAGATTGATTCTGTCCAAACTATACGTTACCTTGGGATTCAAATAAATAATTCAATCAGAGAACAGGCCTGGATTACAGATTTGAAGCATCGCACGACATCATTTACTCTGCAAGGTAAACGCTTACATAATGAGTATGGCAAATTCACTCGGATTCCAATTATGACGTTTTATCGTCAGAAAGTTTTCCCTGCTCTGACATATGGGGCGGAGGCAGGTTTGAACATCAATAACCGTATCTGGGCAGTTCTAGAAGGCCAATTCTGGAGACGAGTTTTGGCTCTTCCAACGTATCTTTCCATTGTGGCGATACGGCACGAATTAGGATTGGACCCCTTAGCTGGCTTGATCCTATGGAAATCCATCGCCCTGCTACGCAAAATGAACCCTAATATTGCTGCACCGGCCTATGAAATACTGAAAGAATCGGGTGTAACACGATACTCGGGCATCTTAGACATCTGGGCCACGAAAATCAGAAAGCTACTAGGTCACCGACATTTCTTGGGATACTGTATGCAATACTCCACAGATTGCTAAAAAGAAACTCAGCCGTTGGTATTGGATAAAAAACAGCGAACTGCGTGAGGCTATGCCATCATCACTCAATCTAGGCATGACCTGCACTTGAGACATCACAAAGAAACAACAGATAATATATGTAGGTTCTGTAAAAATGAATCAGAATCTCTCAAACATCTAGTTTCCGAATGTGGATACGTGGCCACCCAACGATCTTTCTTTCTTCAACATCTAACATCGACTCTTCAACAAACTGAACACTTGTGGCATTCCCTGATAGCTGGAAATAATGTTAGATTAACTTGTGCCATGGTAAACTTTCTTGAAAATATCCTAGAAGAAGCTTCTTGTAAAAAAAAAAAAAGGACCTTAATTTGGAAGAGTTTCTAAATTGAATCCAATGATGAATGTATATAGATGATCTTAGATGAAAAATAGGATGAAGACGATGTCTTTATTTTTGTAGTTAAAGTTGTGTCAATAACTAATTGTTACAATAAAAAAAAGATCCACCAGAAGATGCCCCCATCTGATCTGCTGAAGAGCTCCAGCAGCACCTGGTCATTCAAGTGCCACTCGTAATTGTCGGCTCCCAGTCTGCGGAGCCTTTCCGCCTCCAAGTTAGAATCCCCCGGAAGGTGGACGCTCATGAGGTAGATGTTGTTCTCCAGGGCTGTAGGATATTTTCACCCATGCCGATGTGCCCCACTGCACCCCTTTACCAATGGGGGAAAAAACATCCAAAAATGGATGCGCTAACTCTTGTGCGCGCAAAAATCTGCAAAACTGCGCATGGGTCACAATCACAAAAGACTGCACACCCCTGCCACACACAGTCAAAGTGGGGGTGAAAACAGAACTCACTGCAGGAGCATGCATGTGGGTGCTGTTACATTTAACATGAAGCAAGGCCACAGAAGTGGGCTAAAAACCGAAAATGCCTTTTAAAATGCAGCTTTGCAACCTTCAAAGTGCTGTTTTGGTGCTAGATCCATGCATTTTTCAATGAATCATTGAGAGTAAAAGAATTACAGATCATCCAGTGTGGCCAGAGAAGCCGGGCCTCATTGAATGACAGCAGCTAAGAAATGTATCCCATGAAAAAGGCAGCCCAGCAACATTTCTTTCAGTTCCACAGGAAAAATGCGGTTAAAAATGTCAAAACATGTAACAATTTCAGCTGTGCAGAGAAAACTCCAAGAAAAGGCTGGATACTTACTTCCAGACTGCAAACACATCTCAGCACTTAAATGAAGAACTGGTGCTGAATAAAATGTGTGTGCTGCAGAGGAAATGCTGATGTAAAGGATTCCGTTTAAATGTGCTTTTTCCATGAAGTGCAAAAACGCCTGTTTAAAAGCATGTTTGTGAAAGGCCTAATTCTTTAAATGTCAAAATTCCCTATAAAGTGTGTTCATTTTTTTAATGTTTTAAATGAAAGATTTAGGTGAATCTTAAAGTCAAAACCCAGTTTGGAATTAAATATTGAATTCTGACTTGACAGTACCCAGCCTGGGAAAGATTGACACTTCAAGTTGACGCCCCACTGCTAGCAGGAAGGCTTAATTGCTGCTGGAGGTTCTCGCATATTTAGAACAAAGAACTCATTAGACATTCGTCTGAGGCCCAGCAAAGGACAATGGCAGGCTGAACACTGATCCCTTCAGGGGAGGGGCAGGAAACTTCCCTCTGGACCCCCACCCGGATCAAAGGAATTTGACAGCTGTTGCCAGTTGAAAGAAGAAAAAAAAGTTGCTAAAATACATTTGTTGTTTAAAATGCCTATTTGTGATTAAGCTGGGAAAACCTTTAACTTTGTCCCATGAAGGAGGACAAATCTAAAAATTGGTAGTTGTAAATCTAATTGTATGCTCTTTCTGTGAAGACTTGAGTGAACCCTGTACTACATAAGGACAAAAGTGACACAAAAAGAATAATTGTGGCAAGACTATTGATGCTGCAAATATACTATTGCATACCCGTGTTCTAGGGTTGATTTCCCAGATATGTAGTGAATTAGGAATTGTTAGACCAAACAGTTATGATTAAAATTGACAAAATTACATAGAACGACAAAGCCAGCTCTCACTGAGATGGGAGTTAGATGTCAGGATAACCCACAAAATATGTAATGTATGTGTCCGATTTTATTATAGGGCATAATTATAGAAATGTGTATTTGTGCAAAAGTTAAATTGTGGTCCAAATCATTCTGGGAGTTCCCAAATCACATTAAATATGACAGGCCTTTCTGGCTTCCAACCAGAAAAAGGGAAGTGCCTTTGAAGTATCACAGCCCTGTAGGTGTGGTTTGAAATTCTGCCCCTAGTATACACTGAGTGATGTAACTTGGCAAGATAAATAAAGGAACCTCACAATACACAGGACACACACAGGTTCCTGACAACATTCTGACTACATCCTGATTTCCGCATGATGCCCTGCTCCTGACTTTTTTCATCTTGTCCTGAATTGTTCATCTTGACCAAACCAAGGCCAAGCATTTGCTGAACTCTTTTCAGCTACGCCCAAATCCTGAAACCATCCCAAAAGGATTTCAGAGAAATAATTCTGATCCAGTTTGGCGTGCTACCATTCATGCTTGCCTACTGAAACTCACCATACCGCTAATCTACAGTGTCCAGTGACCAGAAGGGCCAATCCAATCCAGCCTGAGGTGCAGTCCAATTGACCAGAACGGCCCAGCTGTTCCAATCCAGCCAGAAGCGCCCTGCTGCCTGTAGACACAATCCGTGATGACCAGAACCTGACGGTCCAATCTTAATTTACAGTGGACTGTAAGTATCAACAGGAATCCTAGTGACCCAGAGAATATTTGCATTGTCCTATCCCAATCTATAACCCATCCTCTCTTTAACTTAAGAACCTCTAATATTGTCAGAATCATTCTTTCAACCCTGTTTGTAATCCCTAGTGTTAGTGGTGAATTTCTCTCATTTGTTTTACTAGACCACAAGCCATTAGTGATTTGGGTTAAATAAAGTAATTCCGATAAACGAAAAACAGAGTATTCGCCATGTGAAGGGTTCCAATCGGACAAGCGTAACTGTGGAGATTCACGGGTGACATTCTCTTTTTCTTAGTCATCAATATAATTCAAATAAAACCAATCTGTCATTTTTAAAACCGAATTCCTGCTTTTCTGTGTTCTATTTTTTTTTTTAAAGACGCCTCTCATTAAAACTTACATAACTTCTTCAATTTTATAGCTAGAGACCTAATTTAAACTCTCAGTTAAATTTGCGAAACAGTGTATATGACACATATTTTATTAAAAATCACATAGTGAAATTTAGGTGCGAATTCGCATTTTTGCAAAAGTTTTACACATGTCTTTTCCAATTCAAAGTATTTCTTAACTTCCATTCTGATCGAAAGTGTGTACTGTTGCTCATCTTGTAGCTCATGTTGGTTAGAATCTGTTCAGTGTTGCTCTCATAGGAATTTACATCAATTTAAGGATTTTTGCACACTCTTCATTGTTTTTCTAAGCCATTTTCAACTGTCATTTTAAAAAGTGAAAATTTCCCAAAAACGCTTTTCTCTCTTGTTTGGGGAGGGAAGATTATATTCAAACTCTATACACTGTTCTTTTATTCCTGAATACCTGCTGCTTACTTACATCTATGTAGAATTGCTCATTTGTAAATTGAGAACTTTGCAGGGTGAATCTTAACTTAAACGCTATCTTTTACCAACCAAAACTGTTCTTTTTCCTGTGTTTTATCTTCTGTATTGCTATAAGTGAATTCAATTGCTTTACTTATTTTCCTAATTGTTTTGTCACCACATTGGTGATTTCTGCTATATATATGACACCATGAAGCTCTGCGAACTCATCAATCTTTCCTCCCATGTACTCACCAAGCCTCAATCTTCGGTCCTTTCCCTTGGTCTCAACTTTTGTCCCACTAAGGCTTTCGACTATGTTCAGGCACGTCTAGATTTAGACACATTTTTTCACAAGCTAAAACTCAAGAAATTCTTCAGCATAAATCCCACGTTCATCAAGCCCTCTCTACCTCGCACTGGCCGCACTGACCTCCTCATTTCAGACATTCCATCGCTTATGGATCTAGCTTGTCTTGAAGATACCCAGTTTGATCCTACAAATGTCGATTTCACAGACTTTGACATCAACCCTAACTGGGGCATACACACCAGGCTCAAAAACAAATATAAATTTAATCCACAGTTTCCCGTGGGTGGTTGTATTGAAGCGTTCTATGATTTATGTGTCAGTGATCTTAGAAAATTACGGACAAGTAATGCCAGTCTCTAATATAACCTCACTGCCTTACAATTTCAGGCCATCGGCGAACTTCAAAATCTCCCTAACATTGTCATCAAGCAGGCCGATAAGGGGTCGAATATAGTGATCCAAGACAGAGTCCACTATTTTACCGAGGCCAATCGCCAATTTAGGGACCGACTGTGCTATGCCAAACTATCTAAAAATCCTTTTCTTGATATACAGTCGGAACTTGATACCCTCTGTACCAAGTGTGCTGATACTGGACTCATTGAAGAGGATCTAGTCAAATTCCTTGTTCCCTCCTGCCATACCGTACCTACCATCTATTTTTTACCTAAGAAACATACATCTCTTACCTAACTGGGAGACCCATTGTCACGCTATGTGGTTCCCTTCTTGAGAACTTGGCACAATTCATTGACAAGACTTTGTTTCCTTTCGTTTCAGTTCTGCCTTCTTATTTGCGGGACACTAAGGACTTTTTGCAAAACATCACCAATACACCTTGGGAGGAGGGGCTTCTTTTGGCCACCCTTGATGTTGTATCCCTCTGGATAGTCGTTCCTTGAACTATCATGGCCATAGCTCTATGATTCTGGAGATGTTGTTTTTCTGCCTTACGAACAATGTTTTTTCTGTTTGAAGGTGCATTTTATCGGCAAGTAAGGGGCACTGCTATGGGCAGTACCTTTGCCCCATCGTACGCAAATCTGACGATGGGGTGGTGGGAGGCTACATTTTTACGTGACTTGCTTGCATCTAGTTTTCCTACTCAAATTGTCGCTTGGTGGAGATACATCGACGATGTGTTTGTAATCTAGAAGGGTACTGAAATTGACTGGCAACTGTTTGTGAAAAGCATTAATAACAATGTGGCCAATTTACGCTTTACAGAATGCCATAGTACCACTGAGGTTATTTATCTTGATGTGGTGGTAACTTTAGAAAGATCTGGTTTTCACACAGTATTGCATAAAAAACCCTCCAATACCGGTCTACCTTTGCATGCCACCAGTTGTCATCCTGTGTCATGCAAAAGAAGCATTCCTTATGGCGAATTCATCCGTTACCGCAGGAACTGCACCGACCTGACATCGTTTGATCATTACTGTGCCCAAGCGGCCATTGACTTTTTGCAACAAGGCTATACCAAAATAACTATTGAAATGGCCTACATTAAAGCCCATGGAGTCTGTAGGGATACACTACTGTATGGTGTCAAGGCCGACAAGACCACCAGAGATGATGAACCTAGACTCATTGTCTCTTTTGATAATGCTTCCAACAATGTTCGCAGGATCATTGAACGACATTGGCGTGTCTTGACCTTGGATAAAGATCTATGACCCTTACTTTCCAAACGTCCCACTATCACGTACAAAAGAGTACCATCGCTCAGAGACAAGCTAGTTTCTAGCTTTTTGCCACCCATTGATAAAAGTCCCTCTCTTTCTAATCGGTTGGCGGTCTCCCCCATTGGCTTTACCAAATGTACTAAATGTAAAGCGTGTGCTCATGCCACTTCTTGCAAATCTTTCTTACATCCGGTCACTAAATGTAACCAAACCATTAAGTACTCTATCAACTGTGACACTGCCTTTGTTGTCTATGTCCTCTCGTGTCCCTGCATGAAGTGGTAGTCGGGAGCACTACATGCAAGCTCAAACTAAGGGTTCTGCAGCATTTTAGGGCGATTAAAAAGTCAGATCCCGCGTACCCCATGGCTAAGCAATTTTGGCAAGAACATGAGAATAACCTGAATTTGCTTACTTTCTTTGCAGTGGCACACATCCCTATTCATCCCAGGGGTGGAGACCGTGTTTTAAAGCTAAGACAATTGGAAACCAGATTTATCCTGGACTTTGACACTAAGTTTCCCAATGGACATAATCTGGATGAGGAGCTTTACACGTTCTTGGGCACCTAAACTTTATTCATATGCATATTTCTTGTTGTGCTTTCTCTTTCTTTGATGTTTCTTGATTTCTTTTTTGGTTTAGGTGTTTTTCGTTGGCATTTATTTTTGTTTTATCCTTGGCATGTCTATCATTTTTCACCTTATTTCATTGGTGTTTTTGTTTTTCTGTTTTAGACTTATTTCTGTCTAATGTTTGAGCTGTTGTAGCACGATTTTGTGGGATCTGAGCTCTTTATTATTTTTTCTTATCTTTTTATAGTCCTTTTGCCTTTTTAATCTTTGTGGTTTCACCCCCTTCTCTACGCTGTCAGCCAGTTGCCCCTCTCTGCTCTGTATATTTGTATCAACAGATGCTGCCATTTCCCCTTTATATTTGCCATCCATTTTTCCCCAGCCTATGTTAGAATCATGACTATTGGTATTTTTTATACTTTTCAGTATAAAAAGATGGACTTTGCTGCTGCTTTGTAATTTTCTAATGAGAGTGGTACTTTACATTTTTGTACATATAGATACATGTAGATGCATTTTTGCACATGTAGATACTGCCATTCTGGCCCGGCATATTTGCACATAACTATGTTGTTATTTTTGCTTGCATTTGCACTTTACTTCATCTGTTATTTGTGTCAGATTGCCGTTTCTTGCATTTTTGCAGATGTAGATATCGCCACCTTGGTCTTGTATATTTGCACATCATCATGCTGCTATCATTGCTTGCACTTTATTCCATCTGTCATTGGTGTCAGAATGCCATATTACTGTCAAGTTATGATTCAAATATCTGAGATGTTTTTATCCTAACATGGGGCCGGGATATGGCGGACTTATGTTTTAATTTACTGTCATTGATGGGTTTTTCTTAGTCTTTCAATTGTATGTGGAAAACTCCACTCATTCAACTGCATGCGTATTATGACCTTTTTCTTTTAAAACTGTAAATCATATTGGTGGAACTGTGGGCTTGCCTGGCATGGAATGTCCGCTTCCGACCATACATGCATGGACCCCTTGTTACGACTTGTATTCAATGCACTAGGCACCGCTTTGTCATTTGGCTCACATTGTTGGCCACTTGTGTCTTTCCATTCCATCATGGCTGCCGCCTATTCTACCTCCCCAGGCACCTACCCAGTTCCACTGAAATAGCAAAAGGACTACATTTGTCAACTATTAATGTGCTCCGGTCCTTTGTTCTTCACGTGACCAAGCGCTCAGTTGAGCGTGAAACGCGTTGTATGCGGGTCTTGCTTACGGGTGTCTTGCCTCTGTTGTTGCTGCTGCCTTCCCGGCCATGTCTTTTACCGATTTCTTTTAAATAATATACATTACATTTTTGACCAATACTTGGTTGTGAGCGGTGCTAATTTTGCTGATATTGGTTCTCCATCTGGCCCGCGGAGAGTGTGGTTCCCTTTTTCCTCTTTGTTTCATATATATATATATATATATATATATATATATATATATATATATATATATATATATATATATATTCAAATTTGTGTTGATGTGAATTTTAAATAAATAAATATTTACCTGTACCTGATTCCTGGTCCACTGTGACCTGGGGGGTATTTTGAGAAGGGTGTGATATGAGTGGTATATCACTCAGAATATTGAACCTATAGACACATAAATAAGTATTTCATCTGTGCTAGGCGAGACCCGGGTGTATTGCCTGCTTGAAATCCTTAACAGGGCCCATTTCCACATGCCGACAGCTAGGCTGCACAGTGGAGGGGACCTGGGGGCCCCCCCTGCTTGTTGGCATAATACATGCTGGTGTAGTTGTCAGTCTGGATGTGGACGTCCTTGCCCCCAATGAGCAGCAGGAAAGCTTTGAGTGTTAGCCAGATGGCCTTCAGTTCCACCCAGTTGATATGGGACTCCTGCATCTGCCGGGTCCAGACTCCATGGACACAATGTCCAGAGTGGATCCCCAGTCCTCAAGAGAGGAGTCCGTAGTGATGGTGACCTGCGGGCCAGTTGCAGGAAGGGCTTGCTCGTCCGCAGGTTGCAGTGCCTGACCACCATGTGAGGTCCGAGTGGAGAGAAGGAGGAACATTGACAAGATCCCCATGGGAACCCTGCTCCCGATTTCTTGATGCCGCGAAGTGCAGCTGTAATCTCCTCATCCTGAGTCTTGTGTGGGGTACGGGCAGCAGGACCGCCACCATGAGACCTAATAAATGCTGGTACCACCAGGCCGATGTCACTTCTTAGGTGAGGAAGTGAGTAATGGCCCTCTCTTGATGGCCGTGATCTTGTCCTATGAGGGGAAAACTCTCTCGGAACCTGTGCCCCAGATAAGGTCTAGGAAAGTCAATCTCTGTGAAGGCTGCAGCTGAGACTTCTTGAGGTTGAGCGAGAATCCCAGGTCGTGGAGTGTGCTCATAAGGGCGGAGGAAGTGTGGTGCACAACCTCCAGAGATTTCGCCCGGACGAGCCAGTCGTCCAGGTATGGGTAGAGGTGGTGGCCTTGGGCCCTGAGGAGGGCTGCCGCTGCATTCATGAGGCTGGAAAACACCGTGGGAACAGAGTTGAGACTAAAGGGTAGCACCTTGTATTGGAAATGATAGCCCATGATCCTGAAGCGCAGGAAAAAAAAACGGTGTGGCAGCCAAATCGGGACGTGTAGATACACGTCATTCAGATCCAGGGAGCACATCCAGGTTCCCCTGCACAATGTCTCTGCTACGAGTGCGTAACCATCTTCAATTTTTGAAGAGGGAGGGAGAGGTTGAGGGTGGAAAGGTCCAGCACAACTCTCAGGCCAGCCTGGTTCTTCTACTGTATGGCGAAAATCTTGGAGTAGAAGCCCAATCCTCGCTGGGAGGCCAGAACTTCTTCCACTGCCTGGCTATCGATGAGCGACTGAATCTCTGCCAACAGAGAGGCTGCCCTAATCTGTGGGAGTGGAGGGGAGGAAGAGATCAGTAAGTAGTACAGTGTGGATACTACTGAGAGGATCCAGAGGTCTGTGAACTTCTGATGCCAAAACTGTGCATGAAGGGCAAGGCTGCCCCCCACTGGAGACACATAGACCCGAAGGGACGCGTCATGCCTTCTTTCGCTCTGAGGTTGTTGCGGAGCAGGGGGACTGGAAAAAGCCCTTACTCCCCCCATTTTGTTGTTTACGCCTGTGTTGACTCGGTGAATGGTCAGATTGCCTGGACCTCCGCTCTTGGAAGCAGTGGAACCATCTAAACGTCTGCCCCTTGTCGGAGTGCTGATGTGACTATGTATACGCCTTGGGCATGGCCTTCGTAAGGATAAAGACATCACGGTTTGCGAACTGTTTTTCTTTTGATCTAGCACCTCAACGATGGGTGGAGTGAAAGAGGTTGCCACCCTCGAATGGGAGGTTCAATATGCGTTTCTGGACGCCTGGGTTGAATTTAGTAGCCCAAAGCAAGGCATTCCTTCTCATGTCTGTGGCGATGCATATGGGCCGGCCATAGGTGTTGATGTGGGCCACGGTGGACTCCATGATGTCCTGCGCCACCCTTTTAGCCTCTGCCAGTCCCGCCTGGAAACGTGACTGGCTCTGCACCAGAAGTTCTGGAAGGAAGTCAGCTATTTCCCGCCAAACCCTCTGGTTAACGACAGCCAGCATGGCGTCCGTGCTAGCTAGACCAAGATGCAGCGTTGGAATAAAGCTTCTTCCCGTATGCCTCCAAGATCTTCTCCTCCTTGCCTAGCAGTGCCGAGGACGAGGTGGCCGAGGACGAACGAGGCTTTGAGCAGAGTGATGCTGCAGCAAAAGAGTGTGGTTGAGGGTGGGCAGACAGCTAAAGTGCATCCCTTTTATTTGCCTAGATTTGTTGTCCAGGTGTCAATTGACTGGCTGGACAGAGTGGGATACAAGCCACCCCATCTTGGCTAAGGCGACTACGTCCTTCTGCATCGGAATCCCCATTCTACCCGTGGTGTGTAGAGTGAGGATGTCGGCGAGTACTCCTGCCTCCGGTTGTTCGACTTCGAGTTGAGGAAGGCCCAAGCGCTCTGCCAGCAACGCTAGTCGTTCGTGGAAGGCCTTGGATGACACTGGCGTGTCTGGGTTTCTTCCTCATCTGTGTCCACCTGCGCATCTGGCTGGTCCGGTGTGGGTGGAGGGGTGCTGGGAGCCGAGGGCTGAGGTGTGGAGCCGGAGCCAGAGGCTGCAGTAGAGGCTGGTACGGAGCCACCTGAACTGTGGGAGGCAGGGGAGCCGGAATCGAAGGAGCCGGCGTGGGCAGCGGGGACTGCACCGGGGCATGCAGCACTGGAGCCATAGGAGGAATGACTATGGGCGCGGGAGGCAGGGCCGGAGGGAACATGTCCCTGATAACATCCTTCAGGATGGCCCCCATCTGAGGAAATCTCATGAGTGTGAGGAACTTTTCTAAGAACCTGTCCTTGCAGGCTGGTGGGGTGGCAGGTGATAGTGACGGGATCGTGGACGGCTGCTGGGGCCGGCGAGTATTCTGTCTAGCTGGTTGCAGAGGAAACCTGTCCTGTGCTGCTGATGGATAAGCTGTAAGTAACATACCTGGTTGACACCAGTCCCACCTTGTAACTCGTTCACCCACCTGCTCCATTCCTCGGGGTGGTACTGGACGAGCAGCTATCTTGTATGGCACATCTGCCCCCTTGTCAAGTTGCATGCCACGTGCCGAAGTGTTGGTGCTTGGCTCACTGGGCCCAGACTCCTCCAGGACTCTTGACGGTGGAGCAGGAGACCCACCCTGCACCTCAGGCGTAGGCCTGGTAGGCGTGTCGCCCTCGGTAGATTCGCCGGTCATGCTGCATGCAGGCGCCTCCTCGGCCATGTTGCCGGTACAAAGGCGTAGCACCTTGGGTGTACACCCGATAAAAGAACCTTGCGGTCCCTCAGCACTGTCTCCGGAAGGATCCACTGACCCCTCGGCCTGGTGGCCGGTGGCTGAGCTAGCCTCGGTACCCGTGCTGGTGTGAGAACCTGAGAGGTTCCTCCCGCTTGGGTTTTTCCTCAAGTCCTCGAGGAGGAGTCACTCTTGTGGGGTGCACTGGAAAAGAGCAGCCCTCCCTTGGGCCTTGACTTATGCCTGACAAAGTCCTTCAAGTCCTATGGTGGCGACTTCGCAAAGAGCTCCCTCCATCACGCTAGTCTGTTCTTCAGAGCATGCGAAGAAAGTGCGTTGCACGCAGTGCAACCCTTCCATCTGTGGTCGGGGCCAAGGCAGCAGAGGCAAAGAGTGTGGGGATCCGATGTAGGGAAGAGCCCCTCGCAGGCTGGACACCTGCTGAAGTCTACATGCACCGGGGAGGAGCATGGCGCAAGAGGACAGAGTACCCGATTGATAAAAAAAAGATAAAAAAGACAGAAGAAAGTATCCGGGGAAGAGAGCGTGGCATTACATGGACGAATCCAAACCCAGGTGCGCTGGTGAAATCAGCCCGTTCCCGTCAATGCAGAAAAGGAGACTGGGGTGTGGCACCGGTGGGCGGAGTCAGGGGAGCGCATTCTCCCAAGGTCACAGCCCTGCGCGCCTCTAAATTTAAAGGGGAAGAAGGTTTTTTTCTGGTGAAAAAGGTTCTGTCTCCCGTCTCTAGCGAGGGACGCCCATGTAGTATGGAGGAAAGGGTACGGGACGTAAGAGTAAGCACTGTAGATGTTATGACGAAGATGTGTGCGCTCGTGAGCCTGAGTATTCTCGGACCAAACAGCTCAGCTATGGAACCCACTCTTAATATCAATCATCACCTGGTCGTTCGAACGGACTTCATGATTTGGCTCTTCAATGACGAACGACTCTCCACCATCAATGTTAGTTCCGAGGGCCAAAAAATGCAAAGATAAAAAAGTCATATCAATGACGTCTGTTGCGTTTTCCAGAACATGTGTGGCTAATCTTAGGGGTTCGACAGGGTAAGAAGTTTGCAATGGAGGGGACCACGTTAGTTGGGAGCATGAAACCATGCACCTCCAACATGATGGCAACAGCAACTTTCCTCACATTTGTAGATTGCCTTCTCTGTTTCAAAAGCCCAGGATCGAGGGTCAGTTTGCAAATGAAAAAATGTATAGTTAAGTTGCCTCTACATATAAGAACACATGCTTTTGCATCATAAAAATGAATTTAATGATAATACATTTTAACACCAAAGCTGGTATCGAACAGCCACCAAGAGCGTCAACCTCCAAACGATTTCCCAAGAGAACTCGGGGCAATCAGTGCAAAATTCGGATTTTACTTCGTGCAGATTGGGATAAAAGGCTTGTAATAGCGGCAAGTCATGTGGAAGCACTTTAGCTCCTATGTAAACTTGACGGATATGAGAAGGGGGACATGAGGCACCCAAAATCACCCATTATGCCCTTAAATGGTATCCTTTTCTCACAGATTAAGTACATTTAAGGACGAGCCCAGTGCCACCCTTTCTGAAAGGTTATGTCCTGTCTGCTGAATGCCAAGCCAGAGTGAAGGCAAAAAAAAAAAAGCTCGTGCAAATTCTTTTCGGACCCTTCTTCATGCATTTCAAGCAGCAACGTGTTTATTCTGAGCTGGGCTCACAGCACTGCCGCATTCACAGCTCTCAAAACAACTCCGCAGTCAAACGAGGTCACATCTACGAAATGGGATTACTCTACTTTGACTGTAAATTAACACATTTCTGCAATTTACACATACCACTCGGAATGGCACAATTTCTCCTGGCCATTTTCTAGGGTAACCCAATGCAATAGATAAACACGAAACCAGCTCATAGCTTGAAACTTGTATCCAGTACCAGAGGATGTCCTACTCAATGTTTTTAAGTACATCTTCCAGCTCCACCTTGCTTGTTTAGTTTCCGAGTTTAGTCTGCAACAAGTTTGCGGCTGATCTCCCGGTCCCAATATTCCAGAGAGCACTCACTAACTCCTTGCTTGATGGCAGGCTTACCAACGTAACCCTTGAGCTATGCATTACGAAGTCCCACAGCACCTCATTAGCGGTCAAGTCTGGTGACAAGCACGAGGTGTTGCACGATGAAGCTTCCCTTTCGCCAAAGCTTTGCAACTTGGCAGGATTTAACAGGAGACACATTTTTGGACTTTGGCACCAGACTATACATATGTCCAACTGGCTAACTGAGGTGTGACCGAGTCCAGGGGATTCCCGTGGAGAATCCCACCCTTGCATATGTGGTGTGTGTATTGCTCAGTGACTCATGTAGGGTCTTACAGTAAATAAAGGCTTCTCTGTCAATTCATAAAAACCAATCGGATAATGGCTTGCTTAGAATCAGTACCCATTTTGGCCAGATGGAGTGAGTTTTGTCAACCGAACCTGGAGGAACTCTATCTTTCTCCCAGTCTCCCAATCTTATTGCCATTTGCACCAACCACTTTCATATTGCTTAGAGTTAGGCTAAAAATGTCCCCCACTCCAAAATACCTTCCTTGTAAAGCCCAACTTTTAATCTAGTATCAAAGGCTGATCGAGCGATGTATACTCAGCATTCAGATACTGGCAGAAATAGGGATTTCTGTCTTGGAGAATAAAATGATAACTCGTAACTACTGCATAACAGTACATAGCTGGCTCATGATTAAGGCACATATAATTTCTTGCTACTCAGAATTTACAGTTTCTTAAGCAAGGCATTGGGAAACGATGCAATCAGGTAGAAAAGCTCACAGATTGCCAAGTTTTCTCACTTGGAATTCTAACCCATGACTTTTCATCGCAAAGAATTACCCTCTGAACATGTCAGCACATTGGTTGGTTTACAGCAGCTTTTAGTGCAACTGCAAAACTCTTTTCTAACCCTTTTGACTTTTTTAGTTATAATTGGCAATTTACTTACTCCCTCTTCGGTATTAAAGCTGCAACAATGTCAAATGACGAAATATCTTTCTACGTTGTTACATGCCAGTAAAGCATGCGCATGGTAGCCCATCAAGCATAAACTACAAGTAACCACACAACTAAAATGTTGCCAAAGTTGTGGGAGCCCGTCTAGGGAGAACATACCCAGCCAAATAACCTGTTCTCTGGGATGGTTCCCAATCAAGAGGGTCTCCAACCACATTTTAGCTCACTTTGCCATTCACGGTGGAGAAATATCTGTTTGCATCTCAGTCTGATCCCACCTACAAGGGAATTCTAGCACTGAAATGCTACGCAGTTCTCTGAACAAGAGTACCAACAGAAACCCCAAAAAGGTTGTTCTGCCTTGTTGAAAGTGAACAGTGAGGTGAAGCAGTCTCTCTTTAGGCACAGAGCAAAGGGGTCGACATCTGGATCATCCTGCTAACTTAAAGTTGTGGGAGCCCATCTACTGAGAAAGAACGCAGAGAAATAACCTGTTCTCTGGAATGGTTCCGACTCAGGAGGGTCTACAGCCATATTTTAGCTCTCTATTTTTTTTTACTATTATTTTTATTGGTGAAATGTATTCAAACAAGAACGTTTGCCACATTCAAAGACATAGAAATACAAAAACAAATACATATCAGCAAAAAACATACACATTTCCTAATGTGTTCAAACATTTTCTTCCACTCCTGTACAATTTTATTTTTGTAAATGTAAACAATTAGAATTCATGAATAGAAACAAGTTCCAGATGCTTGCCATGCTATCACAATAGACCATCATTAATCATCAAGAGTTGATCGTTATAAAGCAGCCACAAACAAGCTACCTTACGGGAACAATTCTCTTAAAACATGCAATGCTGCAAATTGCCAACCATTTCAAGTTTTAATATGTTGTCATACTAGGCTACTTGACAAGATCTTAAAATCCTTTAAAAGGTGACCAAAATAAAACAGATGTCTAATGTTTAAGGCATAGTAATACAACAGTAAGTGGTAAATTGTCTCAATACTCCCTTTTCCTTTACAAAAATCACAACTTCTAAATTCTCGCTTAACTTTCTTCAGAGCCCCAATAATCTATTTAGTAGGAAAAAGGTTTAGCCTAAAACAAAGAAATTGTGTGTGCCAGATCGCACTCAAGAATGTGTTTAAATATTCAGGTAGTGACCATAGGGGCCTCACATCCAACAAAACTCCAGCGTACAGCCGACATTTGCTCACATCTTGGATTTTAAACATCCAATCCTGTTCTCAAATTTATTTAGCTTTTTGTGGGAAGTTTTGTATTAGTTCCAAGGTAACATTGTACCATACCATAACTTCACCACACTTAAACTTCCAGGTGGAATGTTGAGTTTATTTTCCATGACCTTGTTAATTTGCCACCAGATAGTCGATTCCTCAGCTGACATGATTTTTGACAACAGGACCAAGTTTTTCCATAAGACACGCACTGCAATAGAAAGTTGACCCAGTTCATATCGAACAACAGCTGCTAGAACGCCTGTAGGGAGTTTTAGGACTTTCCGCCAATAGAGGCCCCCCAGTTTAACCCAATTGTCAGGTGGTGTTACTAAAACGGTTTCCGCACCATAAGTAACAACCAAACCCACTTTTTTGTTATAAAACTATCACAGAGATAAGAGAGAAATAACAAAATGTCTCGTTTATCTGAATAGTCTGATTGCGAATAAGGGCATTTTGGATAGTTAAAAAATGCAATGTAGCTAAAACCTTTGAATATATAAAAACCCAAATAAATTAAATTAGAGACCCGTTCCAATTCATTATTTCCCCAAACCCATTTGAAATTTCTTTAACAAAGTTTCCTTCCTGGTAGAAAAGAAAAGGCCTTCCTTTTCTATATGCTTACAATTAAAATATTGTACTTGGTATATTCCTCAAGGCCAGAAAGTTGTTGCTGCAGACCGATAGGGGTGTAGTCGATCAGGACCATATCACCTGCATATCGAAGGTATTTCATTGATTTATTCACTAGTCGTGGTGGGAAACGAGTTCCGTAAAAAGCAGAGGCAATGTCAGAAATGAACATACTAAAAAGAAGTGGTGCTAAAAAGCAGCCTTGTTTTAGGCTGTGGTTACTTTGAATAAGCGCGGAGAGCAAGCCCTGCCTGTTAAGTCTGACCTGAATTGTAGTAAAGATGCAAACATTTTCGATGGAACATCCAACAAGGCTATTGCAGATCCTGTAGGGAAACAATCATATTTAACAAAGATTTAGGTCAACCCCAGTTTTGAAGTTTATACCATAGCTTATTCCTGTCAAAAGTGATGGAGAAGTCAATAAAAGCTAAATATATTTGCTTAGACTCCTCCACGGTTTCATTTTTAACCAGGCTGAGAATAAAACCATTTGTGTATGTTCCAGTGCCCTTCCAGCAAACCGGTCTGGAAGATGTCGAATATCTGAGTCTATATATATTTATATATACAGATGGGGATCCGCTTGTAGGCCAAAACTCTTGGAAAAAAACTGCCAACAAGTTGTTTCTGAGGAAGGAACATTCCCTTTCAGAACCATAGTAGACAGACCTTTAGGCCATGGAGCCATAGAATGACTGCTGCGGGAAATCAACCCACATATAACATCAAAATCCATAGCAAGTTGTGTGTTTCGACCAATACCTGGTCTTTTTCTAGGCTGGGCAAGTATTTCTGTCACCAATGCTTATCTTCAGTCTCCCGGTCCCCAGCCAAATAGCACGGAGGTTTTGCCAGATGTACCTCTAGGTCTTATACCTGTTCCTGTAACTATGCTCATACCCACGACTATGCCTATGCATGCGCTAAATACTGTATTAGACCTAAGTACTCAAGCATTGCCAATAGAGGTAAACATGATGCAAATCTCAGAGTCAGAACCAAAACAAACAACAGTGAACTGTCCCATTTATCCTGATACAGAGACATTGCCAACGTTGGTTGTGGAGGATGAAGGTAGCAATTCTGCTCCAATTTTGGCCTCTGCCGACGCCTTCTTTTCACCTTTTGAATTTACAGACGTGGAACTAATGGAAGCATCACAATTTGAAGATAGGACTGAGTTACAACAAGAACATTTGATCCCCGAAATTTTGTTTGACAACACTAAAGCAATAACCTGTGGAGACTGCATAGATCACACAGGTTTCAATAAGTCAATGTTAACTACAAAAGTAAAAACAAGTGCCCACCATCCTGCTGAAGGTTTAATAACTGAAGACAATATAATACTAATGGAAGATAGAGCATCATCCTTTGGTACTGATCCAGTAATGCATTCAACAAATCAACAACAGTTACCTGAAAAAGCGAAGAGGATAAAAGAAAAATCGATGAGAGGTTACAGGAGCCATGAGGTGCCCGGAAAGTATGTTGGATGCTATCCAGCAACTCTGAGTCCAACGGTCACCCAGAGCCTGAAAAATAATAAGAGCAGCAATCTTTCGTCAAATAACATATCTGGCAAAACAACAAGATCGCCTGCACTTGATTTACTGAGCGATGAGATCAGAGGACATGTACGATCATCAGATTGGCACTTAACAAGTATGCCCCAAATAACGAAGTTTCCGAATAAGATTCCTAGGAAAGGCTGTACTCAAACTTCACCAAAGTTTGCGGCCAGTGAAATAGGAAACAATGGGTTGAAGAATACCATGAGAAATAGTGATGTTCATTCAGAGTCTGCCAACTCAACGCAGTCAAGTGGGGAAGATCAAAGCGAGCCGCGAGGGAAACCAAGTCTTTCGCCGGCTGCGGCGATCCAAATATATAATAATGTTTTAGCGGCATCATCGACCGCGCTGCTTCCCTTTCTAAAAATGTATGAAGCCTTGCATGACACCTTAAAAGATCAATCTTCCCTAATCATCAGTTTGAAAGAAAAAATGGAAAGGTTTGAATTAACGACCACCTTCCTTCAAAATCAACTGTTACGTGAAGCAGACCACACCACACGATGGCAAGAGAGGCTAAGTGATCTCGCAGCTCGACATCACTGCCAGAATGACACACTAACTGAAGGTTTGTTGGAAGCAGTGAAGTGGATGCGTCACTCTAACTTAGGAAATTCTTGTAAAGAAAAAACATATCTCGAATACATCACGAAATCTACAACCTCAAAGGAATTGCCGTTATCTCAACAACATCCACATGTGACTGAGACCCAGCAATTATATGCCAATGCGCACTATTCTAATAATCTGGAAAAGAGAAAAACAGCTCAATCTTTAAATCATAGTGGTACGTCTATGGTTGAGACCAACCAACCTGACGTAACTTACATGAATGAAGTGGTTACTTCCACCCTGCCTGACAGCTACACTTTAAATGAGAAGGCAAGGCTAACTGAAGCAACTGTCATGAAGAACAAAGCAAGTCAACTAAATTCCGGACTAAGTGTAAACTCGACAATGCCAAAACCATTGGTTTCATTTGGAATATTTGAAGGTGTAGCAAAATCTATTGAACTAAGCCCGAAGCCCTATCCTAAAACAACAACAACAAAAAATGTTGCAAACCAGCAAGAGGCCTTGTTAAGTAAAAAATTGACAGAGACCAAGAGATCGAAAGCTGCATCTTCAAAAAGGAAATATATAAGAAATATTCCTCCACCACCTGATGCAGGGCTGAGCAAAGAAATTAGGAAGGAAAGGGATGGTTCTCTTAATCCCATCAGACATACCGTCAATTTGCCCTCCTGCAAACGTGGTCCGTTGCCTCCACAAAATAAACGACGTTGCGCAGAATCTGAAGAAATAGATAAAAGAAACCGATCCCAAGGGTCAATAACTGACTTATGTGACCTCTCTACTTATGCAGACGAATCTGAGGAACTTTTGTTAGTTTCGCACCATGAACGCAGTGACTGCAATCGTGGAAAGCAACAACGAAACAGCTTAGATGCCCGCAGAGACATAAAAGAGCTTGAATCTAGGAGTCCACCGAAGAACAACTGTGGATCAAACAATATGAATAACATTGCAGCGGTTTCAAAATTGAATCCCAAACAGACTTCGACTCAGCGAAAGAGTCAAACTCATTATTCAACTCGAGTTCACTCTGCAGCGAATGACAATAATTTATCTTCAACCTGGAAATTAAGACTTCAAAATCTTCATGCAGAAGACGATGAGCTGAATCTGAACCGACACAATGTGATGAAACTCTTTAATTGTGTGCCGTCATTGCGCACAATTGTGTCTGAAGACATAAAAATTGTCGAATACGTTACTGAGAAGTGCTGTGATCAAGTGCTTCTTCACATTAGATCTGTTTCAGTACGTAACACAATTTTGCAAGCCGCAAACGAACTATTAATCTTTGGATTTGATATCACGCTTGAGCCAAGAACCGATGATGAACATCTAAAAAGCCAAAGGACAAGTCCATGCCTACAAGAATCCCAAGCAGACCGACGCGCAACAGTGAGAAGTGCAATGAAGATCTACAACAATGGAAGTAAAAGAAATGACAACTTTCATAATAACTCTAAGGAGTCTCAATTGAGGAAACATGATGCTGGCTATTAGCAACAACTGGAACTGAGCGTCACGCAGTGCATCTTTCTATCCTGGAACACCAGAGGTTTTGCTCACTTGTTCGAGGTTCCCTGGAGAAGAAATGAGTCTCCTTTTGTAATTTGTCTCCAGGAAACATGGCTAAGCGAGCCTCCATCACGAGACGGGTATGTCACTTTACTGAATCCCGCAATAAAAAATCCTATAGGTAGACCGTCATCAGGCCTCCTAATGCTAATAAAAATAACTCCATGGTGGTCAATTACAGATTCATTTTGTCCAAATCCATTTCTGCAAGGTGCCGTACTCCGAACCGATAACCCAGAGGCTGAGCAAAGGAAACATCTGTTAGTATTAAATGGTTACTGGAACCCGAAACAAATCAGCTGTAAAAATTTTGTAAATGCCGTTACTCGACAGATCGATGAGGTGTTGACACGATTTAAGAACCTTTCCGTCATATTTTGTGGGGATTTAAACTGTAGTTGGTTTAAGTTAAACCAGTCAACTCAGTCGTTTCGACCAATAGTCGAAGATGAGGAAACAGTAAAAAATCACATATGGAGAAATGCACTAAAAATGCGTAACTGTTCAATGGTAAATGGACAAGTGAAAGGTGACCAACCTCCACATGCAACTTGGTCCAACAACAACTCACAGTCCATAATAGACTACTTTTGGGTTTCTCAAAACCTTTTTGAACAGGATATTTCGCTTGAAATTTGTGAAATGCAGAACAGTGATCACAAGCTCCTACGATTTTCCTGTGCGATTGAATGGCTTGAAAAAACTAAGAAGTACAGTATTCCAGTGACGGTTAATGTTAGTGGTAATCGACTACGGATAAATGCTTCACAAATCCGGTTCATAAATCTACAGTTATTAAACCAACCAAATGAGTTATTAGTCGATTATGTGCCGTTACTTTCAAACTACAGTTCTAAGAAACCAACCAATACAATATTTGGAATCCATCACAAACATTGTTACACTATGCAAATAGCAAATGCCAAGAAAAGGATGCGACGAGACATTAGATTGATAAAAATGGCAAGAGCCCCGAAATTGAGTGCCAAAGAAATAAAAGCTGCCATTGGAGAGAGAAGATCAAAATACAGAAAGTGGCTGAGATCGCAGAGAATGATAATTGAACAGGATCGGGCTGAAACCTTCCTAAAACACCTGATCACTTTGAATTCATATGAAATCTGGAAAATATTAAATTCAAGTGAAATGCAACATCGATCTGCGACAGTGCACGAAATTGATGCTTCAAGATGGGAAGCACACTTTGCAAAAACGTTTTTTAAACCAAGAAATGACTCAACTGAAGAAATGCAGATTATCACGACGACCTGGGGTATGCAACCTTCGCTGTCTGACATAGAGATGGCCATAAGAAACCTAAAAAGTTCACGTGCATCGGGTCCTGACATGATCTCAAATGTCCTGCTAAAAAAGAACGCCGCCGAATGGGCTATCCTAATAGAGACACTTTTTCAACGAATATCTGTCCTAATGAAAATACCAGATTCGTGGCGACAAGCCATCGTTGTGCCAATCTATAAAAAGGGCAATCGGGCGGAACCAAACAACTACCGCCCAATTGCCCTTTTGGATACCATTGGAAAGATTTTTACATCTTTCCTGAGACAAAGATTGGTCTCTTGGACATTGAGTGAAAAGATCTGCGACATTAGACAAACCGGCTTCACCAAGGGCGTTGGTGTAGATGCAAATCTGATGATACTAAATGTTCTAAAGCTTGAGACCTTGAAAGCCAAGAAGAAAATACATCTGGCATTTATTGATTTGCGTGGTGCATTTGATAGTGTCAACCGAGAATTATTATGGAAGAAAATGGTTGCCTGGAAATGTCCATTAGACCTGATTGCCCCAATAAAAGCATTGCATACTGATACCTCAATTAGAATTCGTCTGAACCAACAGGGCGAGCTATCAAAGAGTGTATTTACCAACAAAGGCGTAAAACAAGGATGCCCACTGGCGGCTGAGCTATTTAAATTGTTTATTTCCGATCTGCATAATCATCTAGAGTCTGCACGTTGTTTCACACCAAAAATAAACAACACAGAAATTCAATGCATCATCTATGCAGACGACGTAGTCCTAATAGATTCAACGGAGATCGGCCTCCAACGGCTACTAAACAAATTACAAGAATACCTGGAAATAAATGAATTAGATTTGAATTCAGATAAAACTAAAATTATGTCAATTGGTGACCGAACATCAAAAATGCGGAAACAATATAAATGGTACTATAATGGAACCCAACTAAGTTCAACAAATTCCATTAAATATTTAGGTATAATGTTTAATAACTCGATAAATGAAAAGTACTGGAAGGAAGAACTGGTGAACAAAATGACTCGATTCAGTATTCAGGGCCTTAAACTATACAAACTGTACGGCAAATTCAGTCTAAAACCTATAATTACCTTCTACTGTCAAAAAGTTACACCGGCAATCACATTTGGAGCTGAATCTGGATGGAATATTGAACCATTGTTTTGGCAAAAGTTGGAAGGCATCTTTTGGCGAAAAGTCCTGAAATTACCTTCTTACATATCAATGACTCAATTACGATATGAGCTGTCACTAAACTCTCTACATTCGAGCATTTTGTGGAAATCCTTAATGATTTTCCGAAAAATAAAATTAAGACCAGTAGTTCCAGCTTACAAATTATTCTCCGAAAAAACAGGCCAACGGCAGTCTTTACTGTTACAAGAGTGGTGTCAGCTACAATTAGACCAACTGACACATGCAGATTTAACGTTAGAAGATTTAATTGCTCGACCACAAGTCATCAAAAAGAAGTTTGAGCTCTGGAGCTGGATATTGAACAATGATCGACGACTACTAATGCCCACGATGCTGAATTCCGGAATTGGAGCTCATAAACTTCATGTGCAGAGTCGATATTTAATTAATTGTCCATCTCGACACCACCGCAACCAGTTTTTGCGACTACGATTGAATTTACTGCAAACCAAAGAGATGTTAGCCCGTCGTCATATTAATGAGGTGGGGGGAAATCTTTGTCGGTTCTGCAACCATCAGATCGAGTCAATCGAGCATCTTGTGACCGACTGCACTTTTTTAGCAGCCCGGCGGACGCAACATTTGGGAACATTTGCTCCAGCTACCCTGAACAATCAAGAGTGGTGGCAATATGCAATCGCAGGCCATAACATCAAACTAACGTATGCCGTCGTAAACTTTATGGATTCATTGAAACTATATGAGAAATGACTAACAAGAAAGACAATATGATGCAAACAAGGCGCAAACTTTAAACTCTAAACTCTGAAAAAAGCAATGCGTCACGAGTAACAAACGTATGACCTGTGAACTTGATGTCTGTGTTTATGTCCTGAGAAGAAATGTGTAATAAAAGCAAGACGGCCAGTATGATATCATGCAGGCATGTCGAGCTGAAACTTTCACAAAAAAAAAAAAAAAAGAAAAATCATATTAAACAAAATATTGTCAGTTCACAGAGGGTTGGCATGGGAGGAATTAATAGGGAATAAGACATTTGAAAAAAAGAGAAGAAAGAACCCAAAAGAAAGAGAACAAATAATGAAAGAACTGCGTCAGGTCTCATTCTCGGACCATAATATATTACATTTATTAGAAATCCATCGATATTAGTGCCTCATCCTTTGTGGGTTCAGACCCGATTTATTTGCAACTGTGTTTTGGTCAAAAGTGCTTCCCAAAACTGTATTGATACTAGTCATGTCTACACCATCGTGTTAATCATATAATTGATTCCAAGATTCGATACACATATATCTTAGCAAAAGTGACCCCATGATTTGATGCAGAAGGCATTCCCTTTAACCCTTTGGCTGGTGCTCATAATTACATTTGTGTATGAGTATGCATCTGCCACCAGAAAGACAGAAGGTCTTTCATACTAGTGATTGTGATATTTGTTGAAAAATGTCAGTCCTATCCTTAGATTCATATCTTTTTCCTTAAATCGATTGTGAGTTAGAGTCTTGTTAAGATACCTTAAATCAAATAAGACAGAACTTGTAAGCAATTCCCCATAATCGACCATTATGTTGTGTACCCGTTAGGTTGGACATACCTTATGATTCAATGCTTGGTTATTCAGAGTCCCAGTTTTAGCGAAGGAGTAGGCGGCGTCCCACACGGTGCAGCTCGCAGGCGCGATGTTCTTGGGTTTGTTCATGTTGTGACATCATGATGCGTGTCATCAGGAACATGGGACGTCACACTTCGCCAGATTTGGACCGGGCGCTAGCGTGATAGCTTTTTCATTGATAATGTGTAAATAAACTAAGAAATCGTGCCACACACCCTAATTCTTCTCCTTCTGCCCAAGAAATGACTAAATCTTATTAGATTCTGTGATTGCCATAGACCTGAAAAGCATTCAGCTTTATGCTGAGTCTCCGTGTTAGCTTTTAATAATGCTACATGGATAATATCACAAAGTGTAACTGCTTTAGTATTTTAATGAAGTGTACTCTTAGTGTACCATTGTGTACATGGTATGTGTGTAAAGGGTTATATTCGTAACGGTCAGGTAAGTACTTATACATTTCCTGTTGTAAACTAAGTAAGTGTGGTATAACCCCTATTTAGTGGAGCACATATCCCTATATTGCAGCTCACCATTACTCCTACAGTGTAAATATCTCAATGAAGCAGGAAAGAGCACACATCATTCATTTAGTAGTAAGAGTATTATCCTCATCCAATGTCCCAATTCTTAATGTACCATTATATTTATCGTACGTGTGTAAAGCATTTTATTCTCAACGATCAGGCAAGTAATTATACATTTTTCTACTATAACCCAAGTATGTGTGGTGGACCAATTGCATGGACACCAATAACTAGAGTAGGGCAAATATCCCTATATTGAAGATCACTACTAATCCCACAGTGTAGACATCTTAATGAATCGAAACAAGACCACACATCATTCATTTACTAGTTAGAAGATTATTCTCATCCAATGTCGCAATATATAATATCATGTGTCAACCTCATAGCTAATGTACACACTGATTGTGAGTTCATGATAAGCTAAAAACAATGAAAAAATTGATAATAAAAGCATAATGTGCTCATAAGAAAATCCCCATCATGATCGCTATTAAGGCCCATTTCTGTTGTCTGCATTTTACATACAAGACTTGCTTCCATCTGTCTCAAACAGAGCTCCTCATCTCCTCCTTTACTTAAGCTGATTTTCTATAGACCTTTGAATTTCAGACCCTTCTTGTCATCTGTTTGATGCGACTTCTGCCAGTGATGAGCAAGTGGAAATCTGGGGCCTTGACTGCCAATAGTGGCCATATGTTCACATATCCTGGTTCTCAATTCTGTTATCGTGCTACCCATATAGATCTTTGAGCAAATGCATACACTAGCATACAGTACAAATTGGGTTCTGCAGTTTATCATGTCCTTGATCTTGATTTTAGATCCGTGGGCGTTGGGAAAGTTCAGAGTGTTTGGGTGAGCATACCTGCACAATGTGGAAATACCCCTCAAAGCTCTTCGCAGTTCTCTTTTTTTACACTGTAACTCGGGATCATAAGCATGTTTATGGAAAACCTGGGGCTTTTTAGGAGACTGCATCAACCTATACACCTCCTTAATAATGTCACAATAGGGAAATATTCTTAATAGTTCATAAGATCCCTTTTCTGAATGCATGGCAGACAGAGTTTTATTGAAAATCTTTATATTGAGAATGTTCCAAGATATGCAATTTCCACCTCAGCTTAAGCTTAACCGTCCGTTTAAAAAGAAGAGGGTATTGATCGCTAACTGTAACATCCTCAATATTCATGGATTCAACATTTATAAATAATTCCTCTGACACAAAAAGAATCCAAAACGTTAGTCTGAGACCCTCTATAACAAGTATGGTGAGGAGTTTCCTCACCCAACATGTTTCCATTTAAAAAGCAGAAATCCCACACATCCATGAGTGACACCCATGCCCTTCCCTTTGTCGTCACAGCATTGTTTGTGAATGTGTAGCAATCATCCTTTAAATTAAAGTTAGAACACACAAAGGATTCAGGTCGCCACCCAACAGAAGAGAATGATCATTTCTCAAAATTTGCCAGTTCAAAATAATGTTCTCTATTCCATCAAATACATCTAATTGGGAGATCTAGGTTCAATGTCAGGGTAAATTTTAAGAAAGTATAAACATACCAGTGTGAATTTTAACAACGGATAAACAGAAGTGTCCCATTTTAACTCCACCGCTTCCACAAACTCATTTGGGGTCACGTAAAGCATGAAGACTATTAAACACCCAACACGAACAATAAGCGAGAGTTTTTGGGCATCCCTTGTCCCCTTTATATGCCATAATAAATAAAGTAAAACCATCCACAACAAGAACCTCCTGAAGTCAGGCCTCCTGCAAACAAAACACACCCACTCCACATAAATCCACACTCTCACTTTGGAACAAATGAGCAGAACCACTACTGGCATGTTTCTTCACAAATGTAATACCCCCTTTAATGACAGGGGGATGAGTAAGTGTCAAGAGGAATTTGCAAGTCAGCTCCAATTTTCATTTTCATCCAAATCCTGCCTACCAGTGAAAGCATTCGTTATCTGTCGTTTTAGGCCATTTTTTCTAAAGCATTTTACCTGTAATGGCAAAGCTGATTCTGGACAAAACCTCTGCCGATTTGGATCACACCTATTTTGAGCACACTGTGAGAAAAATGAGGGCGTCCTTGCATCTTCTCCCCTTGGGTCCTCTTTTCAGGTGGCCTGGGAAAGGCCATCACTTTTGAATCCTGACCCTTGGGATGGAGAAGTGAGGGAGGACCACCTGGGTAAAGGGTCCTTGGGGACTGGAGATGAGACGTCCTTAGGTGAGGCACAGTACCCATCATTTCTGTTTCAGGGGGAACCCTCAAGCTATTCCTATCCCACGGACCAAGAAAACACCAGGGGATGTTCTCAGTATAGATAAAGGAGGGATGTGTCCAAAGAATTTCCTTGAGATGTACAGGTGATACTCCTCATCTTCCAAAAATCGCGCACAGAATCTACTGTGAAACAGTCCACTCTAACGAGATGGACACCCCTTTAAAATAAATACTGCAGTTCTGATTATAGGTCTAGCGCCTATACAGTTGACTTATAGAACTACATATACGTTTTTTTTTCTTTCCGCACTACATTACCCAGAATTCGGACGCGTGCGTCGACGCGATGATGTCATTGCGCGACGTCGCGTAGACGTTGGTCCACGGCGTGATGACATCATTACGTCCACCGCGAGTACGATCCCGAGATTCCAATTTTTTTAAAAACAGCTCTTGCTATAGGCATACCCGGATCAAGCTACTGGCCCGTGTAAGAGTATTTTACAAAATAAGTACTTTTGTTTTTCCTCATGGTTAAAAGACCAGTTGGCCTCATGAGGTTTCTTTGTGTTTTGTGACGTTACAGCTACCTAGAACGAAGAGGATAACTCCATTCGGGGAGTGCCTAATTTGAAAATAACAACTAGCCTAATAGGCTGGGGGTCTTGGATACTTTCCCGCCTATACTGTGTGACAAGTAAGTGGATGCTTTTAATATAATAAGCACACTAGCTTATAATTTATTGAGTGGACAAACCACTGAGGGGAGTTTTTTCTCTCTATAAATTATATCTTTCAGGGAACAGACACCTACTTGGAGAAGTAAACCCTTTTTCTGAGAAGTAGGAACATACCATGTTTGGATAGAGTGACACTTGGATCATGTGTTTATAATAATATGGTAACCCCCCTTGTTATGGAACCAGGCTATGGTAACACAATATATCAGGCCACTATAAATCTAATGTCAATAGTTGTACACTAGGACAGAAGATAGAGGAAACAAGACATCTATTTCTATAGTAATTGGAATTTTGCCAGTACGAGAACCAATCAAGGTTAGAGAAGACTCCAGGATATTGAGCCCTCGAGTTAGAGAGGTATGTAAATCAATAGCATGCTCTTCACCCTTATGGCGATAAGGGGTACACAACTAGTCTAATTAATGGATTAGGATTGTGACATTAGGTAGTAACTCAGCACCTCCTTTTTATTAACAGGGTACATCATCTTTGCAAGAAGACGGAGGTTTGGTAATACAGTTTCATCTTGAATAGAATCGACACAAGATACTTCACACCCCTGAAGAATGTCCTACATTGTTGTGCTAATGGGACAGAAACTTGTACAAGTTGGGAATCTACAAATTCAAAATACGCAATAGCCATTAACATCTAAGGCTAAGGGATCTCAGTGTAATTAGACTACACGGGTTGACCCATGATTAAATTTATGAATAGAACCCATTTAGGTTGATTCACTTGTGTCGTTTTACAATTGATTGATTGTTTTACAGAATATGATCATTTTTTATGATTTTTTTCAATTATTTTGTATGACAAATAAAATTTGTATTTTATGAGTATCATAGTATTACTTAACCTCCAGATAGGATACCCATGTGTGTTTGGCACCTTTTAAGGAATTGAACTTCTTGTTGTAGATAACAGATAGTGTTCCACAGAGTAAGAAGTTTGTGAAATCCCCTGTGTGGCTTTTAGCCGTTTTGAGAACAGTGTATCAGTATAGAAACACCAGGAAGAGGGTGAAGAAGAGAAGGTTTAAGGGTGCAACATGTGAGACAAGGTATCCTCCTTTCCCTTATGAGAACCAACTGAACCATCACCTGACCTTTATGGGTTATTCTAAAACAGCTTCCCTCAATTTTCCTCATTCAACCTACTACAGTACTGGGACGAGGAAGAGGTGACTAGGAGTAGTGAACACTAGTAACCTATTTCAACACTCTAGTACTGAGACGAAGAAGATGCCTGCAGCGCACTACAAAGGTCAGGCATGTCCCTCTAATTGTAGTCAGGCAATGCCAATTAGAAACTAGCATCTGCAACCTGTCAAGTGAAGGGAGGAATAGAGCAGCAGGGAGACCAACAGGGAGGCCTGTGTGGGGGAGACCAGACAGAAGTCCTGTTCACAGGGAGGCAGCCATGGTGGGTCCTGCAGGGGAGCAAGGAGGCCGGCAGACAGGCCTGAGGACCTGTGGAACCCAGGACAAGTTGGGCTGTCAGACTTCCACAGATGTGGGAGCCTCTGTGGTGAGAACAGCGCATCTGGCGCTGCGGGCAAAGGAGAAGCAGCAAAGTCGGAAGGGAAGCGGAGCTGCTGGCAAACGCAAAGAAGCATCCGAAGTGTGTTACAGGCAACCCAGCAGGCGGAGCAGAAGTGGAGCAACGCAGCTGCCCGAAAGGAACGCAGAGGACCGGTGAATGAAGGGGAACATCACTCGAAGCCGGGGCGCTCCTAGGGGCTGTGTGGAAGTGAGAAATGCAGAGTCAAATGCTGAATTAAACTAATAACATATGCAGAATGAAACAAACCTGAAGCCACGGGTTGAATAATAATCAAGTGGCAAAGAAGACAGTTATCAATACTGAATACCGAACTGAATGAAAACTTTATGGGCAAAACTACAATCTGATGAAAGATAAATGCGAGTGCCCGTCTGAAAGCAACATACAGAAAAAGAGAGCAAGTGTGGAATTTTGCAAAAGAGCATGACAGAAAGGTGGGGAAGAAATAAAACCACCATGCAGGGAACTTTATGCACGTATACAGTACGGCAAGGCCAAAGACTGGCAGAAGATATGTGACACACTGTGGTAAAAGCCAAGAAGCTAACCAGGAGAACCCAAGTGAGTGTGAACCTGCACATAAAGTCAAAAGGCTGACAAGGAGAAGCTGAGTGTGAATCTGTACACAAGGGCAAATACAGAACAACATGCGTGAGATGAAGAGGCTAGTGTTCCTGGTTGCGTGACCTGTGATGGGTGGACCGTGTGGTTTGACAACTGCGCCTAGACAAGGGAACCCTCAATTGTGAAAGCCAAAGACATTGTTGAAGTAAACCAAGAAAGAGTAATTTAAGTGAACTGGTAATTCAATACAGAAGGAGTGTTAAGTTGATCTGGAGTTGTGTTGAACACTGAAAGACTGAAAACAAGTATAAGTTGACAAGTTGCAGTCTTGGGGAAGGGAATCCAGAGACTTGATTAACTTTAATGCTATCCTTTTTTCCATTCAAAATTTTCTTTAGGACAGAGGCTCAAAGCCCTTTTGTTTGGAACTGTATTGCCTTGAACTTGGGGAACGGAGCCCCAACAATTTGCTGAACTGTTTTGAACTTGAGAAAGGGAATCTCAAGATTTTTGTGGAGCTTTCTTGAACTTGGGAAGGGGAGCTGAAAAGGAAGCTAGGAACTGGAAGAAGCTCGGCACTTTACTTTGATCACCATTTCACATGCCTACACATTGTTTAGCTTTGGTTGTGAGGGCAAGAATAAGTTTTGGACACAGACAGACCTAACATGGTCTTTCTGAATCAGGCTTTCCTTAGTTTCATTCAGGTAGGGCAATCCCACCATAGCATAGGGCAAGTTAGGTCTTCACCCATCCTGACATTTGAGTTAATAAACCATTTTATTTTGAACTTTGAATCTGTTGTCTGTGTCTTGCTTCATAATGCCTTCACAAAACAAACTGGGTTTCGGCACCAACATGGAGATATCCTACCCCCATGACCTAATGTAGTCTGCGGCAGCAACAACTTTCTCCACAGCTAAACAGGAGGTTTAATACAAGATCACCTTTTCAAGCAATAATCGTTCCAGAATTCTACCCAGGAGATGTGTTCAGTGTTGATTTGGGCAAGCGCTGGGACTCTCTTCAATAGACATAAAAAATTTGCCCTATTTAAGACCATTAATTCCTGGTCTAAGGTAGCTTCTCTGAGATTAGGCAGTTGAGGGGACTAGGGTCAGAAATGCATCTATTTTAGATTTAGCATCTCTTCCAATAACAGTAAAGAAACCCTCGATAAAGGCGAATTTGGTGTTCAAGCTTGCTATCATACCATTTTGCTCACTTAAAACATTGGCCACCTTATCGTACAGTTTGAGCAAGGCTGAAACGGCCAGATTCAGGGAGTGATCCCCTGGACCAACTACCTCTTAGGGTTCACCTGAACACTGGATCGTAACTAAGTCCTTATGTACTTAGGGACCAGATGCCAAGAGGAAGAACCGTTGTCTGCCCACCCATACCAAATGACATGGAATGAGGGCCTTTTGATTCACAACTAGGTGAGGGGTGGGAGGACACTGGAGTGGTCAGCTGCATCATAGGATGTGAGGTAGATTATGCAAAAGCTGAGGGGGGAGATGGGTGGGGGACATTGCACACCACTCCCAACACTCTTGTTAAAGTTCACTATTTAAATGATGCAGGCACATTACCAGACATGTCTGAGGGGGTAAACACTGTGGGGAGCAGATTCCGACAGTGCATAAGCTGTATGAATGGCAGTGTTTTGGTGTAGAACCATACAGCCATACTACATCGTGATGAGGGATCACTGGGGGGGCATTGAAAGAAGAGTTGCCCTCAACAGGGCTTTATTTCAGTGCAAACTGGCAGCAGAACCTCCCCCGCCCCCCGTTCTGTAGGTCCACAGCAAGGGATTTAACGATTTAACCGCTTAGGGTTGAACACCCTTTACTACAGAGCCCGTAGTAAGGGATTCCACTGATTTCTTTTTTTTAACGTTTATAATTAGTCCGAATAATGCAGTCAACGACCTACTAGTCACTCTACACAGTGCTGCAAGGCAGAATGTCAACCCTGAGATCGTTCCGCTCTAGTATCAGTTCCTATATGTTCTGAGACCTTCTGTTGTTCAGATTCTCTACTTACAGTCTGTAGCAACAAGGGGATTTCATGACAAAACAATGGTACGGATTCCATATTTGTTCATTCTCTAGGTAGAAAATAATTCAAACAGCGAATCATCCGAATGATCTCTTATACCTGTGACAAATCCCTTGATGCCATCACTTTCTCCCTAGGGGAGGACCCTTCCCATGGCGGCAGGGAGATGAGGCCGCTTCCCGATAATCCCCCTGGTAGTGGTAATCAGTGGGTAGATCCCATGGGAGGAGACCCCCGATGGTGGAGGAAGGGAGGACTATCAAGGGATAACGCGGTATAAAAGCAACCCCACTCACCCCAAAAACACATCCCCCCCACACTGTTAGGGCCAAAACACCAGCATCCTCTTTACCCCCCTCGTTCTACTCATAGTTACTTTATGCAGAGTAGACCTGTCTATAAGTATGAGACAAATCATACTGTGACAAGGAAGAGTAAGGAAAACTTGAGAAACTATGGCTCTATAGGTACTGGCACGAAGAAGAACAAAAGAAGATTGAAGTGCCGATTGCGGAATCAAGACAAATATACTAGCTCTTAACCACATATGAGCCGGCCAAAGATAAAAAGAGAGGAAGGATTTCTCTTGCTGTCTAATCCTCCCTGGAGTAACCGTGAGCTAGAGGGAGCTGCCATGCAGAGAACAGGGATCGAAGGGTAACAGGATGCTGACCAGACCACAGACGCATCTCAGCGGAGCACGCCACTGAGGCACGAGACCACAGCAGGAGTAACAGGTAACAGGCGGCGAGCTGGAGAGTGGAAAGAGGAAGCGCTGTACCTGTGAGGGACTCCGGGCATTGGGATCACCACACGACTTCCAGGGGTGAAAGAAGGTCGGAGAAACTGGGAGCTGGAGAGAGGAGCAAACCACAAAGCAGTGGTAAGGTGCATGCCCCAGGGGTTGAGAGAAACCTTAAAGAGAACTGTGCTAATGAACTGGGAACAGGTCTACAAAGCAGGGGGCAGATCAAAGATCCTGTTGACACCCTGAGAGGTGGAGGTGAACAAAGTTGGGTCAAAAGAGAAAACCCCAGGATAAAACCGGTTGTTGAAAACAATCAATTAGAGTACAATAATCGTCATCTTCCTTATACAAGTACTTGGAAGAATCCAAAAGGACATTGTATGAGAAATAGTGCCGGGCAGGATAGTGAATCAAACCTTATAACTGCAAACCACAAAAAAGGGCTTGGACCCAAATGTTGAGAGGACTGAAGAATACCACATGAGAACTAGTGCCTGGCAGGATAGTGAACCGGGCCAGTTGAAGAGACATTATGACCTTAAGAAGAGGGTCTGCGACCAGAGTGTTGAAAGAACTGAAAAACTGGATATGTTATGTTATGTTACTTGGCATTTAAATGGCGCTTTATGCATCATATGCGAAAAAGTACCTGGCATGATAGTGAACCGGGCCTGAGTGAGAGACATTATAAGCCTGAGAATGACTGCAAAAGAAGACCTGTGGAAGAGAGAGAAGATCTCTGGCAAAAATCAAGAAAAGACCGGGGGAAGAAGACTATATCCTCTGACAAAATAACAAACACCATCGGGAATATTGGAAAAGAGCCTATGAAAGGCTTGGGGAAGAGAGATATTTTACCCCCGTCTTTTAGGTACTGTAAAGTGTTGCCTAAGAAGGCCTGAACTATATCAAAAGGCCCAGTGATGCCCAGGGGAAGGTTTATATGCCATTTCATCAACAGATTGTTTTCTGATGGGTTTCTTTAATGAATATTTTTGAATGAAAAAACTCACAAAATTGATTCCTTTTTATTTTACCCAACAGCCACACATTGCCTACGAACTACTAAGGGAAGCATAAGGGACAGAAATAGGTTTTGCGGCATAGGACAGTGGATTATTTTTTTTCTGACGGACATTCTGACAACAACCTTAGTTTTGCTTGAGGCAGGGAACCCTTCTTAGTTGTCTGGACGTAATGGGTTTGTCTTTAATTTCTATTCAATAAAGGTCTATGCCAACAAGCATGCCACCTTTGTGTCCCGCATCTACTTCTGCACCCTTACACACCCCAACCACAAAACATTATTAAAATTGTAATAACTTCAGTCTTAAAAGACTAGGAACAAAAGCTTACAATCACACATTTTGGAGCAAACATGTACATATCCACAGCAGACCTCAGGATGCCAAGGAGGAAAAGGACTTTAAGGTGCGCAGTTAGCATCCAAATGCAATTATTTCCTTTAAGGTCTTTGCTCAGCAGCTGTGATCTACAGCGGTCAGCTTAATCCACCCTTCCTGTTGGCATTGATTGTCAACTCGAAAAGGCTTGGTCATTAGCTGAAAGAGCTTGCAGATTGTGGGATCCGGTCTCTGCAAAAGTACAGAAATACAGGGATCAGACGGAGAAAATGATTGGCACCACCAGGCTGTGCTGACAGTAGTGGTGGGCGATACAAATTCCACACAAAAGAGATGAATTCCATTTTAAACTATTATTTGCCTTGGTCCCTCAATCCAGTATCTCTCCCTCAAAATATTTACTATTCAATTTGACAAAAGGAAGATCATTATCAGGTCTATTTGTTCAAGACTGATCGTCAAAACACACTACCATGCCTAACATTTTACAAACATACACCTTTATCTCTTTCTCTACCATTAAACTCACTCTCAGTCCCTTCTCTACTACTTCAATTATGGATATTGTCTGATTAGTGTACTGTGTTCAATATTCCATTTCATATTCTGCTACACCTCTTTGTCTGCAATCACCTTCTCCCTCCTTCTTTAACGAGGCAAGACTCTTTAGCCTTTGATTGCAGTGTCCTGTAACATTACACCAAGCATGATTTGTGTGATACGGAGAGGAACCCGGCAGGAGAATTTAAGGCTCATGGCCTTAAAGAGTTAGAAGTGTCTTTTCCTGCATCTTCAGGTTTCTGTTAACTTCCTTCTGAATTTCCCAGTGGTAGATGCAATTTTCGCTGCAGAGTGGACGGGTCGCTTTTGAGGGGTCAGCGACATTGTAAACGGATCAAAGCCAGTGGTGGCTGGGGAATATTTTCTGTAAAGGGGCATTCAAATTGTCCCAAAATTAGTGTGAGTAACAGAGCGCTGTAAGGAAGCCCTAATCAATTCTCCTGCAAATGAGGATGACAAATTGAGCAAAGCAAGGGAGACCTAAGTAAGGTAGGAAGAATAAGTTGGGTGAGAGTTCTCCCCCATGAGATATTTCTTAAATAATATTGTTGACAGAGCCAGCCTGTCTGGCCAGAATACATATTACCTTCCACAGCTGAGATGACATGTGTAATATCAAATTGGATGTGGCTGCAATGATGATGAGTAGTGCAGTGCACCATGGCTTAACTTAGGCATAGCCTATATTTACCGTGCCACCATCATAGCCTACCTATGATCATCATAGTTTTGGTACAGGGGTGCATATCTTAAATGCAGCCCCTGCACTGCATTTAAGATATCTGCAGTGACTTTGCTGTCACTGCAGATCAGGAGACCGATACAGCAGGACACAGATGCACACTGTGCTTTTGGCATGGTGCTTATGAAAAGGGAATCTGATTAGCAGAATACCCTTTCATTGTTGGAATGAACCGCATAATTGTATTAATAAACAAAAAATGGTATTTCGTACCCCAGATGGCAATTCTTCACAGGAAGGAATAGATGGGGCACCCAGGTGGGATCTCAGTGTAGGTGACTAGCAAACTGTGGGAACCAGGAGGCTGCACATGTATGCTGCAGAACCGCTGACTCCTGAAAGCATTAAAAAAAATGCAATGTTTTGTCCTCAATCAAGCAGCAGAGCCTTGGGATGATCCAGGGGGCCACAAAGGTCATGAAAAGGGCCCAAGGGAGGCAGCCATGCTGCCACAACACTGTTTTTACCCCCATCCACCCCTTGAGCCCTGCACCAAAATATCATACTGGAGGCTCGGTTATAGGGCTGGAGTTACTCTGGTGCTGGAGGCGTCATCCACTCCGTATTGTAGATGATTGACCCCCTCCAGGATTCCCAGTCCATCCCTAGCCATGTAGGAGAACCCCCAACTATATCTGGAATAACATAACAATTCAAAACAAGAAGATGAAAATCTCGAATATGTAGCCCGCAAACTCTTTTCCAAGAGTGCGAGCGACGGATCGGCTAGGAATCCCAGAAGCATTAACCCACTCGCTGATTAAGAGCTAGCTCACACAATGCATACATTTGAAATCCCTTGAACTACATGCCCCACAGGACATCCTGCATGGGGATAAAAAGAGAAAGGAGGAACAACAGAGTGTGGAAGTATTGAGTATGAGACAAAGGATAGTGTGTGAAGTCGTTGAGTAGGAAATATGCACAGGGAGAGGAACAGAGGTAGATTAGCTGAAGTGGAGCATTAAGGGGGAGGAAAATCGAAAGCAGAGATAAGAGGTTGAGGAGATGAAGAGGAAACTAAAGGAGTAGAAGGAGAACAAAATAAGATCACAGGTATAGCAGGAGAACAGGAGTGTAAAGGAGGAGAAGAGAAGAAAGTTGAGACTTGGTGGCAAAGGTGAACTGGAGTGTCAAGGAGAGGAAAGTTACAAACAGAGGAGCTAAAGCAGTCGACAAAAGAGCATGAAGGTGGTTGAGTCTCATGATCTGAAGAGAATAGAAGAGTAATAAGATAAGGAAAAAGGGGAAGCAGAAGCCTATAATATGGTGAAATGTTGCGGAGGAAAGAGAATAAGACTAGATGATAGGGGCGTGGCTAAGCACCATCTGAAGAGCAGGTGCCTCGCTGAAGCTCCTGTCTGATCCTACAAAGATAAGCAACAAGCAGCATATCTAAAGCACAATAAAATGCAGGTATCAAGAAAACAGCCTTGACAACAGGGGCGAGCGCTTAGCAGGGCTCTCAGAGGCACAGTCTGTAGTGAAATGAAAAGATTTCATTGTGCGCCACGCTGACACAAGATGAGAGCAAACCCGAGATTACACATTTTGGTTGCCGTCTTGGAAAAACGGCAGGAAGCAGAAGAGAGGACACACGCTTCTTGGTAGGAGGGACACAGACAGAGGGACGCTCCTACTACCCCCATCCTACTACCCCATATGTTTTATGTTTGGGTATGTCACCAAGTACCCACCCGTTGGCACCGAATGCCAGGTCAGTCGACTGGGTAGGGACGTATGGAGGAAAGGGGACTAAGGACTAAGAGTACGGGAGTCACTATGGTGAGTAACTTATAATTACTCTAACATCCTGTCCTCTTTCCTCCATACTGCATGGGCTAGTACAACTGAATGTAGCCCCAGGGTAGAGAGACCCTCGTTAAGCAAATAAGTTCCTGAGAACTGCCATTCCGAAAGCTGCATCACATCAAGAGCCAGCATCCAAACAGTAATGCTTGCAGAAAGCTGAGGGAGTGGCACAAGTGGCCGCCCTGCTTATGACTTGCCAAGGGACATGGCACTGGAACGCGATGGCTGTTGCCTTGGCCCCGACTGCTTGGGTGTGCATGTTGGCCAGAAGCGGCTTGTGCTGGCCCTCGTAAGCTTCTTTAATGGCCGAGACCATCCAGCGGGATATGAAGGTGTTGTAGGCCCGATAGCCAGGTATTGAGCCTCCGAAAGTGACGAACAGGGCATCCGATTTGCGGAAGCCCTTGGTTGTGTCCAGGCTAGAATAAACATCCAGGCAGTGCATCACTCTCTGTGCTTCGTCCTTCGGCAAATCGGCAAAGAACGTAGGAAGGACTATTTCCTCGTTCAAGTGGAAAGCAGACGGCACCTTGACCGCAGTACTACCTTGTCCCGTGAAAGGTTGTATGTGGCTCCAAGGCAACCAGCGCCTGGATTTCACTGACTTTACGAGCCAAGGTGAGGCCGACTAGTAAGGCCGCCTTGATGGTGACCAGCCTGATGTCCGCGGACGCCATTGGCTCAAACGTTTTGTGCACCAGGACACCTAAGACTATGTTAAGGCCCCACACAGGGTGCGGCCTCTTGATGGGCGGGTAGAGCCTTGCAAGCCCTGTCGAATGTTTCTTGACGATAGGATTGTCGGAGTTCCTGTAAGCCCCAATGGCTGCAAGGTACGTACGGCAGGTGTCCACCTGCACACCGGAGTGGGCGAGGTGCGCCGAGAAGGAGGGGGACTGGAAAAAGCCTTTACTCCACCTCCCCTGCACCTTTTTGTTGCTTGCGCCTGTTTTGAGACAGCGATCGGTTCGGCTGCCTGGATCTCTGTTCCTGGAAGCCGCGGAACCCTCGATACGTACGCCCCCTGTCGGAGTGCTGTTGTGACTTGGTGTACGACTTGGGCATGGTCTTTGTCAAGATGGATAAAGACTTAGCTGTTTTTCCTTGTCCAGCTCTTCGTCCGTGGTGGAGTGGAAGAGGTCCCCCCCCTCGAACAGTAGATCTAATATGCGTTGCTGGACGTCCGGGTTGAATTTCGTTGCCCGGATCCAGGCTGCCCTTCTCATGTCCGTGGCGATAGAGATGGCACGGCCAGAGGTGTCAATATGGGCCACAGTGGATTCCATGAGGTCCTGCGCTACCATCTTGACCTCAGCCAGTCCTGCCTTAAAAACGTGATTGGTTCTGAGTAGCGAGTTCCGGGAGGAAGTCTGCAATTTCCCGCCATAACCTTTGGGTAGCGGCCGCCAGCATGGCATCAGCGTTGGCCTGATAAAGATGCAAGGACGTGTTGGAATACAGCTTCTTCCCGAACGCCTCCAAGATCTTCTCCTCCTTGCCTAGTAGCGTCGCTGCTGTGGAGGTTGATGACGACTGAGGCTTGGAGTATAGTGATGCCGCAGCGATCACCGAGGAGTGTGGCTGAGGATGGGCCAATAGCAAGAGTGTATCCCCCTGAATCTGCCTGTACTTGGCTGCCAGGTGTCGATTGACTAGCTGGACCGAGTGGGGCTTGAGCCAACCCTTCTTGGCCAGGGAGACTACATATGTTTGTAGTGGTATCCTTGTTTTGGCAGAGGGTCATCAAGTGAGGACTTCAGCCAGAACCCCCTCTGCCGGCTGCTCAACCTCAGGTTGGGGTAGGCCCAGGTACTCTACCAGCCTGCAAGATGATTGTGGAAGGCCCTAGATGAGGATGTCGTGTCCGGATCCTCCTCCTCATCCGTATACTGTGGATCAGGAGGAGGATGAGGATGGCGTGTCCGGCTCCTCCTCCTCATCCGTATACTGTGGATCAGGAGGATCCTGTGGAGGTGGAGGAATAGCTGGAGCCGGAGGCTGGGGTACAGTGACCGCGACCGGAGGCTGAGGAGGTGGAGGCTGGTACAGAGCCGCCTGAGGATTCGGCGGGGGGGGCCAGAGGCAGCAGTTTCGCCGGGGGCATCAGCGCCACTAGCATTGTAGGGAGGACCTCCCTGATGGCGTCCTTGAGGATAACCCCCATCTGAGGTGACTTCATGAGCCTGAGGAACCTCTCAAAGAACCCCTCTTCACTGGCCGGAGAGGTAGTAGGGGGTACTGATGGGGTAGCCGGGAGCGGCTGCATAAGGGGGTTAGGCTGTAGGCCACGTACCTGTTGAGGCCAGTCCCACCTTGACACTTGTTCTTTGCTGCAGCCATCTTGTCGAGCTGCATGGCACGTGCCTGCGACGTGTTGCTCGGCTCGCTGGCCCAGCTTCCTCCAAGACTCTTGCATGTGGATCACAGGCCTACCCTGCTCCTCGGGCCTAGACCCGGTAGGTGTGACAACCTCGACCCCGGGGGTCGGTAGAGCTGCGTTTAGGCACCCCCTCGGACATTATTGCCGGTACTAGGGCATAGATCCTCGCCCATATTGCTGGTGCAAAGGCAGAGTCCCTCGGATGATAATCTGGTACAAGAACCTTCCGGTCACTCAACACAGCCACCGGGAGAATTCAAGGATCCCTCGGTCTGAAGGCCGGTAGCTGCAGCAGCCTTGGTGCACACGCTGGCACAAGGACCTGAACGGTCCCTCTCGCTCAGGAGAGTCCTTGGAAGGAGTCTCCTTTGAGGGGTGCGTAGGAAAATAGCAGCCCTACCTTGGACCTGGCTTGGTGTTTCACAAAGTTCTCTGGTCCTCTGGGGGCGACTTCTGGAAGAGCTCCCTCCACCTGGCTAGTCTGTTCTTCAGCAATTTCGATGACAACGAGCCACACCGTGTAAAAGCTTGCCAACCATGGTCTGGGCCAAGGCAACGTAGGTAGAGGGCGTGGGGGTCTGAAGTTGGGAAGAGCTAATTGCAGGATGGACACCTGCTGAACCCTGTGGAAGTTGACATGTGTCAGGGAGGAGCGGGATGCCTGAGGACCGAGTACCTGAATGATAAAAAGACAAAAAAAGACAAAAAAAGACAAAGAGAACAATCCGCGTGTGGAATTACATGGCCAAAGCCAAACCCAGGAGCGCTGGTGAAATCGGCGCATTCCCGTCGATGCGGAAAAAGGGGACTGAGTTGTGGCGCCGGAGGGCGGAGTGAGGGCAGCGCATTATCCCATGGCCAAAGCCTCTAAATTTAAAGGGATAGAAGGGTTTTTTTCTGGTGAAAAAGGTTCAGTCTCCTGTACCTTGGAAGGGACGCTCATGCAGTATGGTGGAAAGGGGACGGGACGTAAGAGTATGGTAATGATCCAAGGTATGCTACTAAACAGGGAAATATGTATAGTGAACACATACGCTCTGAAACATTTGCTCCAAAACATTGTATGCATGGCCGTAGAGGGATTGGGTCATTGTATTGGGGGAGACTTCAATTGCACGCTGAATCCCAAAAGGGATAGGTCAGATGACAAGTTCAAAAGAACAGCACTACCTGCAAAGGTGCTAAATGCCCTCCTACAATCATTTAATCGGGTGGATATATGAAAGACACTCCACTCAGTAGGGAGAGACTACTCGCACCACTCCACTGTATACAAGACTGGATTATCTGATTATCTGTTTACAGGGAGGAACACATGAGGGAATTTGAGGAGGCAGATTATAAAGCAAGAGTATTGTCAGATCACACCCCACTAGGGCTAAAGTCGGTAATAACAGCCCCAAGACCACCAATACCAACCTGGAGACTCCGCAGTGAGTCACTCCTAGACACTGCATTCAAAGAACATGTGAGAGAACACACTGTAGAGTTCTTTAAAATGAATGAGGGTAGTGTAAAATCAGTTGGAACAATGTGGGAAACATTCAAAGTAGTGAGCAGGGGAGAGATGATAGCCAAAGCAGGGGGCGGGGTGCGCAAAGCCATCACTTCTGAACTAAATCAAATAGAACAAGAACTAGCAGAGGTTGAGAGAATGACCAGTGATGGTCAAGACCACTTGAGTAAAGAAATGAGACACAAGTGTTTAGCCTAGTGGGACAGACGGTGCAAATTCAGCTAAGCCCAACACCTAGAGGAAACTCATGCACAAGGGGATAAGCCTGGCAAACTGCTGACTTGGCTATATAAGGATGATAGAAGGAAAACACCAATGCACTCGATCCAGAATGAAGAGGGCAGCACAAGCAACACTCAAGTGGGGGTGAACAAAGCGTTTTATGACTACTATAGAGAGCTGTAAACAGATTCCTATGTAGAGAGAAATGGGGAACTGCAAGAAGAATTAGACCTCATAACCTTACGTGCCTAAAGGTGCAGAAAGTACACATATTGGAGGGACACATAACGATAGAAAAGATGACAGCCATCATAAGAGCACTGCCCTGGGGTAAGGCACCGGGCACGGATGGGCTGCTAGGCCAATACTATAAAGAATATGCGGACAGCCTTGCACCGGTTCTGACGAGAGTATGCAATGAAGCGTTCGAAACAGGGTCACTCCCAGAAAGTATGAGAGAGGCAATGATAATCCCTCTTCCTAAACCCAATAAAAAAACAGCTGATTGTGGGTTTTATAGGCCCCGGTCTCTATTGAATCAGGACAGAAAAATTCTTACGGCAGTGCTAGCGAATAGGCTCAGGAGAATAATAACAGAGCTTATACACCCCGACCAAACGGGATATGTTCCAGGTAGGAACATTTCCTGGAACCTAAGGATGTTACACCACGTTATTGGTAGTACTAGTGGCAGGGAGGGGCACTGTGCGGTGGCCTCGCTATGTGCCATGAAGGCATTCGCTTCGGTCCATTGGGACTGGCTTTATGCAACAATGGTTAAATTGGGCTTTGGACCAAATGATACAAGATGGGTAAAACTGATTTATACTTTACCTATGGCGAGGGTTAGAATGGGAGGCATCTTCTCCGACAGATGGGAGTTACAGAAAGGCACCAGGCAAGGCTGCCCACTATCTCCGATGCTTTACATTATTGCTATAGAACCAATAGCGGCTTTCCTGCGGCAGGAATATAAAGAGTCTGGGATCGGAATAGATGGGGTGAGGCATATAGTGTTAAAGTATGCAGACAACATGTTATTGTATTTGCAGAACCCATAGGAGAACTTGCAACACGTATTAGACGTGCTCGACAATTTTAGCAGACTGTCTGGAATTGAAATCAACAAGAATAAATCCTACTTATTACCGCTAGCCAAACTAGCTGAGGGTAACAATGCAGAGTTGCAGACACTAACGCTCCTGTGAGAAAGAAACTCCTTTAGCATAGCTCTCAACTCACACGCTTTTGGCGGGTGTCACCCGCCTTGTAAAGGGCTGACTCACCCGCCAAGCCTCCTGCACGCCCATTCATTTCAATGGGCGTCTCACCCGCCAAAAACAAAATCGGGTGATTTCACCCGCCTTTGCAACAGAAATGGTTGAGAGCTATGCCTTTAGATACATTGGACTAGACATCTACCATGATCCGAAACAGGAACACACACACGCACACAACACCATAAAAATTATGGATGGGTTAGCAAAATCAATGAAATTCTGGGGGAAGTTACCCCTGTCAGTAAGGGTGAGGGCAGCGCCATTAAAAATGGTGGCGCTGCCCAGGATGCTACATGGCTTTGGAAATGTCCCATTCAACATCCCAAAGCAGTTTTTTACAACACTCAGAAAAGAGTGCAGAGGCTTTCTATGGCAGTGCGGCAGACAAAAGATGGCATTCAGCACTCTTCAGAGACCTTATGAAAAAGGGGGATTGAGGATTCCAAATTTCAAACTATACTATCTGGCATGCCAGATGCAATATGAGGTGAGTTGGCTAGCAGATGACCCCACAATAGACACAGCACTCCTCCAGCCAGCAATTAAACATCTACAATTGAAAGACCTGACATGGGCTGCCCTGCCAGAACCACACAGATATCCACAACTAGTGTAACTGGGCATGCAAATATGGCAAAGAACTTGCAAAAAACTCGAGATCAAAGATCTGATATCACCTCAAATACCCCTAGCAGCAGTAATGTCGGACAGTAGAGGGCTGAGGGCTAGTGTGTAGTTGCACTGGGAGTCGTGCGGGATCATTACCATTGGGGACCTTAGGGGGGTAAATTATTGAAATTTCAAGAAATGCAGGAAATTAAAGAAATACAGGGAGGGCAGTACCTACCTACACAGTTCTATAGTAAACAGGATTAAGTACAGATGGCCATCAATCGAAGAGGATACAATAGGCAGCGAGGAAGTAGAAACAATAATACATTTCTCAGAGGGAGGGCATACCATATCAAGGCTATACAATGTGTTAATAGAACATCACTCCAGAGGAGAGTTGAGAACTAGGACGTCAGAACTGGGGAAGCCCTTTAGGGATATGGAATCGCTGAAGGTAGCTAACTATCATAAGAAAGTCTCCAGAAATGTGAGATTGCAACTAACACAATTATATGTAATACAGCGGACTTACCTAACCCCGGAATTGATTGCCGGATTCAAAGGAGTTGTCCCAAATGAACGTTAGTAAACGCTGAATTGGTACACATGCTTTTGGGAATGTAACATTATAAAGACATTCTAGGGCGAAGTTGCACATAAGGTTTCCCAGGGAGACATACATTTAGATATCCAATCCCCAGAGGAATGCATACTGGGCCTCTTCCAGAGGGGTAAAAAGGAGAAAGCACTCGGGGAAACTTTAAGACCTAATATATGTGTTAAACGCAGCATAGCCATGAACTGGAAATCAGAGAAGGGGCCGATTGTGGAGAAGTGGTGTAGGGATTTGCAAAAATTGACAAAAGCAGAAACGGGAGTATGGAAACAGGCTATTAATGAGCAAAAACAAGACCTCAGAGAAGACATTATTCAACCCTAGTACGAGAGAAGACAAGAACGAAATGCGCAGGAAGAAAGGGATAATTAGGAAGGAAGTGAACGGACCCAGTGGATGGAGGCGTTGAACTATATTATGGCTAGTTAAGGGGCAGGGTTGGGAGAGGGGGTGGGCAATGTTTGAACTGGTAGATGCAACAATTAGAAACAAGAAATGCTACCTAAATGTATACTTGAAATGTATTTACCTATATGTTGTTGTACAAAAGGAATAAAGAAATTTAAAAAAAGAAAAGAAGGGTAGATGAGAGATGAAGATCGAAGAGGTGGAAGGGAGTGGTGATAAAGAGGAGTTGCCCAGGAAGAGGGACAGTAAGGGAAAAGGACGTTCCTAAAATGTTAAATGAACCAGGCGTAGGGGAGCTCCCAAAAGCCTGCTACAAGGGTTAATATTGAAAACCTCAGGGCCGGCCAACCTGGCCTACATTTAGATTCATGGACAGTCCAGCCAGGTTTTGCCAGAGAAGAAGAAAACAAGGTGTGACAAATCCTTGAATGTCGTCACTTGCCCCCAGGGGGCGTGGGGCCCTTCCCATTAGGCAAGGGAGGTGAGGCTGCTACACTATAGTCCCCCCACTGGGGGTGGTACTCAGCAGGAGGGACCCCCAGTGGGACTAGGGACGATTATCTAGGGAGAATGCGATATACTTCCCATCAATCCCTCTCACCTAACCCTCCTTGCATTCCCCATGTACATGTGTCATGTACATAGTAGTAGCAGTACATAGACCAAGAAGAGTCAGCTACACCTTAGAGAGAGCTCTCAGGTAAATAATGGGACGGGAGGGGGTGCAGAGGTATGCAGAGCGATCCTCCAAACACTATGGAGCAGTCTAATGTTTCAAGAGTTCTGATTGGCCAATGCCAATACAAAATGGAAGAGAGAAAACTAAGCAGAGAGACATCCCTCCCAGGAGGATCCTTGAGCCTGGAGGACGGCCAGTGTGGAGCAGCGAGGAAGCCGCTGACCGGGACGCGAGAATGGGAGAAGAGGCATTCCTACCCGGTCAGCAGTACCCTGGTGTTGTGTACAGTGAAGCCAGAGAGATCAGGGGAAGGAAGCCATAGCCCCTGGTGTTGTGTACCGTGAAGCCACGCAGAAGGATGCCAGGGGAAGGGAGCCATTCAAGTACTTAGAACAAGTTACCTGGAGACAGGGAGACATTCTCCAGGAACCCAACAGTGAAGAAAACTATGGACTATAAGGAATGATTGAGTTGTAACTGAGATTATTACAGCATCACAAGCTGGAAATGTGTTTTGTATCTTTGAAATTAAATGAGACCTGGGGAAGGGAGCCATTCTCTCAGGCAAAGTTCCCACCTGCCAATTGGAACTATAGTCCATTGTCCAGAAGAAGGGAGCCATTCTTCTGTACCAAGAAGATCCACTACTTCTTTAGTATTAGTTACTAATTACAAGAGTGAGGGACAGAAGTATGCATTTTGACACAAAATGGTGGACTCTTCATTTAGGTTCACAATATGACCAAATCCTTAGTTCCTTAGTTGAGGCAGGGAAACCCCCTTTGAGAGTTAGGGAGGGATAGGTTTCCACTTTATTTTGATTAAATAAACGTTTATGCCAACAATCATGCCACCTGTATGTCAGTCGCATCCTTCGGCACCCTTACAAAGTGCAACATTCTCAAAACATTCAAACCCAAAAAAGAAGCATGGGGCATTTGAAACTCCAAAGACTCTGTGAAATTGTGCCTGCCGGAGACCGAATTGAAGGGTTAGAGATAAGGACCGAGGACCGTGATTAGTTTTGTGTTTTGTTATAAGGCTCATCTTGTGACCACGGGTAACCCTGGCTTCCATTATTTCTGCTTTAAACACGCTCCTGCCTTTCAGTCATCTGTTGATCCCTTTGAGCATGACAGTCGTGTCAAGTTCGTTTTTCGACTCTCTCAGCACTCCCTTATTGGTATGTTCTCCACATTAAAGTTCTTAAGTCGCTGTCAGCTTCTACCAATGCCATACACTCCGTGGGCTGACCCTAACTTCAACTACTCTGCACATCTCGCAACCCTCACTCTGACAGACTTTTGAAATTTTGTTGGCCTGAATTCCTTTGCCATGATCTCCATTTCGTTAACATAGTTTTTAGATTATTTTGATGTTTTATATAGTGCCAACTTGCTGTCTTATGGCTGTGTCCGAGGTCTCAGAGGCACTGCAGCAATGTCAGAAAAAGGCACAGCACCAAAAAACAGAAGGAGTATAAGTGCACCGCAGGGACTCTGCCGTGGCCCGTGCTCTAAATCTTAGAGGGGGAGACCCTCAGAAGGCACTTTACCATTGAACACCCTGTTCTATAATGGGATGTACTTTTGGCAGTCCTGAGGACTCCCAAGTGTGGGATTCGATTTTCAAGTTCCCAACTCACTCCTCTGCACTCACAAACCTGCTTAGCTTTCCAGTTTGTCCAGGGTTAAAAACAATTAAAAAAAAAACATTTCAGATAATTCTGCTTTTATAAGTACACATAAATTAGTACACACCAAACATGTGCTGGCTGCTACGATTCTTCACTTAATAATAAGGGGAAAATACTTTTGGGAGCTGAGGGAAAGATAAGACTTGCACCTTCCATGGGATGCCTTTTAGACAGTGGCACATTTACTGCTGACCTTCAGATTGTGCAACTGTACTCTGATAATCTTTTCTTCAACCAAAGAAAGACCACCTATACTTTAACTGATCCAGGAAGCTGCAGCCTGACATATCTCAGAGGCGAGAACCTTAAACTGCAAGCAACAGAAACACTGGCTCCCGGTAGGCTCAAGCTTCCTCTTTGGGTTTCAGGGCTTACTTGCAACCTATTCACTAGTGTTCAGGGAACCGTTTCTGGGACTGCTGATTTGATTCACTGATCCCTTTCACCACAGGAATGAAGGGTGCAGCCATTTCTGCTCCAGAAATGGCTGCACCCTTCATGCCTTGTTTTGCCTTGGAAGAATTATGACAAGCAACCGGAGGACATGCAAGTTCATCCTCCTATTTGGAACATAATATAGTTACTTCATTAAGTGTAAACCTTGGCTTTGGGCCTATGGCTTAGGTAATGGATGGGGCCAGAAATGTGGGCAATAAACCAAGACTGTTGCTCCAACACTAGTTTGCTCTGGAGTCCTTAACAGCATAACGGTAGAACTTTGTAATATTTACAATTTGGGAACTTTATGCTGTGACACGCCTTTTGTTTGGGGGCGATACTGTCTTGCCAGCTTTAAGACAGCACCTATAGAAGGGACCTGCCAGTGTGGCTCTGTTCATACATTCTTAGGTTCATAGATTCTTAGGCAGTTGCAGCCCTGGAGACAACTACACTGTTCCAGGCATTGTCAAAGTAATGAGGAGTTTGTTTCCAATGATGGGCAAATTACTTACCTTTGGTAATGGATGTTTTTGTAGGTTAGTATTTCCACCACAGTTTGCATGTCTTAAATGTATCCTCCCCGTATCTGCCTAGCTTTGGAAATATTGTAGCCACTAGGTGTTGCACTGCGGCTCCACTCTGACCAACTGGCCCCTATGACTCCAGATGATATTGTGAGTGGCATATATATATAATGGCAGCTGACCTCATGACCTTGGTTCTGCCCAGTTTTTCTATTTGCAGTGGGCGAGGAGTAGCAGAACTTACACAGATTGCAAACCAATACCTCTGAGGGGTAGGTTGTGAAGACAATGAGAGCGATGTTGAGTTACCTGGCACTTTCCCTCAAGGCATAAAAGTCTTAGAGTGCATGGACTGACAGGAACCACATTCTTGGGTGTAATGATCGGGACCCATGCACCAATGAGGGGCGTGTGAGAGTCAGGCGCACACATGAATTTTCAGTAGTTTCTGTATTGCTTAAAGCCTGAGGACTCCAGGAGAGACATGAAACAGATATAGCTAGATTGCAAGAAAGCAGGGGTGTGTTTCAAAAGCATCTTACTGTGCACATAGAAGGAAGGATTTTAGTTCATAGGGCGCAACAGACCCCATTTGAACTACCCATGACATTTACATCTGGCGTAATTTTTCGCAAGCCATGCACAGCAGAGGTGACAATATTTCTGATGCCACACTGATGCGTGGAGGATATTTCTAAGATGGCGAATCTGAGGGCAGAAGGAATTTATTACATGAACAAATAACCTGCTTTAAGTAGTGTTCTTCCATGCCAGATTCCTCACCTTTAATATATCTTCCCAAGTTTTGCAACCTTTCCGGCATCAAATTAATATATCCATGTGAAGACATTTGTGAATGCATCTCTTCACCCGTGACCGGTAGATACATTTGCAAGTTGCCAGCATAGGGATGGAATTTAAGTTGGTACTCTCTTAGGTGGTCCATGTGTATTTTTATGTACATGTTGAAATCTGGTGCGGGCAGAGAGGAACCCTGGGGGATGCTGCAGGTTACTTGTTTGGCTGGGATGCCTTGTTTCCATGGGTCTCATTCTGACCCTGCCAGCCCGGAAATAACAGTGCCGGTAAGCTTACCAGCACCGTTGTTTCCGGATCGGCATATCACAGGCCTGGCTGCCGGAGCCACCGGACCCGACAGGTCTGACCCTGCCGGACACAGCGGCCACGGTAGGCAGACTTGTCACGGAAGCACCGGCACTGATAGCAACAGTGCCGGTGCTTCTGTGGTCCCCACTCCCATAGAGTCCTATGGGACTGTAGGGGAATGGGGAACAACATTTTACCTGCACTGGACTTCACGGCCGCTGGACTTGGAATAGCCCGGTAGCACCGGAAATCAGGCGCCGGTAAATATTTACGGGACTGGCAGCAACCCGCCAGTAGCACCGTCACGGTTACTGCCAGACCCGTAATGAGCCCCCATGTCTCACTTTGTTCTTAGTCAGATGAGAACGAAAAGAACCATAAAGCATCTCAGACAGACTCTTGCCTTAAAGTAAATATAGTCTGGTAAGATTTCATTGTCAAACATGTTGAATGCTGTAGACAAGTCCAGCAGAAAAAGCATGGGTACGATGCCACGTGATCCAGGCCATCCTATACCTATACCGAAAGCAGGGCTGATTCTGTTCCATGGTGGGAGTGGAAGCTCGGGGAGCAGCAAGGCCCGTTGTGTCGCCCCCGCCCGGCACCATTGCATGCCCCCGACACCTGGCATGACGTGGGGGCCAGTATATATAAAGCCAGCTGCGCCCAATGACCACTGTTCTCCCCTTTTCCCCTAGCATTCAGCATCACAGGCAAAATCTGGTTAGACCAGCAGGTGTATGAGCCATCCGCAAAGAGGGGCAGATGGGAGAGTGATAAGGAATCTGAGGGAGGTAGTACTAATACATCGGAAAGAAAATTAAAGAAAGATAAGTAATTTGTCTTCTAAAGGAGAACACTCTCCCGGGGACTCCTTATCTGGTAGTACAGGAACTGGAAGAGGGAGGTGAGCGAGAAACATCACCTGGAAACTCTGGAGGAAAGATTTACTCAAATGAACATTGTGTCCTAACAATGAATCCAAACAATAGTGCTTGGCAAACGTGTGCAGCGAGGTGAGTGTATAGCCACCTGACAATTTCCAAACAGTAATATGCCAGTGAAGAGCAGAAGTGGGCGCTCGACCTCCGGTCAATTGGGCCTGAGAGCACCAAGCACTTCCTTACCAGACAATACATTACATCCGGAAATACAAAGGACGATCCACCTGGACAGGGTTTGCTTTGTCACACTCCATGTCCAACAGACATAATAAGAGAGCCCACTTGGAACTGGATCCAGCCGATGAAACCGACATCTGTCCTAGGGTGAAGAGAGGGGAGATAAACAGGAAGATGGATCTTCAGGGAGACAGGAAAATCTGGAAAATTTGGCACCTCCCTGGGAAGGAACGTCAGTCCCATCGTCAGTGTAAACCTTTAATTGGAAACCACAAGGTAGGAAGGTTTAACTGAAGGAGCATGAAGCTCACTCATGCACCTAGTGAAAGTGATAGCAACCAGGAAAATCACATTCAAGGCAACCAATATCAAGGAGCATTAATGCAAGGGCCCTAAAAAAGAGCTGTTATAATAAATGTAATTAGGTTCAAATCTCATGCAGGAACAATAAACTGACGTGGGGTAATCTGGTCAGATAGTTCCTGCAAAATTCACATAACCGTGGGGATAGTGAAGAATGATCCCTGCTTGGTGGTCCTTTTAAAGACCAAAATAGTGGCCAGGTCCCCCTTAACAATGCCCATATAAAGACCCTGCTGGGCCAAAGAGAGCAAAGAATCAAGCACAGCAGAGATTGGACAGATCAAAAGGTCCACACCCCGCTCCTGGCACCAAGTAAAAAATGTTCGCCATCTGCAGGCATAGATGAGCTTAGTGTGGGCTACCTGGGCTGAAAGGATTACATCCAGAATGTCTTCATACCAGCCACCACCCCTGTATATCGACCTCTCAACAGCCAAGCATGAGGGTTGAGGCTGCTGAGGCATGGATGGAGGACCCATTCCCCCTAATGGCGAGCAGATCCTCCATTAGGGCACATCCATCCACCCTCGCAGGGAGATACCTGGGAGGAGAGATGGACATTTCTAGTAGCCTCGTCCTTTGGCTCCTGTCCAGAGCGATCAAAACCATAGCTGACATGAACTTCAGCAGCCTCCTTGGAAAGAGATGGACAGCAAGAATTGGTTGGAAAGCAGAAGGATATACAAGCTCTACTTGACAATCAAGCATCCCTTCAGGGTCACTCGCTGAGGAAATTCTCTGGCACAGAACAGCAGGCATTTCCTGTTCACAATGGAGGTGAAAAAGTTCACTTGAGGGGTGGAACAAAGGGTGAAGGTCCAGTACTTCCTGTCAGAGCTCCCAAATGTGGGAGGCATATGTCTGCCTGCTCAAGGCATCCACAACCAGGCATTATGTTGCCACAAGATTGGCAGTGGACACAGACACGTTCTGGAAAGCCCAGAACCACAGCTGCATCACTTCCCTGCACAGAGTCAGTGGCCTTATCACACCTAATTTATTGAGGCAGTGTATTCCCACTGTACTGTCAAACAAGACCAAGACACAAGTAACGCATACAGAGGGAAGGAAAGCTACGACAGCCAGTGAGATGGCCCCTAGTTTTAGCAGGTTGATGTGCTCCAGTGGCTTGGTTCGGTACCATAGCTCAGTCACAATCATATCTCTGTGGTGGGAACCTCAAGCTCTGAGGTATGCATCCGTCACTATGGTCAGTTGAGGACAGGGTGGCTTGAGAGATTCAGCACATTGTCCCACTGAGTCCAAAACAGCAGGCTGGATACCAAAAAACCAACTCCAGCATGTCACTCTGAAACTGAGGCCACTGACTTCAAAGCAGACATATTAGTATATGATAATATTCACAACCGAGCCTTGGGCACCAACAGGGCGCAGAAGGCCATGAGGCCTAGAAGACTAAGGAAGGCAAGAACTGGGACCAGGCTCTCAAACAAAGATGTTCACCATCTGCAAGATGTTTGCCATTCGATCCTTGGGAGGAATTACCCTGCCCTTGCAAGTGCTCAACATTGCTCTGATTTATTGATTGATTACATTTGTATAGTGTGCCTTCCCTGGATGAGTAATTGAGTGCTGTACTGGATCAATTAACTTGAGCGGCTGGGATGGTGAAACCTGGAACCTCCTAAAAATAAGGGAGAAGCCCAAGCTGTGCAAAAGAAAACTGTGTGGTGCAGGCGTGCATCCCCAACTCTTGGGAGCTGGCCCGAGGAGGCTTATCTTCCAGGTAGGGGAAGATGCAAATCCTCTCACTCCTGAGACCAGTAGCCATCACACCTAGCAGCTTGGTGAAGACACTCTAGGCTGAAGAAATGCCGAAAGGAATGACTTACAACTCGTAATGCTATTTCGCCTATGGAACATCAGGGACATGCTGTTTTTGATGGATCAACACTTGGAAATGGGGTTCCTGAAGTTCCAGTGACACCAACCATTACTGTAGCATGAAAGCATGGTGAATCTGGGCCAAGGTGAGCATTTGGAATTTATTCGTGTACAGGTAAAACATTTAAAAAAATCACAGATGCATGATGGGATGCAGGTCCCCTTTGTTGGCGCCTGAAAATACAGAGTACCATTCAATCCACCCCTTGTTCTGCGGCAGGCACCAGTTCCATGCTGCTCTTTTTCAAGAGTAAATGTACCTCCTATGAAAGGAGATGACCTAGCTCGGGGAGAAGAACAGGAAGGAGGGTGATCAGTTGGCGGATTGACGGAACAGAGACAGTTTCCCTGCGATACAACCTATAAGGCCCAAGTATTGGAAGTGGTCAGTTGCCACTACTTCACGAACAGGGATAATCTCCCTCCAACTAGAGAAGAATGTACTAACTATCGAGGGTTTTCTATACCTGGGACTGCTGCAGGGACAGCTCAGGTGACAACTACATGTCTCTGGGTATCTCTGCTCTGACTTTGGCAGGGGGAAACATTGCTGGCCTTGCTTACCCGAGGGTGCTTGACCGCTTCCATATTTCGCGCAAGAGGGGACGGGCAGACAGGAATGACCCCTCGATGCAGAGGTGGCAGACTGATGTGAAGCCATCCTAAGGACTTGGTAGTGGAGGCCTTAAACTTCTCCAAGGACTCACAGGCTTTCAACGTAAACAGATTGTCATCAGCAGATGACATGTCTAGAAATATGGCTTGAACATTCTACGCAAACTCTGAAGTGCTCAGCTTTGAGTGTCTGTATAGGACAGATCCATTGGCCAACGCATGAGATATGTAGTTTGCTGTGTCAAGAGCGGACTGTAGCATCTGACGTGCTGCCTCCTTTACACCAGTGAAGTTAAGCCCATCTTTCATGTCCTGGGTTGGTGACATTTTGGCCACCTCGGAGATCGCAGCCGACAAAGTGTGGGTGTACTTAGCCTGGGCACATGCGGCATTAACTGAAAGCCAGGCTGCCAGTGGCAAACACTTTACGGCTGCATAAATCAGATTTCTTGCACTCCCTGTCTGGGGCTTTGTGGGGTCGGGGGGTTATAAAACAAAAACCCTTGATCAGAAGGAGCTGGCAGGTATTTCTTAGCAATATCACTGTCCAATAAAAAATTAGGTTGGCTTCTGCCATGCAGCCATAAAGGGGGCAGCCATATCAGGTATGAAGGGAAGCAAGGTCTCTTTCCGAGCACCCTCCCACAAAATGCCTTTCATTACAAACAGGACAACTGTTCTACAGGGTGCAAATGTATCCAGGGACTCCAACACCCTGTTTTCTGGAGATAAGTATGAGAGTTTCTACAAGAGGGAGTTTACAAAAGTTATTATTCCTGGGAGATGCCTAACCCTCTGGCGTCGTTTAAACCAGAGGCCAGATCAGCCAGCTCAGTGTCCTGTTGTAAAACTCCTCCCAAAAATCCTTGCCCTCACCAGAACCTTGTGGATCAAACAGATAAGGCATTAGGGCCCCTGCATTGTTGTAGATCAGACCCATCTTTAGACATAACTAATTCTATGATGCAGTAGTGTATTCCAGTGAGGTTCCGGTGCTGCTGATGGCATCAATGACCGCACCAAGTCTTAAATGTGCAAAAGCAGAGCAGCACAAGAGTGGTGCAGTGTCTGGAGGAGGGGCTGAAATTGAGAGAGCAGGTGTGCATTTGTGGGCAGAGGAAGTGCCTCTGTGGCTTCCACAAGAGCAGTGAGATCTGACCTCATGGCCAGCGCCTTGTCAAAGATGTCAATCATCTTGAGCCTGAATTCTTCACATTGTCTCAGTGAGGAGGAGTAAGTGATGAAAGTTATCTGGTTAGGTGTTAAATCCCCTGAGATCTCATCAGTGTCACTAACAGAAGTAATAACTTTGTTTCTTCAGAGGTAAACGAAAAGGGATTCTCGGATCACTGGGAGAGCAGGTGCACTTTCTGAGCTGCTGCAGCTTCCTGTCCTTCATAAGGTGGGTAACCTCCTCCTCTTGAACATCTCCATGGGAACGGGGCCTGTTGGAAGGAGGATCGAACACTGACAACTTGGATGTTGTCCTCTAACCTTCCTTGTGAAGAGATTAGCGACATGCTCCTGGAGGGCCCTAGGATGGAGGAATTGCAATCCTACGTGTTGTGATCCTCCCACAGGCAATAAAGACACACTTTGTGGGGATACGACACCAGCATTTGTCTCCTGGAATGCAAGTAGGGCTAGAAGGCCAATGCCTTCTGGTATGAGGCATGACAGAGAAGATTTCCGAAAGCTTGTGGCATGCCAAACAGTGTATTGCATGAATGGGAAAAGGATATGTAGGCCATGGGGCGCAGTTGGATACATATGTACTGGCTCTCATGTCAAGTCTGGCAACAGGGATGCTCTCTAACACCAGGCAGAACTGTGCTGAGCCTCTTGTTGGCTGAAAAAGTTTCTAAAGACAGCTGGTACTGGAAAAGATATATCCAAGGTGAGGAATCCAGTAAAAGTTATAAGATTAATAATGTTGCATCTTGTTCTTCCCCTGTGAAGGTTTTCAGAGATGGACAGAAATCACTTAAAATTGTAGGGAAAGTTCAAAGGTTTTGACACTACTCTCTAACCTAGGCTTCCGTAACCTCGGTAAGTGCTAGCAAATGTTGGCCCCTTTAATCTGTACCATATCTATAATCTGTTAGGCATCCTAAAGGTCCAGTGAAACCAGCCAGTGCTGGAATTGTAGAACATGGAGAATCAACCTCAATGTCACCATCCTGAATTTGACTTTCCTCAGGAACTTGTTCAACCGAAAGCACAGCTTCCCGGAGGAGTCGTCCAGGACGGGTGAGTGTATCGGGAAGAGCACTTAAACCGGGGTTGTGTGAGAAAGTCAAATTAGATGCAGAATGAATGGGAAAGCCTACGGAAGCTGAAAATTAACCTAAAGAAACGGGTTGAGAGGGAAATACAAGGACAATATAATATGCCTCGACAGAGTGAAAAAGCACAACGATTGAGTACCGAATTAAAGGAGGGTTTTTGGCAAAGATGTGCCTTGATTACAAGTGTATGTGAAATTCAAATATTGCGTACTGAAAGCAAACCACGAGTCGTATGAAGCCTAAACAAAAGCAAGTATGGAAAATTGCGAGAGAGCACAAAAGTAAGGTAGTGAAGGAACAAAGCCACCACAAAGTGAACTATAAATGAAAATACATTGTGGCAATGCCAAGAAACTGGCAAAGAAGAGAACACATTGTGGCAGAGCCACAAGGCTGACAAAGAGAAGCCAAGTGAGTGTGAACCATCACACAGGTACAAATACAGAATAATCTGTGTGGGCTAGCGAGCCTAGGATTCCTGGTTGCGCGACCTGCAATGAGTGTACCGTATGGTCTGACAACTGCGCATAGACAAGGGAACCCCAACTATGAAAGTCAAAGAGGTTGCTTAAGTGAAACAGGAGAAAGCAATCAGATTGAACTGTTAAGAAACCAAAAGGAGTATAAAGTGGGACAGGAGCTGTTTTTGAATATTAAAAGATTGAGAACAAGTACAAGTTGACTGACTTGAACTTGGAGAGGGGAACCCCAAGGTTTTTTGGTACTGTCTTGCACCTGGAAAAGGAAATCCCAAGACTTTTGTAGAACTATTTTGAACTTGGGGAAGGGGCGCAGGCAAGTAAGCTAGGAGCCGGAAGAAGCTCCGAACTTTGTTTGGAACACTATGTCTTCTAATACTGACATCCATACACATCGTTTAGCTTTAATTGTGAGGGTAAGTATAAACCGACTTTTAAGTTGCACTCTTTGACTCAGACTTTCGTTTTTTTCGGTAGGGAAATCCCACCTTAGTGTAGGGCAAGTTAGGCCTTCAACCATCATGGCATTGGAGTTAATAAAACATTTTTGTTTGAACTTTGAATCTGTTGTCTGTGTCTTGCTTCATGATGCCTTCATATATCCCCCTTCCGACACACTACCCCACTTTTATTTACTACTACTTCTCTCCTACCTATCACTACTCCCCTCCTCCACACTACTATTATTACTACTACTTCCACCAACTGTTCAAACACCCTCTTTTCACCCTGTACCTTTCAATGCACATTCTCTCCTTAGAAGAACCTCTCTGCTAGATCGCCACACAAACACATACACTGACACTGCAGAACCACTTCCACTAATACCTCACAGACTCCATGAGTCTGCTCTACAAGCTGTTGCTCATTCTTCCTCCTGCTGGTCTCTGTCGTCCTCCATCTAAATCTCGAACCTCACCCGAAAAACCCATACTTCATGTCCCATGCTTAAATCCCACTGTGGAGTTTTGACAACTTTCCTTGGCCAGTCCTTCTCATCCGGGTGTGTATGTGCACATAAGAAGGGGCTACGCCTCGCCTACTTTACCAGTGCATGGTCGCCGCATACCAAACATGGAGGTGTAGGAAGCACAGTGTTCAGGTTTATGCTCCTGGACCCATTCCAGTGGGGTATGCCAGTAAGTTTGTGGAGGATTGCTCCATTCCTTCGTTTTCTCGCTGGTGGTCTAGGGGACCAGATCGCCAGACGGCTCTTGTGATGTGGTTCTCCATGCTGTTTCTCTGCCTGGGTACAGCTTGTGTCTCTGTCTCTCCTGGCGGTGTGCTGCTGCAGTCGGGTTTCTGCTGGGCTGTGGTTCCTCTATGCAGCTTTTCATCTCTTTTCATCATGTGGGGCACTGATGGCGATTTTCTCGCTTGGCATTTGGGGTCGGCTTTCTGCACTGTGCTAGCGGCCTCTGAAAACGAAGAGAGGCACTGGCCAGTATCTGAGACATGAGGCAAGGCTGGAGATGAGGGTCTGCAAACAAACATGCTGCCACAACGGGCAACAGATAGTTGGGCCCTAATGGCTGAGCCTGCCCTCAGGGCTAGGGCTGGCTTTGGATTACTCGCTATCCTTTCAACCACCTGTGAAAAAAGGTTCCTATACCTCCTTTTACAAGGTACAGGGCCATGGTATGTGTGTGGAAGGGAGGAAGGTGCTGTTGAATGTACCATAGGTCTGCATGGAGCTGAGTGGAATGTTGAGTGGTTGCCTGGGAATCCATTAGAAGATAATGTTGTTGGTTCCCGCACTTGATCCCCCCCCCCCCCCAGTGAATCTGTGGAAGGAAGGGGGTGTTGCATCCTGTCAATAGCCCTCATTATGAGTCTGCCGGATACCCGCTGGTAGCACCATCCGATTACTGGCAGACTCACCATACAGGCAGTGATCTCACGCCTCCCTGCTTCTTGAGGTAGTGCATGGCCACTGTGTTGCTGTTAGAACTAGGACACGTTTCCCCTGCAGGGAAGATGCAAATGCCGTCAGTGCTAGTCTGACTGCTTGCATATTCATCAGATTGATGTGACAACATTTCTCCTTCTGGAACCGATTTGGAGAGAGCCGCGGTGAGCCCCCCAACCCTACAGAGAGGCGTCTGTGACTACCTGTGCCACTGGCAATGGTGCCCAGAAAGGATCTCCAGTCAACATAGGCGTTCTGTCACTCCACAAAGTCAGGCCGTCAACCACAGAGCTCAACCCCTAGAGCACATCTGACATCTTGATGTAATACTGTGACCACTGGCTCCTGAGAAGCCACTGCAGGGATCTCATCCGGAGTCTCGTCTGCGGGATCCGGAAAATACAAGATGCCATGAGGCCCAGCAGGTCCTGCAAAGCGGAAACTGGGAGACTGTTGAAATTCTGTAAAAGCCTGACCATCTTCACCATGTTGGTGACTCTCCTCTGGAGGAAAAGCCTTGCGTACTCGGTTGACCAAAATTGCTCTGATTAATAGAAGAGACTGCGCTGGTAAAATCTGTGATTTCTTTAAGTTCAGGGAGAAATCCCAGTCGTGCTGCAGAAAACAAGAGTCCTTGAGATGCCTCGATACCTGTTCCGGCAATCCATCAGCTAATCGCCTAAGTATGGGAACACAAGGATGCCGGTTCTCCTGAGATCGGCCACTACTACTGCAATCCGTTTGGTAAAAACCCTGGGTGCTGAGATCAAGCCAATTGGGAGCACCTTGGACTGGTAATGTACGTCCTCAATGACAAACCTCAGGAAACACTTGTGCTTTGTGTGGCTAGACATGTGGATATAGGCATCCTAAAGGTCCAGTGAAACCAGCCAGTGCTGGAATTTTAGAACCTGGAGAATCAACCTCAATGTCACCATCCTGAATTTGACTTTCCTCAGGAACTTGTTCAAGTCCCTTAGATCCAGGATTGGACGGAGTCCTCCCCCTTTCACATGGACCAGGAAGTATCTGGAATACCAGTCCAAGCCTCTTTCTTCGGGTGGCACCTACTCTACTGCTCCCTTCAAAAGAAAGACCTGCAGCTCCTCCTGGAGCTCCCATTCCGGATGTCGGGAGTGTTGAGGTGGAGGTCTGTCCAGTGGCCATTTCACAAATGGCAAGCAGTAGCCTAATTTGACCAACTGAAGGACCCCCTTCCATTTGGACACAAACATGGAGACTCTCGCTCCAACTTGAGATGTATGGGGGAGACCTCAAAGAGGTTTCTGAGGTGCCTGCGCCGCTGATGTGGCAGCAGGAGTCATCAACCTGGACCCTCCTCTGAAGCTCGCTGGCCGTGGGAATCTACGCTGCCCCTGCTTGGCCTGTGGGAGGTGCGCCTTTTTGGGAAAGTGAGTACAGCCTATAGCCTCGTCCTCTTGACTAGAAGGTAAAGATCTGCCTTGGAGGATGCTGCTGCACAGCCGACTATTTGCTGTCAATTTCGAGTCTTTGAACTTTGAAGGGCTCATCGGCTTTGGGCCCAAACAGATGCTCCCCATCGAAGGACAGGTCTAGCAGCTTCATTTGGACATCCAGGGAAAACTCTCATCTCCTCAGGTAGGCTGACCTGAGCAGCACCATCTATGTGACCATAGAAAGGCCCACGCAGTCCACAGAATCTAATCCAGACTGGAGTGACTGGCAAGACATCTCCTTACCATCACTTATCATTTCCAAAAAGCCATCCCTGACTACCACACTACGAAATGGTTGGCTGGTTCTGTAATGGTGTTATATAGAATGTGCAAAAATTTCACAGAGGCACAAGATGCATTAATGGTTTATAACGCCATGTTCGCCGAACCAAACACTTTTTTTGCCAAAGGGCGAACCTTCTTCAACTCCCTATCTGTGGGAAGTTCGATGCTGATGGTCTTGATCAAACTGTTGCAACCTGCACCACGGAATATTGCCTCATATAAGTTTTTGTTATCTGCACATTGTCAAACGTGGGCATTGCCACAGGCGCATAACAGGGTCTGTTATGGCGGCATTGAACAGCAAAGCGTGTTCAGTCTCTGGCCCTCGGTCGAGGTAGTCAGTTCGTACTGTAATGCTGTCTTCTGGCAGAAAAGGAATTCACCCTCAAAGGGCATGTCCAGCAGTCTGTTTTGGACATTAGGCGAAAGGCCTGAAGACCTTAAATAGGCCTGCCTCCTCAATGGTATAGCTGATGCCATTGAATGGCCCACGCAGTCGCCCATATTCAGGCGACTGCATGGCGACCCCTTTCCCATCCTCCATCAGCTGTATGAAGCTGTCTCGCATTGTCCCCTCAGGGATATACTGCATCGCGTGTTCCACTGCTTTACAGAGGCCGAAAGAATATTTTGCGAAACTACTGGCCACGTTATTAGTCTTCAGAGCCATGCTGCCCGAGGTAAAAATCTTCTTGGTCATGCCGTCCATTTATTTACTTTCTCTGTCAAGAGGCAGAATGCATATGCTGGTCCGGTGGAAACAGCGACGGCCTGCACGACAAGACCTTCCCCGGGGAAGGGTGAGAAGATTAAAATGGTGGGTCTCCTCTTGCCGGCCTTTACTTTCCAGTCATGGCGGAGCTGACAGGAGAGACGGAGCAGGGATCCTGCCACAGTGAGGCGACTGGATCGGCAATCGCTGGGTTTAGAGGCATATTCCTTTCAGTAACTCAACCCTCGTCCAGTATGTCGGTTAACTCGTAACCTTGGGCTGGCACTACCACAGCCTGCAGTTCTAAGGTGTCAACTACCCTATCTACCAGTGCTCGGAATTTGGTGTGGGTGTAAGGTTGGCCTTGCTGGAATTCCAAATCAGGTGGCGTATCCAGCCCGCTGGTATCGTGGAGCCCATGTGCCAACTCCAAAAGGTCAGCTTGGGTGTCAAAATAGTCGACGGCCCTCGTTTCCATGTACACAGGATCTTCTCCTCCCTGGTCATCCCAGTCATCGGCGCAGAATATGGATGTCATGGTACCGAAGAAGTCAGTCCGGGAGAGGTGGGTAAAAGATTTGTCGTTGAGCGTCGGCACCGAGATGGCGTTGGGGATACTTGGACTGTGAAGTGCACGGGAAGGCCTGGGCATCGAAGGTTTTGGTGCCTTCTTCGGCGTCGATCCCGAAGGCTTCGCTGACACTGATGGCGTCGACACTGGGGCTTGCGTGGGGTCTGGTGTACCGAGCACCACAGCTGCCTCTGAGGTTTGCTGCTGGGAGGGCTGGGGAAGCCCACGCCTGCAGAGGCATGTTTCTAGAACATTTCCAGAATTTGGACCGTGAAATCTTCCCACTCCTTCCGAAGATTCTGAATCACTGACTGCCACTCCGAATTGTCAGTTACCGACCCGCATGAGATATGCCTCTGGTGCCTCCGTGTGGGCCACGACACAAAGGGGGTTTGTGTTGTGCACTAAATATTACCCGAAATCGGAGCGGGATGCTAAACTGAAAGGAACTGAGGTATGGGGCATAGTGATGTGGTATATGTACAATGCCCAATGTCCCGTCCGAAGCCGACGATCGAGGACCGAGCAAGACGGATCGGCGCCCGAGTGAAGGTCCACTACGCCCCCTGTCGAAGTTTTTTCTGAGCAGCAGAGCTGGATGAGGATATCTATTAGATGAGCAATCTGCCGGAGAAAGGCAATCCATTGAAAAGGAATGTGAATTCCAGGACATATATACCTATAGTGGCGAACCAGCAGAAGGACTCAGACAACAATTGGTCATGGTATAGATGGGTCTTGTTCAAATAAAAGGAAACATGCCAAACTGGTCCTATCACTATGAGGGACATTTCCTGTCTTCTAAAACAAAGTTCTCGTCGTAGTCCAAAATAAAGAGTCCTGGGTCCAAATTCCTAGTTACTAACTGCCCCTACTACTTTTATAAAACCTAACTAAAAAGAAAAGGAGGCCTACGCCACAGCCTCGTAATAGGCGGCTTCTGCCTGGCCCGGTTCTTAGAGGACTTATTATCAGTCTCAAAGTTCTGTTAGAATGTTTCTAGACAGTGCCCAATCCTCGTGTGTAGTTTGTCGACTAAAATGATCAATGTGTTCTAAAATGTTCTCTAATACACCCCCCCACCTCCCCTCTTTTAAAAAGGCAAATTATTTTTCCTCTATGTGGTGTTCGCTATTTACCACTGGTTAAATCCCTCCAGGATCACTTTAGCTTTTTACCAGAAGTAAAATCCCTCCAGGATTACTTTGCATATACTTTTCTGCATCCCACCTTTGTGGCACTGGGACTACTCAAAGTCCTGTGGCTTTTTGGTAGAATTATTGGTTCTCAGTCCAATTACTCTCATACATTTGTTGGCTTCCCCAGCTTTCATATGAAGCACACACATACCTTTCACTCTCTGGTTCACAGGACATGTGTCCATAAAATTCTCTCACTTTCTGATATTGTAAATGGCTCCCCCAGCCTTCATAGACAGTGTCTGTATTTCCTTCACTCTTTTACTTGGGTTGCATACTCATTCTACTCTTTCAGGCGTTCACGTTCAAGAGGACTTCTCCAGTCTTCACATGCAATATTCACATCTCCCTCACTCCCTATTCCCTGGGTCTTGTGCCCGTTCCGGTTTTCCAGCTTGACGTACAGTTAACGGCTTCGGCAGTCTTTGACCCCAAAGTTTACAGCCCTCGCTGGCATGCTCATGGAGGGAGCGTTTGCTTTCCTGTTCATGCTTGTCTCACTAGTACCAGCACTAATTTCTCCTGGTCTTGGTGTTGGTTGCTAGGGGCCACCCCACCACTGTGCTTTAGTGGTCGTGCCACCTAGAAAGATTGTTTGCTACCACTCTAGGCTCTTTTCCTGACCGGAGCCTCTTTCTGGGTCAGCAAACCCGCTTCGTAGCCTCCACCTAGTGGGCCTTGCTCCCATTACACTACTGATGGCTCTGTAGCTGTGCATAGCTCTGCTCATCCAGGACGTGTTCACAGAGGCTCGCCTCTGCTTATTGTGGATTCCCCTCCCTCCATAGGAGTCGTGCACGGTGTCCGTCATCTCCCTCCATTCACAGTTCCTAGTGTGTGTACGTACGTCATTACAATCAAAAAAGGTATGTCCTACTCCCAAGATGGCGACCGGCGAGAGGAGACACGCGTAGAGCTCTCTCCCGCCGGGCTGCTGATTATTAGCACCACACTTATGTTCTGCGTGTGTGGGCCGTGAGTAGTAGGCGCATGCGGCCCCCGGGGGGGACCAAGAACGGTGCAGCGCTGAGTATGTGCGCAGCGGTTGCTGAGTGCGGCGCCTGACTTCCGAGGCGGGGGGAGAAGTATGGGATGGCGCTGCTGCGTTTGCAGGCTGATCTGGCACGGCGCGGTGATCCCCCCCACCCCGAAAGAAGTAAGAGGTGGACGGAGGCTGACCCACCCGGGGAGAGAACACCTACTCCGGTCCCCGTTCCGGATCGGACGAGCTGTCGGCAGCGGAGGGGAGAAGCGTGGCAGCGGGCGCTGAGGCGGGCCCCGGGCGGCTTGGAGCGGCGCCGCTGAGGCCACAACTGTGGTGGTGCAGGGCACGCCCGCACGGGTGGCGGGGCAGCTCCCTGGTTGCCTCGGTGAGGAAGCGGCGGCGGCAGCTAGTGCAGCACAGGCACCGGAGGCGCAGTGGCCCGCTGGGGCCCCCGGGAGGGGCTGAGCTGCTTCGGCTGGAACTCGGCACTGGATCCCCTGACGGTGAGCACACGCCTGCTCTGAAGACGGATGAGATAAGGGGTCTCCTTCATGAAGTAGCACCCAGCGGGTGGGAAAGGAAGGAAAGACCCCGACTCCCCCGGAGTACAAGTCACCTAGGGAAGTGGGCGCTGGGGGAGAACCTCAGGCTATTACAGCGATCTGGCAGCCCGGCTTGAGTTAATTGCCTCTGGATTTAGCACACAAACTTCTTGCAGCCTGCAGACAATGCACCAGCGATGCAACGAGGCGGCAGGAGGGAGTCTGCTGTCTCCGTAGTACGAGATCCTGCACTGTAAGACTCAATTTGGGATCTTGAGTCAGGTGTGGGGGTCCTTGTCTGCGGCGCTCTTGACTGTAACGTTGTGGCTGAGACCGTGCGCATGTCCTGGTAGGGGTGCAGGGAGGAACCACGGCAGAGGGATCTACTGACTCGGGACGGTGGAAGGACGGCCTGTGTTATGTTATGGAAGCAGTGATATTACAGTGGGGAGGGCCCACTGGGGCGGTCAGCTGCAACGCCAGGAGCCCAGTGAGATCTCGGAGAGAGCGGGCTACTCGGTGGAACGGGAGCGGGGCTCTTCGGACGAGAGGCCCGAACCTCGGTAAGAGAGGATCTTGGTACCCCGGAGCCGAATGTCTAAGAGCAATGGAAAGGGAGGCCCTTCGGGGTCGCTCTCGGCCCCCTCAAAGCAAGATCCGAACCTGGCCCAGATGTGGGCGGTCGACACTGCAGGCTCCCACCGCGGGAAGACACAGATGGAGGGCCCAGAGGCACAAGACCAGCCAACCTCACAAAGTCAACAAGTGTCGAGGGCGGACATGCAGGTCTGGTTCAAAGATCTGCAGGATTCCTTCATGTCCACGGTGCAGGAGCAGTTCGCTAGTATGAAGGAGGACATGAAGACTGCAGTTCAGGAGCTCCATCAGGATGTGGCTAAACTTGAAGAGAGAACGGACACCTTGGAAAGGGTAGTGCAAAATGTGGAAGAAGAACTCCAGCAATGCAGTGTCACACAGGAGCAATTGGTTCGCCTGACACATAATCTGGAGTTACAGTGTGAGGACTTAGAGAACCGGTCCCGGAGGGCGAACATCCGCATAAAGAACATGGTCGAGTCGGTGGAGGAGAAAGATCTAAAGAAAGCGATCCGGGAGGTGTTTCGGGACATATTGGAGGAGGAAGAGGTGGAGGCGATTAAGATTGACTGGGTCCATCGTGTGGGTCCCAGGAGGACGGGGGAACGCCCTAGGGATGTGTTGGTGGCGATGTCTTCGTATCCACAAAAAGAGGAAATTCTGAAAAGAGCCAGGGGTATGGATCACACAAAAATGAATGGGGTGGAGGTCTACCTATTTCAAGATCTCTCGCAAGTGACCCTGCAGAAGAGGAGGGCAATGGCCCCCATGACCAGGGAGCTGGTAAACAGGAAGATCAGATACAAATGGACCTTCCCGTTTGGATTGCTTTTTTCTTGGGAAGGCAGGCCAAGAAGGGTAACATCTTGTGAGGAGGGTCTGCTGATGATGGGCGTCCAGGAGGATGAAGGAAGTGGCAAGCGGCAGAAGCAGAGGGAGACTCCCAGTAGGCGGCCCTCGGGATGGAAGGAGATCCAGCGCAGAAAGAAGTGTTAAGGATGAAGATGGGGAGGGGTGTGATTGGTCTTTGCGACGCCTGTTGGGGGCGGCCGGCGCTGGAGCTTGCATTCTCGCACCCCCCTGGGGGAAACAGACAGAAACAGTTAGATCTGAAGGCAGCAGGGATCAATTGGACGGCGGCCCGGCGGGGAGCTTGGTGCAGGAGTTCCCCGTGTGAGTTGGTAAAGGTCAAGGTATGCGGGTTTAGGACTCCCCGGGGTGTTTTACCCGAGTTCTCAGAGAGGCAGGTGCGACGGGCAGTACGCCCTAGCAACCCTAGGATCCTGGGCCATCCTCGGGTCCGTTTTGGTGTGTTGGGGGGAGTTGGAGATAGGGTAGGGGGCTGTGGGGGGGGGGGGAGTCCGGTGAGGTTCCGAAGCCAGGTGGGGGGCATTTGCATTGGAGGAGGTCAATTCATATGGGAACACGGAAAATCCTCACTTATAATGTGCGGGGCCTGAATGCCCCTGTGAAGAGGAGGAAAGTGGAGGACTTTTTGAGAAGGGAGACATTCTACTATTGCAGGAAACTCACATCAGGGCACGGGACAAAGCAAAGCTACGTCTCCGTGGGTATAAGAGAATACTACAAGCTAACGTGGTTGACAGGAGAGCAGGGGTCCTGGTGGCTTTTCATGATGGGCTACAACTCACCATTGGTAACTTGCTGAATGACAAACAGGGGCGCTTTGTGTTTGTCAACGTAGTGATAGAGGGAGTGGTGCTTACTTCGGTCTCAGTATATGCCCCAAATCTGGGGCAGGATGCCTTTTTAAGAGATACCCTAGAGAAATTGGAGGTCTTTGCAGAGGGGGCGATCATTTTGGGGGGGATCTTAACATTGTTTGGAACCCTGCGGTGGACCGGAGCTCGGGATCCTGCCACAGCCCGGGGGCAGCGTCAAGCAAGCTACGCAAGGTAGTGCATCAACTAGCGATTTGCGATGTTTGGAGGGCTTTGAAAGGGCAGCAAAGTGGGTTTAGATGCCACTCGCATGTGTACAATACCTGGTCGCGGATTGACTACTTTTGGGTGACGGGGGGATTGCTGGGGCACGTGCGGGAGGTCGCGGTGGGGCCCATCTCTCTGTCGGACCACGCGCCGGTGTGGATGGAGTTGCACACTCCTAAGAGGAGGGCGGGTCTCTGGCGCTGGAGGCTACCATGCGGTCTCCTTCAGGATCCGATGGTGGGAAACGTGATTGGGGAAAAGATTGAGGAGTTTTGGACCCTTAACGACACAGGGGATGTTAGCCTTGCCACACAGTGGGAGGCATTTAAGGCTGTTATAAGGGACCAGGTGATAGCCGTGAAGGTCTCCAAAGAGAGACAGCGACATGCATGGGAGAAGGAGCTAGAGCAGAAGATTGCGGATCTTAGGAGGGAACTTGCTCGCTCTCCCTCATTACGTTTAAAGAGAGCCGTGAGGCACGTGGAGGGACAGCTGGATGTCCTACGCACTAAAAGAGCGGAGAGAAGCCTTCTTTATCTTCGCCACCGCTATTACATGAAGGCGAATAAGGCTGATAGATATTTGGCCAGGCAGGTAAGAGCTAAGTTGGAGGAGCGCTCGATCAAGGGCTTAAGAACATGGCGGGGAGAGATGGTTACCAGTACGAAGGGCATGGGAGAGATCTTTAAAGATTACTATCAGAAGCTATACTCGTCTGACAAACCTAATGGTGAAGCCCAGCGTTTATATTGAAATAGGATAAGCTTGCGCCGGTTGTCAGGAGAGGATAGAGAAGCCCTGGAAGGCGAAATTAGTGAAGGGGAAGTCAGACAGGCGATAAGGGACTTTCACGCTCACAAAGCACCGGGCCCCGATGGCTTCACGGCGGCATTCTATAAAAAATATGTGAATGTCCTGGCCCCAATGTTGGCAGTGTTATTCAACTCCTTCAGGGAGGAGGGCTCTGTGACTCCTTCGATGAACGAGGTCAAAGACTTGGTCTTTCATAAGGTTGGGAAAGACCCGGAGCTCCCGGGCTCTTACAGGCCTATTGCGTTACTCAACCTGGATGCCAAAATATATACAAAAATCCTAGCGGCTAGGTTGGCCCCAGTTCTTCCTAAATTGATCCATAGGGACCAAACGGGCTTTAGTCAAGGCCGGAAGACACATGATAATATCCGGCGAATCATTCATTTGATAGAGAAGATTGGGATCAAGCATGTACCGGCAGTCCTCCTGGCTCTAGATGCTGAGAAGGCATTTGACCGGGTGGAATGGTCAATGCTGTTTAGGACGATGGAGGGCATTGGCTTTGGGGAGCTCTTTTTGAAAATGGTCAAAGCCAATTACAACACCCCCTCGATAAGAATTGCACTGAATGGGGAGATCACGGAGAGGGTGGGGCTAAAGAGAGGGACTAAACAGGGTTGCCCGCTCTCGCAACTTATGTACGCAATTTTTCTGGAGCCATTATTAATCATGATCAGAGAGCAACACATGATCGTTGGGATGGGTATGGTGGGTGTTCATCATAAGGTGATGGCATATGCGGATGATATGCTGGTGCTTCTCACAGACCCGTCTCGCTCCCTTCCGACGCTGTGTCGGGAGCTTGAGCAGTTTGGGGCGGTGTCCGGGTTGAAGATTAATAGGAATAAGTCAGAGGTCCTGGTGTTGTCAGGAGATGTGGTGGGGATTACGCAGGTGGCGGCATCCCTTAGTCTGAAAATGGCGAAAGGGGAGATTAAATATTTGGGAGTTAAACTTACTGGGAAGGTAGAGTCTCTTTTCGGGGCGAACTACACGGTCCTCCTTGATGAGGTCAAGAGGGATCTTGAACGCTGGAACCCATTGTCGATCTCCTGGTGGGGACGCATGGTTTCGATTAAGATGTCAGTCCTGCCAAAGTTGTTGTATTTTTTTCAGGCTCTCCCAGTCACAGTCCCCAGATCCTTCTTTAGAGCCCTTGCGAAACTGGTATACTCTTTCGTCTGGAGGAGGAAGCCGCCCAGGGTTGCTAGGGAGGTGCCGACGGCCCAATATCAGAATGGGGGCCTTGCGTTCCCGCATTTTCTCAGATATTATCAAGCGGCACAGATGTGGATTATTAGGGAGTGGATGGGGGGAGATGGGCATACGATTTGGGCGGACCAAGACAGAGCTGTTGCGCGCTCTCAACTGAGCGGTCTTTTATGGAAAGGGGTACATACTAGACATCCCAATTTGCGCATAAGTAAAGTGATTAGATCTACTTTAGAAGCGTGAGATGATCAATGGGGGAGAGACGTGATGACGAGTGTCCCAGGACCGTTCACCCCGATGTTCGGGAACCCTGATTTCCCTCCTGGAATGGAAGAAGGGGCCTTTGAGAAGTGGGAGCAAGCAGGATGGTTGAAGGTGGGGGAAATGTTTCAGGATGGGGAGGTTAAGCCATTTGAGACTTGTTTGAGGGACCTGGAATTGCGAGAGTCGGACAGATTTAAGTATAACCAGTTACGGCATTGGTTAGGGTCGCCAACAATAAAGCCGGCGGCTGGAAGAGATCTCACTCCATTTGAACAATACACAGTGTCTAACTCGGGGGAGAAGTCCTTTGTGGCCACTTTATATAGATTCATAAATGTACAAACGGAGGATGTCAAATGGAATTATATGATGAAATGGGAGCGTTTATTGGGGGTACCCATTGATAAGCAGCAGTGGAAGGATCTATGGGAGAGCATCCCTAAGCTGACTCGTTCCATTCAGGCAAGAGAGATGTGGGCTAAGGTAATCCTCCAGTGGCACTACACCCCGGAGCGGCTACATGGGATGTACCCTAGGGAGTCCAAACTGTGTTGGAGGGGTTGTGGGCGGGAAGGAACATGGAAGCACATTTGGTGGGACTGTGAGAGGATACAGGCCTTTTGGGAAGGGGTGAAAGGCCAAATGCAGAAGATGTTTCCATATGTGGAGCAGTTGGGTCTACAGGTGTGGATGTGTGGTTTGAGGGACTGTATAGCGGCAAGGTTCTCTAAGGCGCAATGGAGATGCTTTATGGGGGTGGTTATCATGGCGTGGGCGGCAATAGCGCAGAACTGGAAGCAATGTGACCCCCCTGGGGATAACTATGTGGATACAGAGGGTTTGGTCACTTGTGGTAATGGAAAAACTGTCTTATGACTTACAAGGGTCCCCTGGTGCGTTCATGAAAGGGTGGGGGACAGTTTTGGACTATCTGCAATCGGACTACATGGTGCAATGGTGCCCCCACAGAATCAGGATATTGGACCTCTTCCAGGCTTAAAGAACTCTAAAGGCTGCAGGCGATACTCACCGGTGGGGGCGCGGGGGGGAGTTGAACGTTTTTCATGTTGGTTGTGGATTTGATAAAATAATAAAAAAATATTTTTTTAAAAAATAAGGTATGTCCTCCTTCCTTTCCAGCGGTTCTGAGATGAAAGTCAATATTACCTGAAGCCAACAGATGGAAGGAGGATTATTGGCATTTGTAGTTAAAAGCTGAGAACAAACAGTTCTTTGAAGTCCCGTGTATGTGGACAATGTGGTCCATTCATGGAGGTCTTCGTGGGACTGGGAGTCTTTGTCCCCGAGAGGGGAGTCACACCCAGTGAAGGTCCACTGGCCCAGACCCCTAGCAAGGGTCTTATAGAGTGGGCTCATCTCCCTAGCCTCACACGAGGTGTCTCCTCTCTGGGGAGAAGGGACGAATTGTTCAGATTCATCAAACTAGCTGGAGAAGGTATACAAAAGATGTGAGGCTTGTGCTGTTTCTACACGAACCTCGTAACAAGTTCAACAATGCTTCAGCTTGCCCGCATCTTCTGAAGTCCACGGGGCAGATGAGAGCTGCCGCTCGGGGCTACAGTGAGGTTAGTGTGAGCTGCAGGTGTTTCTCTGGAGCTTGCAGTGAGGTGAGAGCTGGTGCTTAGGAGCCTGCATCGTGGGTGAAAGCTGCCGCCTGGTAGTTTGTTTTGGGGCGCTCTGGGCTGGCCTAACCCTGGAGGTTTGGGACTCAGGGCGGAACGGCGCACCAGCAAGACAAACTATGCCAGGGCTGTGCTACACCTTGTTCCGGCCCATTTTCTACCCTGGCCCCAAGCTCATGTGGTTCGAGCGTCATGCGCTTGCCTGTGTTTTTCAAATAGTTCCAAAGATTTGCTGTTTAGGTTAGTAAGCGTATCACTGTGCATCAGCACGAGGAAAACTATGGTCCCACTAGAGGAGTGCCCATTGAATGTAGGTATGTCTGAAACGTGGATCACGTTTAGATGTCAGATGAGTGACAGAGGGTCTCAGTACAACCCCCACTATTCAGTATGAATGACGGTTACGAATGCATAATGGGAATAGTGGTCCGAAAGCTGCGGAAAGGGTCCCAGAGCGCACCAGCAAGTAGGCAGTCATGATGTGGAGCTTTAACACAGGCTTCTACTGGCAATAAATCTTAGGGTACTCGAAATACTTTTGTTTCAGTTGCAGAAAGGTTTCCACAAGCCTCTGGACGGTCCCTGCTCATCCTCTTGTACCGTGCCCTGGTTTGGCGATCCTGGTCATGCCACGATCAAGTTGCCTGGGGCTACTTGTTAATTTGCAGCCTGTACATTTGTGACCGGGCCAACCTTACAGGAATGGGGCTTATGGTGTGATGGGTGAGGAAAATCAGGATACACTAGCCTGGGGCAATAACACAATGACTGCTACTAGTACAAAGGAACAGAACAGTTCCACCTGCAGTTACAAGTAATCAGAGTGAAATGCAACATTAGTTACGAAGTTCAAGACTATAATGCCTGACATGCGTCCCTTCTGGTAACTTGTCATATCTAGAGCCAGTGTGTTATGCCCACCCGTACTTCTTATATCTACGGTCATGTGATGCACCACCTGTATCCATGCCTCAAAAGCTTGGTCATTCCCGTGCTTTCCCATGTGGTCTACAAGCGTTGACGTGTGGTTAGTCCAACCTGGTTGTTTGTGCGTCCAGTGTGAATGGGCGAGGTGTTGCATTCGCTTTTCTCCCGCTGGGGAGGGAAGGAAGGGAGGGAGGGAGGGAGGGAGTTGCATCTTGTGAATGAGTGCTATCGAGTTGAGTGGTTGCCTTGGTGAATGCCTGAGCGAATGTTCCTAGAGAGTCAGTACGTGCCTGGCAGCTGAATGAGATGGTGTGTTCAGTGTGTCTCTCTCGCTCTCCCTCCGATCCTGAACCTATGACATGAACTGGAATAAAGAAAGTTCAAGAAGAACCCTGAGGCTCCCGAGCAGCCCTCTACAAATATCCACATTCAGTGTCAAGTGCAAGGCCGACTTGCTCTCCATCATGTGTTATATTTTTTCTATTAACGCATTACCTTCCCTCCAGCCCAAAAACAACGAGCTAGTGTTGGGCGTAAAAAAAAGAGGAGTTTCAGCAGTGCATTGAAAAACGGCATGGTTGACGACAGCACAACGAACCGCTCCCTCCAGCAGAAAAATAACGAATAAGCTTTATAACTGCTATCAATAATATGATTATCAGGACCAGCCCGCTGTCTCCGATAAACAGAAAAATCATTGGCAGGATTAACACCTGTTGCCATGGCAGCCTTGATGCGGAGAGCCTTCTCCAGCACATTAGAAAAGGGGGTGAAGTGTTTATGCTCCACAACGACTCTCCAGATCCCACTCAAAACAGCAGCGTCGGTGTACAGGCCAAACAGAAGAGACGACATTGGCTGCGTAATCACAGCGATGGCGTCCAATCAGCTCTGAAACTGCAGATGCTGTGGTGAAATGCACCCTGCAGGCAAAGCTATTCAGAAACGTGCGAAAGGGTGCAGGTGCACGGCCTATATAACAACGTCACCTACTGATGAAAAATACTTCAGAATTGTATGGCTATTATGGGAATCAAGCAGGGGTTACACAAGACTGAACAATACGCTTCGGTACACAGTGGGGGGTGTGGAGAGGTGCAACAAACCACTCCGCCGATGCCCGGGATATGTCCCTCAGTGCCATGGGGCGGCCCCAGTGGCATAGATGTACCCCCGCCGTCACTTTTCAGGCTTTCCCGGGATGTCAGTGCGGAGATTGCTCAGCACATATGGCGGGGCGGGAAAGGGATGCAAATCCACCGCACTGCAAATTTGCTAGCCCCCCGATTGAAAATCGGATGGCATGAACGATTATTTTAAAATACATCATTAGAATGTTTTCTGAATTCTCTAGAGCATATATCTGTAAAACCTGCCTAGAAACACACAATGCTGAAAACCCCCTCTACTCCATCGCTTTACGCAGCAGATGTTAAGGGAGATTTACCAAGCAGTGTCACTTGGGGAGTGGATAAATAGCCTCTGTGATATCCTCGCCCTCTTCATCATCCTAAAATGACACATTGGAAACATAGCCTTGCAATGCCATGAAAGGGAATTAAACCGCTGGGGTACATTTTGCTGCTAAATCTGAAAACACCACATTTTAGCAAAAACTACACTGAGTCCGATTTCCTGTTTCGCTACCAACGGGATACTCAGTGATACTTGCAGCAGTAAATATGGGTGAAATGCAGCCCAGGTCACAGCCATCAGTCTTTTTCAGATAGGTTAGATGGCAGATGCTGGAGGTCAACACATTATGTTGATGAAGATTAAGAGTCGGATTTAAAATAACAGATTACGGACTCGTTAAACCAGTAGCTAATGATGATTGATCAACCACATACATTATTGACAAAGACCTCTGGACAAACCAGACACCTCAACTACTGCTTGTGGCAACAAAAAAAACACAATAGCCTTTTCAGAAAAGGCAGTAGGAAAGGACACATTACAAGACATAAAAGATCGACTTCAAAACATTATTTTTGTTCGAAATAGTTGAAGCAGTGGGATGATCGACGGATAGGGCAGGGAACCCTTAAACGGGTCTAAACAGGTCTCTGGACTGGTGTGCGTCCCTGTATTATATTATGTTCTCATAGAGCTTTTATCCAGCCCCAAATCACCGCTGATGTGGCCTTCGAGTACCGATACTTGTATGAGGGCTGGCTGGTGTATTGATTCCCTGGCAGGGTTTTTAGGTTCTATCTGTGAAATTAAGAAGCTCGTTTAGAGGGAGAATAAAGTTTTAACGGATCGGAAGAAGGCTGGGGTGAGGCATCCGGGTGGAAGGTGTTTGAAAATCATATTGGTGGGGGACGTCGCCAGGCAGCGGACCGAAACGGCAGGACTGCTGTAAGCGCCCGGGACGATATCCCCGCAGGTCCGACTACAGCGTCAAATTCTTACAGTTTAGCCCAGACATCAAAGGGGCATCTTTTAACACTGCGCACAACCAGCAATCTGCAAAAGGGGAGGACAGAAGCTGTGCTGTGCCTTATGGAGATGGAACACGGCATGATGCAAATCCACCAAAATGGCAGCCACTGCTGGATTGAGAAGTGGAGACCCAGTTCAATGAGCGTCAGTTGCCCGAGTCCCCCTGATACCTGCTGGGGGCCGGAAGAGCCAAGTGAGGCTGTGGTGGCAGGCACTGTAGAAGCCACGGAAACAGCTGTGTCCACAACTGTGTACAGGCGAGAGACTCCGGAGGGGCACCTCGGGCCACACCATTTTACTGGAGCGGCCTGCCACGCATCTGCCCAGTATGAGCCTGACACCGCCAAGTGCCCGGCGCGTACAGCCCAAGTCAGCTCCGGATGCCTAATGAGGAGCATGGCTCTGCAGAAAGATCCATGAGGGGGCAGGTTGGAATAAGGACCTTGTTTCTTCCAAATAACCTTACAAAGTTGTATGTTGTTATTTCACGATGTGATTGTGATACACTGGCCACATGAGGTGGAGGTGACCATCAGGGATCTACCTGCTAAGGACAGGGTTGTGGTAACCGGCAGAAACAGCGTGCCCAAGCCTCTCTCTGCTTCACCAACTGAGAAACTAATGGCCCAACCGTGGTCTAAAGGCTCACACATCCCACCAGCCAACATGGGGCACAGGTGCCTTTGGGTGCGCCACAGGGTGGCTTGATTGCCCCACAGCCCTCAGAGGTACATCCTCTTGTGTGAAGCAGTCCAGAGCATCCTAATTTTGTGAATCCCAAATTTGGTCACTGAAGGAGGGAAGAGACTAGCAGAACAGAGCAGAGCACGCTGCAGACTAGCGTAGGAAGGGTGAGTGAAACTGCCACACTCCACAACTGCCTGAGGAGCGTGCCCCCAGTGTGGCCCCAACCAGAGAGGGACACAGGTACCCCAAACGAACCGCGCGGGAAGATCTGCCAGACCCACAACTTTCAGGGGCATACCATCCTGTGCGAAGTGACCCCAGAGTGTGCCGAGACCCCTGAATTTGATCCACAGAAGAGGGGGAGAGACCACCAGAGCGAAGCAACTAGCAGCGCACCCCACAGAGAGCGAGCAAAGCCACCCCAAGCAACAATTGACTGATAAGCCATGCCGCTGGCCCTGCAGAGTCGGAGGTCCCAAGGCAAGCAAGCATGTCTGGAGGACCCACAGGAACTAGGAACCAGGTCCACCAATCTCCTGGAACGTGGACCCCCTGTCATCTGGAGGTTGGTACTGTGATGCCGACCTGAATACTGCCCCGTTGGAGCCGTAGATTGGCCAGGTTATCCCAGCCCACAGCTCGATGAGCCTGTCCAGTTCGAAAAGAGGCGAGCAGTTGGACCCCCTCATGCGGCACAGCAATGGCCAAGACCCCAGGCAAACCGAAGCAGGGAGATATAAAGGCCATGCTGGCCACACAAGACCCTAAGGAGAAGCACATGCTATCGGACACCGCACAGGTCCATGCGCCAGAGACAGCAGGGGACAGTGAAGATAGGATGGCTACCAAATCTCACCTGAAATTGCTACTGGCGGAGCTCAAACAGGAAATACAGTGCTCGGGGGACAGACTTTAAGTCTATAGCATAGCTAAATGACCACATGCGGTAAGCAGAAAAAAGGTTAGATATCTTTGAGACAACCCACTGCGAACACGAACAGGGACAAATAGAACGCCAACATCGACGCCTTACTGTAGAAGAACAGGTGGAACAAATGTGGCTCCACCAGGAGGATACGGAAAACTTCTCCCAACGTATTAACGTCCGCATCTGGGGGATTCCCTCCGAGTGAAAGACCAGGAGCTAGAGGAATACGTGCGAACGCTCTTCTGCCACCTGCCGGACCTGGGGAAAAATGAGGAGCTCATTATGGACAGAACCTATAGAGTGATTCCTAGTCATTTCATCGAAAAAAAAGCATTGTTTACCAAAGCATCGACAGGCTATCTTTTACACGTAAAAGTGCATTTCCATCGAAACCAGTCCATCGGAAATATAAATGAACTGGTTTCAATGGAAATGACCTTTTACATGTAAAAGATAGCATTTCAATGCATTTTTTTGTAACATTAACAAGTTACATGGAGCTGTCCAGTGCGGACATTTCGGCACTGGCCAGCTCCATGTAACGTTTTAATGTTTTTTTTGTATATTGGCCCTGCGTGCGTGCTGGAGCCCCCCCAACCCTGACCGCCACCCCTCAACGCTAACCATAACCCCTAACCCTGATCTAACCCTTATTATGGCCCTTAAACCAACTCTAATCTACCCCTTAATCTAACCTTAGCTCCAACCCTAACCCTAATCCTAATCTAACCCTTAATCTAACCCTTAATATAACCCAAGCCCCAACCCTAATCTAACCCTAGCCCCAACCCTAACCCTAATCTAACCCTTAATCTAACCTTAGCCCTAACCCTAACCCCTAACCCTAACCTTACCCCTAATCTAACCCTAAACCTGTTGGATATATTGACCCACTCAACGGCATTGCCTCACATCACTAAGCTGCATTTGTGCAGTAACAACCACAAAAGGGTTGCACTGGCTCCAGTGAGCAGCATGGCTCAAAACTGAATTTTGCAACAACAACAAAAATGGCTGCACCATCCTGCCAAGCACACATCGGGCAGGATGGAACCAGGGGGCACATTAAAGGAGACTGCCAGTGGGTTCCCACGAAAACAAAAGGAAGAAAGTGGAAAAAGCAGCATTGCTTTTCTGCAAAAGGCAAAAGATCCATTGAAAAGAACCATTTTTCACCTTTAAAAAAAATGCTGCTGTGACGCCGATTCCCTCTGTTCCTTAAAGCCACTGTGATTAATAAGCCCTACAAAGCCCCGTGTGTTTCACTGTGCCTCAGCAAAACCAGGCATGATTCTGAATTGGCAAGCCCAGTCAAATCAACTCTAAAAAAAAAAAAAAAAAAAAAAAAAAAAAAACCAACCAGGAACCTTACTTTTACTCACACAGGAAACACGGTCATTTTCTTTGAAAAAAAGTATCCAACACTCAGCTGTTCAGAGAGAGACTCTAGCTGAGCCATGCATGTTTCAATGTATCCGTGCTTCAGACCAAAGCCAGTATTTCAAGAGAATAATTGTAGCTGCAGACACCACGTGTAAAAAAATGGGCTTTTGTAAACTAAAGAAAAACAAATGCCTGTGTGTTGGAACAGTACACTGGTGAATTAAAGCATGTCAGTCTTTGGCAATATGAAGAGGTTTGTTGCTGGTGAGATTTTATAACATGGGTTATTTAATGCAACCGGCTTGCTTTAATTCTGGATCTAAGATCAGAAGTTAAAAGGTTAAAACAATGGTGGCTGGAGTTGCAAGTTGAAAAACAGGTTTTCTTCTTGGAGGGGTGGCACCAAAAGGAGGGCTCTCTCTCAGCAGATACTGACAGCCCCCTGATAATTACGGGTTTGAACCGACTTTCGTCTCTGCTGGGACCCCGACAATGAAGCTCCCAGGGAAGGAAGCCTGAGGTGTGAAGGGCCAATATAACTTCAATCAAGGGAGAAACCCCCGCCCTGCTCTGAAGGAAATGACTGTTGGCAGCAGTTGAAGTTAAAGAAGAAAAAATGACGCAGGGACAAAGGAACTGCCATTTGTTCACAAAGACTATTACAGGAATAAAGTTTAAATACTCCTATCTCTGCAGCAAGACTTTTAAAACTTGTAAAAAAAAGTCGCAATTTAAAAGTGATTTTTTTTGTGCTTTCTTTTGAGACATGGTAGAACTCATTGACACCTTGGGGACAGAAAGGGCAAAGTATTGAGGATAATAGAAATATACATTTTGTACATATATCCCTTGGGACAATGCGCATCTGTGTATAAAGTTAGGGAATTTTGGGCCGAATATTTCATGCTCAAAATTACCAAGATGTGTCAGAAGGGCGAAACAAGGTCCCACAGACTGGAGGATTGGACGGATATGTGCTGCACAAAATATGTAACCTGTGTATATAATTTGCCAAGAGATTGCAATGGTGTAAATGTATGTTTTTGGCAAAATCGGACTTTAAGTAAAGTAAATGTGGGAGTTTTGAACATTGTAAAACTCACCTCATAAATCTGACAATTTCCTTGGAAATCCAACCAGTTGAGAGCAAGGCGGAGATTAGCATCCCTGTCCAATCCAAGTAGTTTAGGGGCGTACTTAGTTAACCCTGCCCAGCCCAGCCTATACTTTGATGATGTCATTATGCACTATAAATAAGGGTCCCTGACAAGACTCTAGACACACACACTTCCTGATTTCCTGCACTGCTTTCCTGTACCCGTCATCTTTCAGATCCAGACTCCAACTACAAGGCCAAGCATTGCTGATCCTACTCCAGGGCCCACTGCAAAACCCAAGCAGTGCTGATCCCATTCCCAGCAAGGCCTCCAATATAAAATAAATAAACACTAAATCTCCCATTAACAAGGTGAAAATTGTGGTACCTTTGGCATCATGATCCAGGCTGGCTTGCTGCCACTCACTGCATGCTGCTGCAATCCTGCTACCCTAATGACCTATGGTATTCAGTGACCAGAATTGCCAGGCCAGACGTGCTACCCGGTAACCAGAACTGCCCAGTCGTTTGCCAGGAGCCCTGCTATGTAGTGACCATAACCGCTGACTGTCCAAAATCCAAAAACTAAAAAGTGGACTGCGAGTATCAATTGCCACCCCATCTAAACCCATAGCCTATCTTGTCTGTCCTCATCCCACTCTCCAAGTCACCCTATCCTTCTCCTGATACCTTGTTCAAACTGTCACAATCATTCTTGCAACCCTGCATTTATTTGTAGTGCTAGCGCCATGTCTTTAGTAATTTTGTCTTGTGAAATCCTAAGCCATTAATCCTATTTCGAATGATCAGACTGGTTCCGCCAGGGTGGGCACTGGGGCGAGAGGGTTGAACTCTCGAATCAACTCTGGAGCTCACTGTGTGCCCCTTTAGTGGCCTAGCCTGAATACTCTAGTGTAGAGTAAAACTATTCTTTCCACAACTGATTTTCTTTCCTTTTTCGTGCACCTTCTTAGATCTTGCATAACTCATTCAATTTAGCAGCTGGAGACTTACTTTCACTTCCATAGTGTACCTGCGATCTATAGCTATCCCCCAACCATTGCGATTTACAATATTTCACCCGGTTTTCAAAGAAACCGTTTTAGTAAATGTACACGGAAAACTGAAATATTTGCAGTTTCCAACGTGTCATTTTGATGGTAAACTGTTTTAAATCTTCCATTCATTTTTCGAACTGTATGCTCTTGCTAATCCATTGCTTGTGATTGTTAGTACCTTTACATTGTTGCTTTAGTGAAGAACTGTATTTGTTTCAAGATTTTTGCACACATTCATTATTTTATTCATCCATTTCCGAGTGCCCCTTTTAACATTGCAATGGTTTCAAATCCGTTTTTCACTCTTATTTGGGAAGGGAAGGTCGGATTTAGATTCCGGTTTCAGTTTCTTATTCCTGATCACCTGCTGCTTCCCTATATCCATTCAGAATTGATTATTTGTGGGTTAAGGGAACTTTGCAGGGGGAAATATTAACTTCAGTGCTATCTGTCCCAAACCAAAAGTGCTCCTATTCTGCTGTGCTGTGAATATGTTGACTATGTATTTGTTTCAAGATTTACTTCAGTGCTATCTGTCCCAAACCAAAAGTGCTCCTATTCTGCTGTGCTGTGAATATGTTTACTAAAAGGTCAAACCCAGGGCATTTCTCACATTCTCCTTTGTAATCATTATCATTGTGACCCGGGGTATCTGAAAAGGGGGGGTGATATGAGTGCGGTGTCATCCCAAAATTGAATCCACATAAATATGAAGAAAAGCACCTCAGTTAGGCGCTACATACTAGGCCGAGACCACTGTGTGTGTGTCGCTTGATTGAAATCCTTAACAAACCTAACCCCTAACCCTAGTTTCGAATATACCATCAAATTATAGTCAATGGAAAGGCATTTTGATGGAAATGCTTTTCGATGCTTATAATTTGATGGTATAGCATTCTATGGAATGGTTTTCAATGGATTGACTAGATACCCTATAGTGTATATTCCTCTGCACAGGTACAGAGGAACTTGCTTCCTGATGTGCTGACGCGGGTCCGCCTTTTTAAACAGAAGGAGCGAGTCTTGGCAGCGGCAAGAGCTAGAGGCTTCTTGACCTTCCACAAAGCAGATCTTCAACTGTTTCAAGATATAGCCCCAGGGACCCTTGCCAGGCGGTGCCGGTTCAGCCCTCTCACAACCTTGCTTAGCTAGCGAGAGACGAAATATAAATAGGGGTTCCCATGTAAGCTGCTCTTTGAGCACCGGGCCTGGAAACTCATGACTGGATCGGCCCAGGAGGCAGAAGAATTCCTCAAGCTGGCGGAGGAGGGCAGACGGAGCCCTGAGACGGAAGAGACTCCCCCTTCCAGGATGGGCCAGAGGGGGTAGATCGCCCTCACCAGAACGAAGGACAGAGAGCCCCGAAAGGCCCTTGGGGGTTGAAGAAGAGAGCCCTGCAGGGGCTGGGAGATCACAGACTCTCGGAACTGGCGACTAATGCACTGACCTGACTCTTTTGCTGTTTTAGGTATGAATGAACAGTTGAGCCGGGGTCTCCTGAAAAAGAGCTGTTGTTGAAATGGCATGAAGTCCCAGTTAAGTTATGGTTCCTGGTTAATCTGAATTTATATATGATGTTTGGCACCTAATTCTGGGCAATCTGTTAAAGTGAAGGACCTGCAGGGAGGTTGTCCCGTGATAACGCCTGATGAAGAATAGGTATTTGCAGGATTTGCATTTGGGGGGGGGGGAGATTCTGTTTTACTAAGAGGAATGACACAGCTACTGAGTGGGTCAGGAGCAAAGTTGAGTTGGCATTTCCCGGGTACAGTGCTGTTGGGCAGCAACGAGGGTCCCCCTACATGGGGGCCGTGAATGTAGTCTGTTTCTGTGCCGTTTGCCCTGCTTCATCAGCCCACAACCTGCTTGCAGGATAGCAATGTGATTGGGGACACCCCCGACTGTACTTGCATCACCTTGAACGTCCAGGGACTCAACTCCCCAATTAAGTGCAAGGCCGTCCTCCAGAGGCTAATGAAGCTTGCTCCCAATGTCGTGTTCCTACAAGAAACACATCTGCTTCTGGAGGACGAACCGCACCTGACCCACAAACTCTGTTCTAAGTCATTCTTTGCCACATTGGTACTAAGACGAAAGGTGTGGCAAGTAGTTAAGAGGGGGCTCCCATTTAAGGTATTGCGGGTGCTGCTGAACCGGGGAGGGAGGTTCCTGGTTTAGAATACCAAAGGGAGGGTGTAAAGGTTGTCCATGATTTCACCATATGCCCCGAACTCAGGCCAAGTGACCTTCTTTGCTGCTGTAACTAAATCATTATTGGGCTTCTCGGAGTGAGTCGATTATAAACAGGGATTTCAATTGTGTCATAGATCCCAATAAAGATAAAACCCTGACTAGTGCAGATAAGCGCAACTTTTTGCTTGTGACAAAGCTACTGAGAGACCTCTCGGTGATAGAGGCCTGAAAGTTTTTCCATCTAGAAGAGCGGGACTACACTTTCTATTCCTCAGTGCATCATGGGCACTCCAGGCTGGACATGGTACTGGACTCCAGGTCTATGGTCCTGACGGTCACTCAGTGTGAGATCCTCCTGAGAGTCTTCTCGGACCATGCTCCGTTCCGCATCCATCTAGACCTTGGGGCTAAGGCGAGTCAACAACGGAAGAGATGGCGCTTTAATGATTTCCTATTAAAGGACGTTGCGATGAAAGCACACATCTCTGACGCGTTCGCTAGCTATTTTGGAGACAACCACGCAGGGACCATGGACCTGTGCATTGTTTGGGATGCGGCCAAGGTGGTCTTCCGAGGTGTTATCAGCCACTCGGCAGCTTACGCTAAAGCCCGGAAAGCTAGGGAGGAAGAGTTAGAGCGCAAGGTCTGCCAGCGGGAGGCCATCCACAAGCGAGTTAGCTCACATAGGTCCCTTAAGGAACCGCGGGCTGCACAGAAATTGTTAGAAGTCCACGTCATGGACAAGGCGGCACAGAAATTGCTCTCCACCAGTCAGTACTACTATGTAAGAGGCAATAAAGCCAATAGACTATTGGCATCGAAGCTGCATAAGCGTGCTCAGTGCAACTTTACCCCAGCCCTGTTAGATGGTGACGGCAGGAGAGTCACCCAGGAGACAGCCAAACTGGAGCTCATGGAGAACTATTTTAGTGAACTGGGGTCGAGGATTCCTGCACAGCTGAACCAGAAGAGGCGCTACACTACACTTTCATCTGAGGACAGAGAGGTGCTTGAATACGAAATCGCTGATCAGGAGTTACTGGGAGCCATACGAAGACTCCCCGCGGAAAAGGCACCATGGCCCGACGGCTTCTCAGACCAATTTTATATAACCTTTGCGCCCATGGTGGTGCCCCATCTGACTAAACTGTTTAATATATTCATAAGATCAGGGGCATTTCGGACACTATGGCAGAATCCACCATGCTTATTCTGAAGCCCGGCAAAGACGGGGCGGATTGCTCCGCATACAGGACAATAGCCCTTATGAATGCTGATGCGAAAATGTATGGCAAAGTCTTGGCCTGTAGGTTGACCAAGGTTCTCCCGAAGTTGATCGACCGTGATCAAACAGGCTTCATTGTTGGCCGCGGCACGCACAATAATATCTGCAGAATGATGGATGTTTTAGCGGCTAAAGAGGAAATTCCAGATCGCTTTGTGCTCTGTCCCTGGATGCTCGCAAAGCGTTTGATAGCATGGGTTGGGCATATATGGAGGGGGTTCTACGAGGCTCCAACTTCAGCCCAAATTTCATTCGATTTGTGATGGCCTCTCAGGCTCCTAAGACGAGGGTGGATGTCAATGGCCAGTTATCCCACTTCATTGAAGCAGAAAGGGGTACGAGGCAGGGTTGTCCGCTATTGTCCCTCATCTTTGCCCTGCCGATGGAGCCACTGTCCCAACACGTACGGAACAATCTGTTGATTCCTGAGGTGACTCTGTGGGGGGGAGGGGTCACACACAAACTGGCACTCTATGCCGATGATGTGCCCCAAACCTTGGACACTATGGACTTTGAAGGGCTACAGGGTGCGGGGCTTTTTGATGCTTTATCCTGGGCTAAATACTGATATCCGGAGAGGCTGAAGTGCACACTTCTTCCTCTGTAATCTCCAATGGAACCCCTTTGTTTTTTTTTCTTTACTTCTCCAAGGCTGCGGTTGTCCGGGAGAGGAGGGGAAGGAACAAAGAAATTGTCACTGGATTGTTCATCGTTGGCATTTTCTGTATTGCTTTGAGTTGACATGTGACAGAAAAATTAAATAAAGCTTGTAAAAAAAGAAAAAGAATATTGTATTGGTCCTGTTACAAACACTTCCTACATAAACATTCTAAAAGTATAACAGGGATACATTTCAACGTGTCACCAATGATCATGAGGCGGATTATCGGCAAATTCACAGAGTAAAATGGTGCACTGGGTGAGTGTGGGTCCAGAGATGTGCTCAAGCAGACACTGTAGGCAAGCAAGCTCAATTACCATAGATGTGTCTTAAATTTAATAGAGGGCTAACTCCAGAAACTTAAATCTGGGACTGCCAAGCCTGAGGACCCGGTATGATGTAGTCCCTTTTGTAGAAGTTCTTGGGGCCTCCACCCCACCCCCCCCAAACGTGGGGAGGGAGCCTCCACCAACACATGACAGACAAGCCATACTTTACGGGCTTACCATTTTCTGAAGTAAGCCACCCAAAAGGGAGACTAAATGTGAGTTATACTAGGTAGAGGTCCCAGGGCAATTCTTGCCAGGAATCAATGGGTTCTGACTACAAAGACTGACTGGCAGGAGGACTGAGTAAAAAAAGTGTGACTGGGTTTCGGAGAAGTATCGGAGGCGGCCTCTTTCTCTTGGCGTACGCATCAGAGTGCAAGCGTGAGGTGCGGCTTGATACGTCCAAGGTCCTTTCCTCTAGTTCCTCTAGTTCCGGAGGAGCGAGGAGGCAGACGAGCCGAGCCGGGTGGCTGATACAAACGGAGGAGTGGTGGAGCGGAGTTCTGGCCGGGTGGCCGGTACGGCTTGGTTGAAGGCTGAGGGTCTTGGGTGGCTCCACTGAGGTGCTGCCCTGGTCGCCTGGCGAGCGCCACGGTGGCGTGGAGCTGCAACGGCGGAGCTTCGGGGGATGCAGTAGAGTGGTGGTGAGTTCCCTGGACGTGCTGGGGAGCAGTGTGGGGGTCGGCCCCACCGGGTTGTGGACTGGACGGGGGCTTGGAGTGCTTGTGGGCCCTGATTGATTTCTGGGCGGGTCCCCGCGGCCGTATTTGGCTGGTCTGGCTGTGGTCCAGTCAGGTCAAGACTGCAGCCTGCTGCCCCTCACGTCTTTCTCGACGCTGGCTGTCTGGTGCAGTAGCCTGGAGCCTGGCTGCCCACTGGTGGGGTCTGGTTACGCTGTGCCTGTCTGCACATAGCCCATTGAGCACATGAGGCTAATCATCCCAGTATTGCAATTATAAGTGTAACACACCAATAGTGCTAAGTTAGGTGGATCTACTAGAATAGTTAGCCCTAGGCTATCAATCCAAGCGGACAATACCTGGAGACTGTGGGCTGATGCCTTTGATCCAGAGATAGCACAATAACAACCTGCTTGTGGGAAGAGAAAGTGGGCGTTACCCTGCAAACTGTGAGTTGTCGAAGTGTGTAGTCCTGGCACTTATAGATAGTCCACTCGAGACGTCACTAATGCAATTAGACAAGAATCCTAATTATCCTGTGTACAACCTAAGGAAGACTAAGTCAAGAACAGTTGCCTGGGGGCCTTCCAAAAAGAAGGCTGAGATGGACAACCTGATGCCTAAAATAAAAGCAAAAAGAAGCTCTCCGATCAAACAAGGTGTGATTACCTCTTTCTTCCCCCCTCGTGAAATAAATTCAACTATAATCGAAGAAGTTGCACTCGACCAACAGGACAATCCTATATTGAGTATATCTAACTTTGAAGACATTGATAATAACTCACGATTAGACCTCTGCTTAAATATTCAGAGAAACATGACACCACAACCGGAATTGAGATGCAATAACAGCAACTGTCTATTGACAGGCAAACCTATGGACATAATTTCAGAGTCTTCCATGGTCAGAGATCGACCGGAGAGACTCTCCGCATCTCCGAATTTGGCGTTAGCCTCAATGGAAGATGACCCTGAGGAAATTATAGACTGCACCGACAAATCTAGTACAGGGTCAGCCGCAATAGCAGAGATTCAGGCATCGGTAGCTTCGCTGCAGTTCGCACTTAAGATCTTGCTGAAAATGTCGGGGCGGATCCTAGCCAATATGGACATCCTCATCAGGGGAAACAAGGAGAGAACAATCTCGGTTGATGATGTGGAGGCTAACCTATCTGAGGCAATCCATGCTACTAGTGAGATGGTCAAGCAACAAAACTTGGAGACCAACGAGGAGTCAGACAGACCTGATCCATTTTTTTCCATAAAACAAAAGCGTTTGGCAAGAAAAATAAACAAGGGCAAAAAAAATAGTGTTACACAATCAACATCGCCAGAGATGAAAGAGAGGGGAATGACTAAGAAGAGTAGGAAAAGAGCTGCGAGAGCCAAGAAAAGAAAGGCAACTCGTGATGGATACCTGACCAGCTGGCTTCTCCCAGAACAGGGACCGTCAGTGGTCCATGATGAAAGTGCAGAGATCGTGGAAGGGCCGGAGGCGAGCCATGGCAGTGCAGTAGATACAGCCATGGTAATCGGTCAACCGACGGTACAGGAAGATCTACCCCTTGAAGTAACAGGCACTTTGATCAACAAGAAAGAGAAGAAAGGAAACCGAATTTGCCTTATTAAAAATCTATATCAGAGCAAGGTTAACAAATGGCTACCGCGATCAGAGTTTTTGACAAGATTATATTCTGTCCCCCAACTGCGGGTACTAATTTCAGATGACTTCCAATTCATCGAACCACTGAAAGGTCCGAATCCCAACGTCTCAGCCATCCACTGTAAATTTGCAGCCACGGCAGATTTATTAAGAAAGTATAAAGAGGAATTAAAATCAGTAGACGTGGATGTGGATGTTGATTTAAACGAAATTGACCCCAGCTGCCGGGAGGAAGAGGTTGCAGTCGCCGTGACTACAGCACCCTGTCCCAAAATACAGCTGGATAAAAAATTAGAAGCGTCTGATGTCCAACAGGTTTTGAAATGGCTGGCTGACGCCCTTCCTGAGATCTTAAAACAACCATGAGAACTATCGGTTATATCCTGGAACTGTCGGGGTTTTACGCATTTACTCACACCAGAGGGCTCTGCGAAATTGTTTGATAAATCTAGCTGTTTCTGCCTGCAAGAGACTTGGACTCTGGACCCTTTGGTATTAGATGGGTACACGTTGTTTCATGCCGCTGCTAAAAGAGGCGACAAAGGCCGGCCATTTGGTGGTCTGATGATAGGAGTGGCCAATACCTTGGGCTCCAGGCAGATTGATTCTAACTGCGGAAACAATCTACTCGCAGTCGAAGTGATGCTTGAGGGCACAGACTCTATGTTTTCTTTTTTGTTGGTAAATCTCTACAATCCGCCTGGAACTATACTAAGCGAACACTTACAAGACTCTATACAGGATGTGTTGGCAAGCTGGTCACCCATAGCTGCTAACCTGGGAGTGATGGTTGTGGGCGATTTCAATTGTCATATGAGTGGACGTGTGTGCAAAATGCAAAATCCTAAATTGAAAGAGAAGAGCATTATGCTCCATAATAAAATAGATAATGAGGGCAGCACCTGGGAATCCCTGTTTGAACTATGGGACATGATAATGCTTAATGGCAGAACAGCTAGTGATCACCCTGGACAATATACTTGGTCCAATGGAACTGCTCGCAGTACATTGGATTATATATATATATATGCCCTGGGCTTCAAGAGCTGATCGACGATCTGATAGTCATGCCTAACGTATGGAGCGATCATGCCGTATTAAAATGTACAATGAGTATTCCTCGAAAGCAGCCCTCCATTAGCAATACGGGTATTGTAAAAGTCAATAAGGCAGGAACCAGGATTTCCTGGTCCGATAAGAATATAGCACTAGCGACAGAAACTTTGGGAATAGTAGTGCTTAAAGAGCCGCATAAATTCAATGATATGTCAATCAATTCCATAGAAGACTGGATTAGCGCTTTTACAGGCAAACATGCTGTGGCCCCTATGGGGTGTATGATAAATAGTGTGGGGAACAAACTACCATTTGACAAAACAATCAGAGACATGAAGCGTAATCTTAGAGCCGAGCTTCGCAGAGTCAAGAAATCTATGGCCCCAGGGGAAGCCTATCATCGGACTATTAGAGCGATTAAAAACAGATATAGATCGGCCATTAAGGAGAAAAAAAGGGCGGACAAGGTTCTTACTTGGCAAAAATTAGTGAAGACTGTGTGCGAAAAGAAGACCCGTAATATCTGGTCTCTCTTAAGCGAGGCTCAGGGTATACAGAGGGGGACATTGGTCAATCCTATTGAAGCTAAAGTGTGGGTCACATATCTAGAAAATAGAAACATGGTGGATGAGGAAACAGCAATATTGGGTAGGCCGCCTTCTGAGGCCCCATTCCCTGTAACGTATGAGCTCATCTTGAATAAAATCAAAGAGTTAAAATCATCAAGAGCACCGGGACCCAACGGTTTGGCTAATGTTGTCATGAAAGCATACCCAGAGTTCTGGGCAAGTCTGCTAAACATCTTGTTCCAGAAAATAATAAAAATAGGCAAAATTCCCTGCTCATGGCAGACGGCAATACTAATACCAGTTTTTAAAAAGGGCGATAGACTCGACCCAAGCAACTACAGGTTGCTTTCCATGCTTGATGCCACTGGAAAGATATTTGCCTCATTTCTGCTTAAGGAGTTACAATCCTGGGCAGAGGGCAGAGGAGTACTGTCCAGATTCCAAAGTGGATTTAGACAAGGTTACTCCACTGCCCATAACATCATGATTATGGACATACTGCGAACCAGAGCCTTACGAACTGGATCGGTCCCGCTTTATGCATTATATATAGACTTCACAGCGGCGTTTGACTCCATTCCCCGTAGTCGGTTATGGAACAAACTGTATACAATGGGATGTCCCGATGGTTTAATATACTATTTAAAACTCTTGCATTCAAATAACTCAGTTAAACTGAAATTAGATCAAGAAGGTCATACAACTCAAAATGTTATGCAAAACAGGGGTGTCAAGCAAGGATGCGTAACAGCTCCTTTAATCTACAACCTATATACCTATGACATCCCTGAAGCACTGAATAAGGTGAGAAACTGCCCGCCGAAAATTGGGAAAGCTAGCTGCCCAGTACTAGCATACGCTGACGACTTGGTGATTTTTGACCACACCATCAGTGGGATGCGAAGATCTGCGGTTGCACTATGGGAATATGCTGAAGAGAATGGCTTAAGCATTAATCTAGGAAAAACAAAGATTATGAGATACACAAGAAAAAAGGTCTCCCGCGTGCAACTTTCAGTAGGGACAGTGAATATCTCATATGTCCCTCAATACCGTTATTTAGGCATTGACTTTGAAAATACTGGGGATTATTTGGCATGCAAAAAAACACGATGTATTAAAGCTGCACAATTGACTGCCTTATTTCATAGATTTACGATCAGCCATAGTGGCTTTACTCTATGGGGTATAAGGCAACTCTATATACAGGTGTTTGCTCCGGCCATAATATATGGCCTGGAAGCACTATTAGAGTCTGATCTTAGATGGCTTCAGATATTAGAGGGTAAATTCTGGCGTCGTGTGCTTGGTCTACCCCCCTCAATTCCGATGGCCATCCTTAGATTAGAATTGGGCTTAACCTCCCTAAAGGCATTGGTCTTAAAGAAGCGAGCCGCGTTATATCTCAGAATGGTGCAAGACACTAGCAACGACATATTATTAGCGGTGCACCAGGAAATAATAAAGGAAGGAACAACCTCTTCAATTGTTGATCAGATGAACAATCTGTTCTCCGAAATAGGCTGGCAATCCAGAGATGGTAAATACTCAGATAAAGTAAACAGAGCATTGAGTAAACGTATTGACCTCTGGGATTGGCTGGAGAATTTTGAACATCTTAAGAGTTTGAGCAGCTACCAGTATGTGCAATATAGACTATTTGAATTTAGGAAACCCCAGAGATACCTGAATATCTGTCCATCTATCAAGCTTAGACGGTTTATATTACTGCTCCGCTTAGAGCAACTACCTACCCTTAGCAATACGGGGAGAAAAGATTGCATGGCTGCCGAGGAACGTATCTGTCGACTATGTAAAGTGCATAAGCATTTGGAGACTGCAAAACATCTGCTGACCGAGTGCTTGGAGATGGCAGGCACCTTTACCCTCCTTCTTGGCAGTTATGTGCATGAAATTACGTACATTGGGGAAGCGCTGTTTTGGCATTATTGCCTCAACTCCAACAGTCTACGTCTCTTAATAGCTCTCTATACTGTTTGGCTGCAAATTGAAAGAAGATTGGGTATAACTCTGTAGAGGAATAGGTTTTATGATATAATTCTCATACAGATGCTATGAAAAATTTTAGATATATCTGATTATAATGTGAATTATCTGTTCTTTTTAACATAGTATTTTGTATTGCAATTTATGTAGATTTAAAAATTGTATTTGAAGTATGTTAGACCTTTTATTATCATGTTAGTTGTGTCAAATTTGTGTAAAGTTTATACTTTAAACTATAGCACAATAAATAAATATTATAAAAAAAGTGTGTAATCAGCTGTGAGGGTCTATCAGCCTTCAGCGCCTTGAACCTCGTCTGAAGCACTAAAATGTCCTCAGAAGATGTGGCTTCACAGACCCTCAACCAGAAGCCGGAACTTTGGGCCCCAGTGAAGCCCAGGGCATATTACTCTCCCACTGCCTGCACAAATTAGAACTAACACTATTAGTGCTTGTCTTGGCCCCTCAGTTTTATGAAATGTGGACCAAACAGAGATAAGCAACTGAAAGATGGTAAATGAGCAATGTAGGCTTGCATACCTCATGCTGGAGTGTGTTTTTTCACTTCTGCTAAAAAAGCAGGGCTGATCAGCAGTATTGGAGGTGGCATGGCGGTCTGGCGAAAGCAAGGCGGGAACCGAGTAGAAGGCAGATGCGTGCAAAGAAATGTGAAGGCCAACGGTAAGTATAGAGGCAGGAGAGAAAGCACAACTGACAGCAGCTGGAAGAGCTTGCAGAATCCTTGGTGGTATCAGGATCCACAGACATGCAGCGATTATTGCTGCACTGCATAGAAGGTCTGGATCTTGAGTGCTTCTTCTGGTTGCAACGTTATCTCTTCTGGTTACAACACCCAACTCTCCTTCTCGAGCTATTTGCTCAGCTACCTTAAAATCTCTGATGGTTAGACGTTTCTCCAAGCAGACTGGGGGGGGGTAAATATCTCTCCTCTGCAGGCGCCTCCCTCTGGAATGGCTTCCCAGTCCCTCAAACTTGAGCTGGACCACGTGAAGTTCCGTAAGCAGCTCAATACCTTCCTTTTCTCCCCTGCTCGCTCTCGCTCTCCCCACCACCCTGGTGACCTACCTGTCCCCTGCGCCGACTGGTTGCTTGGCTACCCTTAGAGTCTACTGGGTACCAGGTTCCTTCATGATCAGTCTCCCCCTGCACTACATCCCAGCCTACCGTGCACTTAGGGGCTGCAACTGTTACACTCCTTGCACTTACCCAGAGCCGTGCTGCCCTGGCTGCACTTAATCGGAGCAATGCTGCCCTGATTGCACCCCCTTCCCTCCCCCTGGCACTCCCCCCCCCCCTGCACTTCATGTCGTCGCACTTGCGCAATCTGAATGACACAAGGCCTAGTAAGATCATTTGTCTTGTCATCCCTCAGTCCACCCACCCTTGTCTTGTCGCGCCCAGAAACACTTGTGTACAGGCGTGTTATAAATGACATATCATAACATAAATCATATCACCCGTCGGTCGCTAATGTACATTAGTGTGGGATAAATTAACCCACTCAGCTGTGCTTTACTACATCACTTTGCTGCAGTGGTGCAAGAAACAGCAAAATGGCCGCGCTGACACCTGTGCGCACCAGGATGTCTAAATTGCGTTTTTGCAGCAACCAGAAAATGGCTGCACCACCCTGCTACACACATTTCAGGTGGGGTGGAACAGAGTACTCACTGCAGGAATGTGCCAGTGTGCTCTGCAAGATTTAACATGGAGTGAAGTGAAAGATGCAGCATTATTTTGCTGAAAACCCAAAATGCCACTTTAAAATGACACCTCTTTCAACCTTTAAAAGTGCTGCTTGGTGCTAAACTCATCCAGTCTTTATGAACCACTGTGATTAAAAAGGCCTGGCAATGCCCACGATCATCCATTGCGTCTCAGAGGAACCGGTCCTCATTTGAATGACAGCTCCTGTCAAAAGTATCTTTGAAAAACCAACCAGGGGCTTTGTTTTCATTTTACATGGGAAACACGTCTATTTTCTTTGCAAAAGTATCTAAATCAGCTGTTCAGTGAAAGACTCTAAATAGATTCCTGTCTAAATGTATCCATGCTGCAAAACAACTCCAGCACTCAAGAAAAGAACTACAGCTGCATAAAGTGTGTATTTGCTGGAGATGAAAACCGAATTTAAAGTAATAGTAAAATGTTCTTTTTCTGACTGAAGAGAGAAAAATCGACTATGTAAAAGTAAATTGTTGTGTGAAGGCCTGTTAGCAATGTAAAAGGATTTGCTGCTGGTAAAAGTACACCTATAAACTGTTTTGATTCGACAGGTTTAAGTCGAGATGTAAAATGAGAAAATAAAAGCTAAACTCATAGGCTAAGTTGGCAAACTATTAAAAAAAACTTGCTCTGCCAGTTGCTAGCCTTGAGAAAGGACGACACCTCAAACTTCTGGCACAGGAAAGCGCCAATTGCTTGCTTGAAAGACTTTGAATGCACCAGGACAAAGAAACATCACACGCTCATCAGACATTCATCTTTGCTCCAGGCTGGGACAATAGCAGGCTGAGACTCTCACCTGTCAAGTGTGAGGGGCAATAAAACCTTCAATCAAGAGAGAGGCCCCTCATCCTGCTTCAAAGAAACTGACAATTGACAGCAGTTGGGGGAAAGAAAAAAAAACTGATCAAGTGACAATGGACTTCCTTTTGGTTTTAAAGTCTATTTTGTAACTGAACTTTAAAGATGTTTAACTTTGCAGCAAGAATTGGGAAAAATATTAAATGTTCGTAGTTCTAAATCTAATTTTATGCTCTTTCTTTGAAAACTTTACTGCATAAGGAATAGAAGTTATAAAAAATGACAAATTACAAGGAAAGTATTGATGTTGCAAACATAACATGTTGTACATACATCCCTGGGGTAAATGTGCATATGTGTACGAAGTTGGGGAATTTTAGGCCAAATCTTTCATGTTTAAAATTACCAAAATGTGTCAGCAAGGCAAAACCAGGTCCCACAGACTTGGGGTTTGGATTGAAATATGACGCACAAAATATGTAACCTATGTATCTGATTTTCTCAGAGGTTGCAACTGCATAAATATGTGTTTGTGGCGAAATTAGATTTTGGTTCCAGTAGCTAGGGGAGGTTTCTAGATATTGTAAAAACCACCCCATAAACATGACATCCTTTTTCTGTGATCCAATCAGCGAAGAGCTAGGAGGAGACTTCTACCTTGCCCAATCCTGTTATTAGAGGAGGGAGTAGTAAGCCTGCCTTGCTCATATCGTTTAGTGATGTCATCTGGCATGATAAATAAGGGCCCCTGAAAGCACACAGGACAGACTGATTCCTGACTTTCTTCCTGAATTCCTGCATGGCGTCCGGTTCCTGATTTCATCATCCTTTTTGATCCCGATTCCAGATTTTCATTACAAAGCCAAGGTCTATGCATTGCTGACCCCATTTTCAGCTAGGCCTTATATTCTAAAATAAAATCCCAAAAACCCAAGGCAAGCATCCTGATCCAGCCTGACTTGCTGCTACTAGATGCATGCCTGCTGCAAACTTGCTACTCCGCTGATCTGTAGTAACCAGAAGTGTCAGTCCACTGCAGTCGGGTGACCAGAACGGCCCAGCTGATACTGTCCCGCCAGATTTGCCCAGCTGTCCTGTGTTGGACCAGATCCGTGTGGTGACCAGAACCCTTGATGGTCCAAAATCCAAAATTAAAGTGGAATGTAAGTGTTAATAGGAATCACAGAAAACCATAGCATACCTTGCCTTGCCTTGTCCTATCCCAATTTCTAAACCATCCTATCCTTACATTAATAATTTCTAACATTGTCAGAATCCTTATTGCAATCCTTGATTTATCTTGCTAAGCGCCATTTCTTTAGTCATTTTTATCTTGTGTAAATCCTAAACTATCAATCCTATTTCGAGGATCTGACTGGTTCCACCAGGGCGGGCGCTGGGGATCTGGGGTTGAAGTCATGAATCAACTCTAGAGCTTACTGTGTCCCTCTTTGCTATTCTAGCCAGAATGCTCTAGCATAGAGTAAAACTACTCTTTTCCAAACTGAGTTTCTTTTCTGTTTTCACTACCCGATTTTTCTAAAAATGCCTCTTATTCTACCTCGCATATCTCCCTCAGTTTATTAGCTAGAGACCTAATTTTAATTCTTGATTATACCCAAGACCTATAGCTACACCCCAACCCAAAAACCGTTTGGTTAATGTGAGGCGGGAATGAGGATTTTTTCAAAGTTTTACACGTGTTATTTTTACTATCAATTGTTTTAAACTTTCCATTCATTTTAGAATTGTATGCTTTTCCTCAAACTAATGCTTATGACTGCTAGTATCTTTCCAATGTTGCTCCCATAGAAACTTGTATTGATTTAGGGATTTTTGCACATGTTCAGTGTTTTATTCAGCCAATTTCAAGTGTCAGTTTATCATTGTAAGGTTTCAAATCCGTTTTTCTCTCTTGTTTGAGGAGGGAAGGTCGGATTTGAATTTTGTTTATTGTTCCTCATTCCTGATTACCTGCTGCTTCCTTGCATCTCTTTAGAATTGATTATTCGTGGGTTGAGGCATATTGCAGGGGGAAATCCTAACTTAAGTGGTATCTTTCCAAAAATTCAAAGTGTCCCTATTTCTCTGGTATTTTCTATTTTGTGTTGCTAAAGAGTGAATATAAGTGCATTACACACCTTCTTATTTGTTATTGTCACCACATTGGTGATTGATGCCCCATATATAAAAAAGTTTATGTTTGATTTCAATTTTAAATAAATAAATAAATATTACCTTTACCAACCAGCCTGATTCCTGGTCTATAGTGACCCGGAGTATTTGAAAAGGGGTGTGATATGAGTGGTGTGTCCCTCAAATATTGAACTTATATATATATATATATATATATAATAAAATAAGCGTTTCAGTTGTGCGCTGCATACTAGACTGAGACCCGGGTGTATTGCCTGATTGAAATCCTTAACATTAGTACCTGGCTAAGGACAATCAGTTTGTAACAATCGATCTGATTGGCCCTCACCGGGCCGTTACCAGCCTGACAAACACTTACCTGCTCTGGTCCTGTGCATCGTGTCCCTTGTTCTTCCTTTCCTTTTGTGACTGGCTGCCATGGAAAGAGAGCAGGGGCTACATGTAGTCCTCAGTTCGATCTCCCCGATCCCTGGAGGCCATTTTCTTTTTTAAAAAATCACTTTTTAATGGCCACCAGGGAAAGGGAGAAGGGACTACACTCACGCCTTGAAACACTTGTGTATAGGCGCATTATAAATGCCATATCATATCATATACATGTAGTCCCTTCCCCCCAATCCATGGCAGCCATTTCTTTTCTTTTTTATTCTCGAGTTCAGAAACAGCTTCCATGCCACTTCTCAATAGAACCCTCAGAGGAGGAGGGGGTGTTTACCGGTCTGGTAATGGCATGGGGCTTACAACTGACGCCCCAGGACATTACCAGATTGGTGATGCCCCCCTCCTTGGGTTCTATTGCTACACTGAGTGTGGTCGCAGCAACAATCAGGCTGATTGGAATCCAGGGCGAATCTAACAGTTGAAGCCCACATTCTAAGGAATCAGTTTGCTACTCAGACTCCCACCACTTGGAACACCTCTTCCACATCTTTCTGGCCAAAATTTAAAAAAAGCACATTTACAGTTACCTGCACCTCTGCTACACATCTCGCCCCGATCAGCGCCTCTGCCTCCTCAATTGTGCTGACATGGAAATTGAAAGGGGGCTCTTCCTAGCACTTAATTGCCCCATTTTCTTGGTGGCAATAGTTTTCATTTTCCAAAAAATGCCTTGCACACCATGCACAAACTCTTTCCTCTCAAAAAACCAAAAGAGAAACATTAGCATTTTGGGCACTTTACCTGGTTGCTGTTGCCAATAAGGCTTAATGTGGTAGGCTAGATTGGGCGTAACCTGTTAAGCCAATTTACATGGGTGGTGGGCCGATACCTCCAAGTACAGAGTTTTACATAAGGCAATATTTTCCAAATCATTTTCTCCAATATTCAAAGGAAGATGTTTTGGGAGGGGTTCAATATATTCGTTGGGGTGATAAAACACACACACTCACACTACAGACTATTTTGAATCCATTCAAATGTAAATTCATGATTGTGATGCTGGAAATGCATCGGAGGGACAGGGCCTCCGTATCCTTGTCCTTTACTGCTTTTTATCGTGTGTTCTGTCGTGTTTTCCACGCAGGAGTTCACGTGGGACTCCTGGCGGTGCAGCTCTCTCTCTTTTGGTTTGGTGAACGAACCCGTGGGATACCCTTATGGCACCCATGGGTGGGGGTACAACCCTGTGCCCCTAGTGTATGTTTTTGGGCACATGTGGGTGGCCCACAGAGCAGGGTATGGGCTGGTGGCAGCTCCATGCTGAAATTGACAGGTGCGCCGAGTATCCTCCATTTTGAGATACCCCGGCCCTGCCATTGGGATCAGTTGATTCCTGATGGGAAACAAGATGGCCCCTGTGGCCTCTTGCTTTCTATTACCCATTACCTTGTTTTCCCAAAGTCCTGGGAAGCCCTGACTCTGTCCCTTCCAACTGACTGATGGGTGGGTGGAAATGCCATATATGGTGTTGTTGTGAAGGCCTGGCCAGACTAGCGGAGCCTTCCCGGTGATGTATGTTGTGGGTGCCTCCTGTGGGTGGGGCCTGGGTGAATAGAGTGTGTGACGAATATGCATTCTGTGTTGTGGGTGTCTAGTATCTGATGGTTGACACAATGACTGAGACAACCCTGCCCGAAACCGGTATGAATGCAGCTTGGAGTGTTGAATGGCTCGGTACTTGTCCCAATACACATAACTTGTTGTGAGTGTCTGGAGAGAAGTGAATGGCCTGAATACCTTGTGTGCCCGATTGGCTGCCTGCCTGCATGAATGCCCGTAGTCGTGATTGGATGCTTTCGTGTGACCCAGCGGAATGAATGGGAGATCAACAGTATATCTGGGGACCTCTCACTACTAGGAATCGTGTTCAGAAGCTGAAGTCCACTACGACGAGTAACTGAAGTAACTGACGCTTGACCTTGAAGCACTGCTGGACGAGAAGAATTGCTGTTGCTCTCCTTTGCAATCTGAAAGCTGCTGTGTTTCCAAGGACTGACCCAGAGAGGACCTGGTAAGGCGCCCTCTTCCCGAGCTACGAAGGAACATCGTGCACAGCTGATGTTTGCCAATGCTCACTGGTAGACAGACCTTCGACAGGCTGCCGACCCGATACGGGGACTGCTGCGGAACTCCAAGGAGAAGCACTCGGACTGTTGTCCGCCACTGTCGAAGACCGCTGTCGCGGATCGGAGCCGCCGTGCTCCCGTTTGCCTAAGAAGTTCCATTGATCATCGGACGCTCTCGCCTGCATTGTCATCCGCTTGTCTCCAGCCAGAGAAGGCCCGACCGTCGACGCGCCGAGGAGCATTCACCGGTGGGTTTCCCGCCACCTAAGGACCACAGAGACGCCGACGACTCGACGCCCTTGCTGGGCCACAGTTCTTCATCATCTCTTTGCGGTCCAGAACTATCGTCACCGAGGTGCCCCGCACGCCTCTTCCTTGCAGGACGCCAAAGCTCTGTCGTCGACGAGCACCGCTAGGAACGAAGCTGCCACTTCCCTGCCGTAGTTCACCCTGTTCACCGTCGGACGTTCGACGACCCGTGACTCCTTCCTTAAAGGGAGGGCACTCAAGAAGGGCCGTCGATTCCGCGACACCGAACGCCAAGTTCCCCAACACCTCTCGACAATCCGTGGCTCCCGCCTGAAAGGGAGGCACTCAAGAAGGATCGGTCGACGCACCGTTGGAGAACTCTACTCCACCAGGTACATTGGGGGGGCAAAACCTTAATAGGAAGAAGTGAGACTATTGAACATATGGACTGGGCTTGTGCGATATATCTTATTTTACAGGTTGCCCAGGTGGGGGGGATCTCCACACAGAACTGTGCCTCGTGGTAGGGGTCAGTATTCTGCCTACTGTTTCAACCATCTTGTGTTCCTTCCTATCTCTATTGCTGGTTTACTCGTTATTGATCTGTGTGACATTTTAACCGTACAGTTGATGCACTTTAATGAGATTCGATAACATTAGTGGTACCACTTTAGAATTGTATATATTTATCATTATTGACTTCCGAGTACAAAGTGCGTTATTGTGATCGTGTACATACCTTTGAATATTAATTATATAAAGACTGTGTTTTCAGTAATACAGTGTGTGGACATTCCTTTGTGGGGGTTCGGGGACTACCCTGTACTTAAGAACCAGCCTGCATCACCTCCTGAGAAGCTAGGCTTTGATTGCTCGTCCATTGCTACCTTATAGAGAATCTTGGCTGAGGTTTTCTGTGCCTCTCCTCTACCATATAGAGAGCAGAAGTACAGACACCCCCTACCAGTCTTTACACTGGTGGCAGCGGTGAGATGCTTATGGTTTTAAGAATCAGCGTATAACCATGCCACTTACAAAATATCTGCACTTTATTAGATTAAGGTTTGGGTGTGTACAAAATAACTGCATTACAAGCAATGGAGTCTATTGTGAATGGTAAATTGACTCGGATGAGCTTAGAGGCTCTCCAGAGTGCTTGTGAAGCCAGGGAGTTAGACTTTGTGGATACGTCTAGGGCTGAGCTGATAGCTGCCCTGGTGGACTACCAGACCGATGGTGAAACTCTTGATGAGGGGGGGAATGCAACCAATGAGGACTCTGCCCCTGGGGTTTCTACTGAATCCGTTTCTGGGAATGCCACCGTTCCTGCTGCCTCTGTTCCGAACCCCAGCAATTCCTTGGAGCTTGAGTTATTAAGGATGAACCTGGCCTTTGAATATCGCAAGTTGGAAATAGATGCTGATCTTAAGAAGGAGGAGTTGGCTCAACAAGTGGAGCTCAAGAATAGGGTTCTTGAACTCAAGAGTAAGGATCTTGAACTCAAAGACAAGGACACTGAATGTCAGAGAATCCAGCTAGAGAAAGCTCGAGTGAAGACTTCAGCGAAACCCAGTGAGTGTGTCAGGTCTCCAGCAACTAAATTTATGAAGGATTTGGTTGGTGTGTTTTCGGAGGGTTCTGATATCCTCCAATGGATTGAAGCGTTTGAAATGGCTTGTGCAATTCATGATGTTGACAAAAGAGATTGGGCTAAGTGTTTGCTAAGCAGAGTGCCTCAAACTGGATATGACTGTATTCTGAAGCTGAGTGTGGAAGAAAGGGGTCAGTATGAGTGTATGAAATCTGCTTTGATTGCCAAGTTTGGCAAGACGCCTACCCAATACCTTAAAAGATTCAGGGATTTTAAGAAAAGAGAGAATGTGTCTTGGGTTGACTGGGTGAGTGCTGCGCACATGAATATGATGGGGTGGATTGATGGTTACAAGGTGAAAACCTTTGTTGAATGGTCCCACCTGTTTTTTGAGCATTTTTCTGAAGCCTGTTCCCGGAAGCTGCGTCAGTATGTTGCTGACCAGAACATTTTGGATCCCTTTAAGCTGGCTAGGTTGGCTGACAAGTGGGTCTCCCACCGGATGTCCCCTAAGGACTCCAGTGGGAAGGACAAGGACAAAGAAAAGGGGGCCTCTCAGAAAGCTGAGGAGTCCCAAAAGCAGTCACAGTCGAATAAACATAAACCCTCCTCTTCTAAGATCCAAAATTCTAGTGGGGATAAGTCATCTGTGGGTGGGAATAAGAGTAGTGTCCACCTGCTGCAAAGCAGGCTCCCGGTGGTTCCAGTACCGTACCCCGCACTCCCGGCACTTGTTGGGACTGTGGGGCTCTGGATCACAAAAGGGGTGACTCCAAGTGTAAAGGTAATGCACTCGGAGTGCAGGCTGTCAGCCTGACCTACCCTTACCCCATGTCTGAGGTGGAGGGCACTGTCCTCCCCTCCTCTACAGGGATCACATTTGGTGCTCCCGTAGAGATTTCCTTAGTGTCCCTTGGGGCCTGGGACCAGTACGCGGAAGTACTGGCGACTATCCCACAGAACACCCGTAGATTTTTGAGAAGTGTCCTCCTGAATGGCCAGCCTTCTACTGGTTTGAGAGACACTGGGGCAAGCATGACAGTGGTGGACAGGACCCTGCTCAAGCCAGAGGACTATGTAGTTGCTCCTCTGAGGACCACCAGGTTATCTGGCGGGCCTCCCAAATTATCGCCTGTAGCCCGAGTCACACTCGTAATTGGAGACAAGACAGCAAAGCTTCCTGTCCTGGTTCAGGTCAAGGTCCCTGCTAACATTCTGTTAGGTAACGATCTAGTAGAGTTGGGGTTGATCACGGATGGTCTTCCCATGACTGCTGCTGCGGTCACTAGATCACAGGTGACACCGGGTCTGGCTGTGAGTCAGGTATCCGAGCCGAAGGCGCGGCCTAAGGCAAGATGAAGGAAGAGCAAGAAGGCCCCCTCTGTGGAGGGAGCTCCTTCTCTTCCTGCTGGTCCTACAGCACCCATTGGGATCCATGCTCCGGACGGGCTGGGTCCAGTGGTAAACCCTGTCTCAACTCCTGTGGGAGAAGAGCCAGAAGACTCTCCTGTGGGAGAGGTTCTCAACCCGGAGGATCATCCCGATCTTCAATGCTTGTTACCTGAAGGGGGACCCTCCCGGGCAGACTTCTGTAAAGGACAGAGAGAGTGTCCCTCTCTCTCTCGAGGGTCTGAGGAAACAGGTCCTGTCCCAGGCACACGGAGAAGTGCCTAGGACTTTCCGGATTTATTGGGAGGGTGAGCTCCTTGTTAGTGAGCCCACTCAGCCTGAACCTGGTGCCCTCAAGAGGTTGGTGGTACCCCGGGTTTACAGGCCCTTCCTACTGCAGTTGGCGCATGAGGTGCCCTTGGCTGGTCATCTTGGCACCAAGAAGACTAAGCAGAGGCTCTCTGCCCATTTCTACTGGCCTCGGATGGGAGTGGAAGGGGAGTCCCACTGCAGGACCTGTCCAACTTGTCAGTTGTCTGGCAAAACTGGAGGCAGTGTCATCGCCCCACTGCAGCCATTGCCAGTGGTTGGCACACCGTTTGAGAGGGTGGGCATCGACATCGTCGGTCCCCTTGACCCTCCCACGTCATGTGGACATCGGTTCATCCTGGTTTTGGTAGATCATGCCACCAGGTACCCTGAGGCTATACCCCTTCGGACCTTTACTGCCAAGGTGGTTGCCAGGGCTCTCCTGGGCATTTTCACCCGTGTTGGATTCCCCAAGGAGGTTGTCTCTGACAGAGGATCCAACTTCATGTCTAGTTACATGAAAACCACGTGGAAGGAGTGCAGGGTAACCTACAAGTTCTCCACTTCTTACCACCCCAAGACCAATGGTCTGGTTGAGAGATTTAATAAAACTCTCAAGGGCATGCTAGGTGCTTTGGAAGAGCCCCTAAGGAGGAAATGGGATATCCTCCTCCCATGTCTGCTGTTTGCTTACAGAGAGGTACCTCAAGAGGGTGTTGGTTTCAGCCCCTTTGAGTTACTCTTTGGACATCCCGTGAGGGGGCCCCTCCTCTTGATCCGAGAAGGTTTGGAAGCCACCCCTCCTGGTCCCGCCAAGCAAGTGGGGGACTATGTGTTAGGCCTCAAATGGAGGATGACACAGATGATGGGTCAAGCAACGGCGAATCTCAAGGCCAGCCAGGAATTGAACAAAGACTGGCATGAACTTAAAGCATCGCAAGTGGATTGGACTCCGGGACAGGAGGTCCTCGTGATGGAGCCTACCAAGCCTCGGGCATTGGCAGATAAATGGACTGGACCCTTCCGGATAATCTCCAAGATGGGCGAGGTCAATTATCTGGTTGTCATGGGAATCCCAGGGGTAGCCCTGCAGGTATTCCATGTTAATAGGCTCAAGCCTTTCCACAGGCGAGCAGAAGTCTCATGTCTCTTGCTGGCTTCAGAGCAAGAAGAGGATGAGAGTGAGCCCCTTCCTGATTTGCTGCATAGCAACCCTCAGGATGGCTCAGTGGAGGGAGTGCAGCTCTCTGCAGATTTGACAACCGAGCAGCAGAGGGCCTGCAGGACTTTGCTCCAGCAGTATGCCTCTCTGTTTTCGCTGACGCCAGGCCTTACACCGTAGTGCTAGCACGAGATTGACACTGGTGACAGCGTGCCTGTCAAGAGCAGGAGCTACCGAATGTCAGATACAGTTAAGAACCACAACTAGACTGAGGTCGCCAAGATGTTGGATCTGGGTGTTATTGAACCCTCAACCTGTCCCTGGTCCAGTCCAGTGGTCCTTGTCCCCAAGGCAAGTTCCCAGGCAGGTACCAAGGATTGGAGGTTCTGTGTGGACTACCGAGGAGTCAATGCCGTCACCAAAACTGAAGCGCACCCATTGCCCAAGGCTGATGAGCTTGTGGACACCATAAGTGCTGCCAAATTTGTGAGCACCTTTGACCTCACCTCAGGCTATTGGCAAATAGCTCTGACGGACCATGCCAAGGAAAAGACAGCGTTCTCAACACCAGAGGGACTCTACCAGTTTATGGTCATGCCTTTTGGGTTGAAGAATGCCCCTGCCACCTTCCAGAGATTGGTCAATCATGCTCTCAGTGGGCTGGAAGCCTTTTGTGTGGCTTATTTAGACGACATTGCCGTCTACAGTTCCACTTGGGAAGAGCACTTGACACATCTGGGTAGAGTGTTGCAGGCCTTAAAGAGGGCTAACCTCACTATCAAGGCTACCAAGTGCCAGATAGCTCAGGGGAAAGTCACGTATATTGGTCATGGGGAAGAAGGGGGTCAAATCCAAACTCTCCCCAGTAAGGTACAGGATGTACAGGACTGGGAGACTCCCACTACTCAAAGCCAGGTGAGAGCCTTTTTGGGCCTCACCGGGTATTATCGCAATTTCATGGCGGACTATGGAACCATAGCTGCACCACTGACAGCTCTGACTTCACCCAAACAGCCTAGGAAGGTTAATTGGACTGAAGACTGTCAGAGGGCCTTTGATGGCTTGAAAGAAAGTCTGTGTTGGGCAGCCGTGTTGTGTGCGCCTGACTACAGCCAACCCTTTATCGTCCAGACGGATGCCTGCGACACCGGAATTGGAGCTGTCTTGTCCCAGTTAGATGACAAAGGGAGAGAACATCCTATCATATTCATCAGTAGACAACTCAAGGGAAAAGAACTTAGGTGGGCTATTGTTGAAAAGGAAAGTTTTAGTATAGTTTGGAGCCTTAGGCGTTTTAGGCCCTACCTTACGGGGTCTACCTTCAAGGTCCAAAAAGATCATAAGCCCCTGAAGTGGCTTATGCAGATGAAGGGTGAGAACCCGAAACTGCTCAGGTGGTCCATTAGCCTGCAAGGGCTAGACTTCACCATAGAACACAGACCAGGGAAGAGTCAAGATAATGCAGATGGCCTTTCCAGAAGGTATGTTGACCGTCTGGATGAGGGTGTCTATCCCGTGGGAGATTAGGCCCCCTCCACCTCAGTCTGTGGGGGCGACTGTGATGCTGGAAATGCATCTGAGGGACAGGGCCTCCGTATGCTTGTCTGTTAATGCTTTTTATCGTGTGTTCTGTCGTGTTTTCCGCGCAGGAGTTCACGTGGGACTCCTGGCAGTGCGGCTCTCTCTCTTTTGGTTTGGTGAACGGACCCGTGGGATACCCTTATGGCACCCATGGGTGGGGGTACAACCCTGTGCCCCTAGTGTATGTTTTTGGGCACCTGTGGGTGGCCCACAGAGCAGGGTATGGGCTGGTGGCAGCTCCATGCTGAAATTGACAGGTGCGCGGAGTATCCTCCATTTTGGGATACCCCGGCCCTGCCATTGGGATCAGTTGATTCCTGATGGAAAACAAGATGGCCCCTGTGGCCTCTTGCTTTCTATTACCCATTACCTTGTTTTCCCAAAGTCCTGGGAAGCCCCGACTCTGTCCCTTACCCCTGACTGACGGTTGGGTGGAAATGCCATATATGGTGTTGTTGTGAAGGTCCGGCCAAACTAGCTGGAGCCTTCCCGGTGATGTATGTTGTGGGTACCTTCTGTGGGTGGGACCTGGGTGAATAGAGTGTGTGACGAATATGCATTCTGTGTTGTGGGTGTCTAGTATCCAGTGGTTGACACAATGACTGAGACAACCCTGCCCGAAACCGGTATGAATGCAGCTTGGAGTGTTGAATGGCGCGGTACTTGCCCCCAATACACATAACTTGTTGTGAGTGTCTGGAGAGAAGTGAATGGCCTGAATACCTCATGTGCCTGATTGGCTGCCTGCCTGCATGAATGCCCGTAGTCGTGATTGGATGCTTGAGTGTGACCCAGCGGAATGAATGGGAGATCAACAGTATATCTGGGGACCTCTCACTGCTAGGAATCGTGTTTAGAAGCTGAAGTCCAGTACGACGAGTAACTGACGCTTGACCTTGAAGCCCTGCTGGACGAGAAGAATTGCTGTTGCTCTCCTTCGCAATCTGAAAGCTGCTGTGTTTCCCAGGACTGACCCACAGAGGACCTGGTAAGGTGCCCTCTTCCCGAGCTACGAGGGACCATCATGCACAGCTGATCTTTGACAACGCTCCCTGGTAGACAGACCTTCGATAGGCTGCCGACCCGATACGGGGACTGCTGCGGAACTCCAAGGAGAAGCACTCGGACTGTTGTCCGCCACTGTCGACGACCGCCGTCGCCGACCGGAGCCGCCGTGCTCCCGTTTGCCTAAGAACTTCCATTGATCATCGGACGCTCTCGCCTGCATCGTCATCCGCTTGTCTCCCGCCGGAGAAGGCCTGATCGTTGACGCGCCGAGGAGCATCCACCAGTGGGTTTCCCGCCACCTAAGAACCACAGAGACGCCGACGACTCGACGCCCTTGCTGGGCCACAGTTCTTCATCATCTCTTTGCGGTCCAGAACTATTGTCACCGAGGTGCCCCGCACGCCTCTTCCTTCCAGGACGCCAACGCTCTGTCGTCGACGAGCACCGCTAGGAACAAAGCTGCCACTTCCCTGCCGTAGTTCACCCTGTTCACCGTCGGACGTTCGACGACCCGTGACTCCTTCCTTAAAGGGAGGGCACTCAAGAAGGGCCGTCGATTCCGCGACACAGAACGCCAAGTTCCCCGACACCTCTCGACAATCCGTGGCTCCCGCCTGAAAGGGAGGCACTCAAGAAGGATCGGTCGACGCACCGTTGGAGAACTCTACTCCACCAGGGACATTGGGGGGGTAAAACCTTAATAGGAAGAAGTGAGACTATTGAACATATGGACTGGGCTTGTGCGATATATCTTATTTTACAGGTTGCCCAGGTGGGGGATCTCCACACAGAACTGTGCCTCGTGGTAGGGGTCAGTATTCTGCCTACTGTTTCAACCATCTTGTGTTCCTTCCTATCTCTATTGCTGGTTTACTCGTTATTGATCTGTGTGACATTTTAACCGTACAGTTGATGCACTTTAATGAGATTCGATAACATTAGTGGTACCACTTTAGAATTGTATATATTTATCATTATTGACTTCCGAGTACAAAGTGCGTTATTGTGATCGTGTACATACCTTTGAATATTAATTATATAAAGACTGTGTTTTCAGTAATACAGTGTGTGGACATTCCTTTGTGGGGGTTCGGGGACTACCCTGTACTTAAGAACCAGCCTGCATCACCTCCTGAGAAGCTAGGCTTTGATTGCTCGTCCATTGCTACCTTATAGAGAATCTTGGCTGAGGTTTTCTGTGCCTCTCCTCTACCATATAGAGAGCAGAAGTACAGACACCCCCTACCAGTCTTTACACTGGTGGCAGCGGTGGGATGCTTATGGTTTTAAGAATCAGCGTATAACCATGCCACTTACAAAATATCTGCACTTTATTAGATTAAGGTTTGGGTGTGTACAAAATAACTGCATTACAAGCAATGGAGTCTATTGTGAATGGTAAATTGACTCGGATGAGCTTAGAGGCTCTCCAGAGTGCTTGTGAAGCCAGGGAGTTAGACTTTGTGGATACGTCTAGGGCTGAGCTGATAGCTGCCCTGGTGGACTACCAGACCGATGGTGAAACTCTTGATGAGAGGGGGGAATGCAACCAATGAGGACTCTGCCCCTGGGGTTTCTACTGAATCCGTTTCTGGGAATGCCACCATTCCTGCTGCCTCTGTTCCGAACCCCAGCAATTCCTTGGAGCTTGAGTTATTAAGGATGAAACTGGCCTTTGAATATCGCAAGTTGGAAATAGATGCTGATCTTAAGAAGGAGGAGTTGGCTCAACAAGTGGAGCTCAAGAATAGGGATCTTGAACTCAAGAGTAAGGATCTTGAACTCAAAGACAAGGACACTGAATGTCAGAGAATCCAGCTAGAGAAAGCTCGAGTGAAGACTTCAGCGAAACCCAGTGAGAGTGTCAGGTCTCCAGCAACTAAATTTATGAAGGATTTGGTTGGTGTGTTTTCGGAGGGTTCTGATATCCTCCAATGGATTGAAGCGTTTGAAATGGCTTGTGCAATTCATGATGTTGACAAAAGAGATTGGGCTAAGTGTTTGCTAAGCAGAGTGCCTCAAACTGGATATGACTGTATTCTGAAGCTGAGTGTGGAAGAAAGGGGTCAGTATGAGTGTATGAAATCTGCTTTGATTGCCAAGTTTGGCAAGACGCCTACCCAATACCTTAAAAGATTCAGGGATTTTAAGAAAAGAGAGAATGTGTCTTGGGTTGACTGGGTGAGTGCTGCGCACATGAATATGATGGGGTGGATTGATGGTTACAAGGTGAAAACCTTTGTTGAATTGTCCCACCTGTTTTTTGAGCATTTTTCTGAAGCCTGTTCCCGGGAGCTGCGTCAGTATGTTGCTGACCAGAACATTTTGGATCCCTTTAAGCTGGCTAGGTTGGCTGACAAGTGGGTCTCCCACCGGGTGTCCCCTAAGGACTCCAGTGGGAAGGACAAGGACAAAGAAAAGGGGGCCTCTCAGAAAGCTGAGGAGTCCCAAAAGCAGTCACAGTCGAATAAACATAAACCCTCCTCTTCTAAGATCCAAAATTCTAGTGGGGATAAGTCATCTGTGGGTGGGAATAAGAGTAGTGGTCCACCTGCTGCAAAGCAGTATCCCGGTGGTTCCAGTACCGTACCCTGCACTCCCGGCACTTGTTGGGACTGTGGGGCTCTGGATCACAAAAGGGGTGACTCCAAGTGTAAAGGTAATGCACTCGGAGTGCAGGCTGTCAGCCTGACCTACCCTTACCCCATGTCTGAGGTGGAGGGCACTGTCCTCCCCTCCTCTACAGGGATCACATTTGGTGCTCCTGTAGAGATTTCCTTAGTGTCCCTTGGGGCCTGGGACCAGTACGGGGAAGTACTGGCGACTATCCCACAGAACACCCGTAGATTTTTGAGAAGTGTCCTCCTGAATGGCCAGCCTTCTACTGGTTTGAGAGACACTGGGGCAAGCATGACAGTGGTGGACAGGACCCTGCTCAAGCCAGAGGACTATGTAGTTGCTCCTCTGAGGACCACCAGGTTATCTGGCGGGCCTCCCAAATTATCGCCTGTAGCCCGAGTCACACTCGTAATTGGAGACAAGACAGCAAAGCTTCCTGTCCTGGTTCAGGTCAAGGTCCCTGCTAACATTCTGTTAGGTAACGATCTAGTAGAGTTGGGGTTGATCACGGATGGTCTTCCCATGACTGCTGCTGCGGTCACTAGATCACAGGTGACACCGGGTCTGGCTGTGAGTCAGGTATCCGAGCCGAAGGCGCGGCCTAAGGCAAGACGAAGGAAGAGCAAGAAGGCCACCTCTGTGGAGGGAGCTCCTTCTCTTCCTGCTGGTCCTACAGCACCCATTGGGATCCATGCTCCGGACGGGCTGGGTCCAGTGGTAAACCCTGTCTCAACTCCTGTGGGAGAAGAGCCAGAAGACTCTCCTGTGGGAGAGGTTCTCAACCCGGAGGATCATCCCGATCTTCAATGCTTGTTAGCTGAAGGGGGACCCTCCCGGGCAGACTTCTGTAAAGGACAGAGAGAGTGTCCCTCTCTCGAGGGTCTGAGGAAACAGGTCCTGTCCCAGGCACACGGAGAAGTGCCTAGGACTTTCTGGATTTATTGGGAGGGTGAGCTCCTTGTTAGTGAGCCCACTCAGCCTGAACCTGGTGCCCTCAAGAGGTTGGTGGTACCCCGGGTTTACAGGCCCTTCCTACTGCAGTTGGCGCATGAGGTGCCCTTGGCTGGTCATCTTGGCACCAAGAAGACTAAGCAGAGGCTCTCTGCCCATTTCTACTGGCCTCGGATGGGAGTGGAAGGGGAGTCCCACTGCAGGACCTGTCCAACTTGTCAGTTGTCTGGCAAAACTGGAGGCAGTGTCATCGCCCCACTGCAGCCATTGCCAGTGGTTGGCACACCATTTGAGAGGGTGGGCATCGACATCGTCGGTCCCCTTGACCCTCCCACGTCATGTGGACATCGGTTCATCCTGGTTTTGGTAGATCATGCCACCAGGTACCCCGAGGCTATACCCCTTCGGACCTTTACTGCCAAGGTGGTTGCCAGGGCTCTCCTGGGCATTTTCACCCGTGTTGGATTCCCCAAGGAGGTTGTCTCTGACAGAGGATCCAACTTCATGTCTAGTTACATGAAAACCACGTGGAAGGAGTGCAGGGTAACCTACAAGTTCTCCACTTCTTACCACCCCAAGACCAATGGTCTGGTTGAGAGATTTAATAAAACTCTCAAGGGCATGCTAGGTGCTTTGGAAGAGCCCCTAAGGAGGAAATGGGATATCCTCCTCCCATGCCTGCTGTTTGCTTACAGAGAGGTACCTCAAGAGGGTGTTGGTTTCAGCCCCTTTGAGTTACTCTTTGGACATCCCGTGAGGGGGCCCCTCCTCTTGATCCGAGAAGGTTTGGAAGCCACCCCTCCTGGCCCCGCCAAGCAAGTGGGGGACTATGTGTTAGGCCTCAAATGGAGGATGACACAGATGATGGGTCAAGCAACGGCGAATCTCAAGGCCAGCCAGGAATTGAACAAAGACTGGCATGAACTTAAAGCATCGCAAGTGGATTGGACTCCGGGACAGGAGGTCCTCGTGATGGAGCCTACCAAGCCTCGGGCATTGGCAGATAAATGGACTGGACCCTTCCGGATAATCTCCAAGATGGGCGAGGTCAATTATCTGGTTGTCATGGGAATCCCAGGGGTAGCCCTGCAGGTATTCCATGTTAATAGGCTCAAGCCTTTCCACAGGCGAGCAGAAGTCTCATGTCTCTTGCTGGCTTCAGAGCAAGAAGAGGATGAGAGTGAGCCCCTTCCTGATTTGCTGCATAGCAACCCTCAGGATGGCTCAGTGGAGGGAGTGCAGCTCTCTGCAGATTTGACAACCGAGCAGCAGAGGGCCTGCAGGACTTTGCTCCAGCAGTATGCCTCTCTGTTTTCGCTGACGCCAGGCCTTACACCGTAGTGCTAGCACGAGATTGACACTGGTGACAGCGTGCCTGTCAAGAGCAGGAGCTACCGAATGTCAGATACGGTTAAGAACCACAACCAGACTGAGGTCGCCAAGATGTTGGATCTGGGTGTTATTGAACACTCAACCTGTCCCTGGTCCAGTGGTCCTTGTCCCCAAGGCAAGTTCCCAGGCAGGTACCAAGGATTGGAGGTTCTGTGTGGACTACCGAGGAGTCAATGCCGTCACCAAAACTGAAGCGCACCCATTGCCCAAGGCTGATGAGCTTGTGGACACCATAAGTGCTGCCAAATTTGTGAGCACCTTTGACCTCACCTCAGGCTATTGGCAAATAGCTCTGACGGACCATGCCAAGGAAAAGACAGCGTTCTCAACACCAGAGGGACTCTACCAGTTTATGGTCATGCCTTTTGGGTTGAAGAATGCCCCTGCCACCTTCCAGAGATTGGTCAATCATGCTCTCAGTGGGCTGGAAGCCTTTTGTGTGGCTTATTTAGACGACATTGCCGTCTACAGTTCCACTTGGGAAGAGCACTTGACACATCTGGGTAGAGTGTTGCAGGCCTTAAAGAGGGCTAACCTCACTAACAAGGCTACCAAGTGCCAGATAGCTCAGGGGAAAGTCACGTATATTGGTCATGGGGAAGAAGGGGGTCAAATCCAAACTCTCCCCAGTAAGGTACAGGATGTACAGGACTGGGAGACTCCCACTACTCAAAGCCAGGTGAGAGCCTTTTTGGGCCTCACCGGGTATTATCGCAATTTCATGGCGGACTATGGAACCATAGCTGCACCACTGACAGCTCTGACTTCACCCAAACAGCCTAGGAAGGTTAATTGGACTGAAGACTGTCAGAGGGCCTTTGATGGCTTGAAAGAAAGTCTGTGTTGGGCAGCCGTGTTGTGTGCGCCTGACTACAGCCAACCCTTTATCGTCCAGACGGATGCCTGCGACACCGGAATTGGAGCTGTCTTGTCCCAGTTAGATGACAAAGGGAGAGAACATCCTATCATATTCATCAGTAGACAACTCAAGGGAAGAGAACTTAGGTGGGGTATTGTTGAAAAGGAATGTTTTAGTATAGTTTGGAGCCTTAGGCGTTTTAGGCCCTACCTTACGGGGTCTATCTTCAAGGTCCAAAAAGATCATAAGCCCGTGAAGTGGCTTATGCAGATGAAGGGTGAGAACCCGAAACTGCTCAGGTGGTCCATTAGCCTGCAAGGGCTAGACTTCACCATAGAACACAGACCAGGGAAGAGTCAAGATAATGCAAATGGCCTTTCCAGAAGGTATGTTGACCATCTGGATGAGGGTGTCTATCCCGTGGGAGATTAGGCCCCCTCCACCTCAGTCTGTGGGGGCGACTGTGATGCTGGAAATGCATCTGAGGGACAGGGCCTCCGTATGCTTGTCTGTTAATGCTTTTTATCGTGTGTTCTGTTGTGTTTTCCGCGCAGGAGTTCACGTGGGACTCCTGGCAGTGCGGCTCTCTCTCTTTTGGTTTGGTGAACGGACCCGTGGGATACCCTTATGGCACCCATGGGTGGGGGTACAACCCTGTGCCCCTAGTGTATGTTTTTGGGCACCTGTGGGTGGCCCACAGAGCAGGGTATGGGCTGGTGGCAGCTCCATGCTGAAATTGACAGGTGCGCGGAGTATCCTCCATTTTGGGATACCCCGGCCCTGCCATTGGGATCAGTTGATTCCTGATGGGAAACAAGATGGCCCCTGTGGCCTCTTGCTTTCTATTACCCATTACCTTGTTTTCCCAAAGTCCTGGGAAGCCCCGACTCTGTCCCTTACCCCTGACTGACGGTTGGGTGGAAATGCCATATATGGTGTTGTTGTGAAGGTCCGGCCAAACTAGCTGGAGCCTTCCCGGTGATGTATGTTGTGGGTACCTTCTGTGGGTGGGACCTGGGTGAATAGAGTGTGTGACGAATATGCATTCTGTGTTGTGGGTGTCTAGTATCCAGTGGTTGACACAATGACTGAGACAACCCTGCCCGAAACCGGTATGAATGCAGCTTGGAGTGTTGAATGGCGCGGTACTTGCCCCCAATACACATAACTTGTTGTGAGTGTCTGGAGAGAAGTGAATGGCCTGAATACCTCATGTGCCTGATTGGCTGCCTGCCTGCATGAATGCCCGTAGTCGTGATTGGATGCTTGAGTGTGACCCAGCGGAATGAATGGGAGATCAACAGTATATCTGGGGACCTCTCACTGCTAGGAATCGTGTTTAGAAGCTGAAGTCCAGTACGACGAGTAACTGACGCTTGACCTTGAAGCCCTGCTGGACGAGAAGAATTGCTGTTGCTCTCCTTCGCAATCTGAAAGCTGCTGTGTTTCCAAGGACTGACCCACAGAGGACCTGGTAAGGCGCCCTCTTCCCGAGCTACGAGGGACCATCATGCACAGCTGATCTTTGACAACACTCCCTGGTAGACAGACCTTCGACAGGCTGCCGACCCGATACGGGGACTGCTGCGGAACTCCAAGGAGAAGCACTCGGACTGTTGTCCGCCACTGTCGACGACCGTCGTCGACGACCGTCGTCGCCGACCGGAGCCGCCGTGCTCCCGTTTGCCTAAGAACTTCCATTGATCATCGGATGCTCTCGCCTGCATCGTCATCCGCTTGTCTCCCGCCGGAGAAGGCCCGACCGTTGACGCGCCGAGGAGCATCCAGCGGTGGGTTTCCCGCCACCTAAGAACCACAGAGACGCCGACGACTCGACGCCCTTGCTGGGCCACAGTTCTTCATCATCTCTTTGCGGTCCAGAACTATTGTCACCGAGGTGCCCCGCACGCCTCTTCCTTGCAGGACGCCAACGCTCTGTCGTCGACGAGCACCTCTAGGAACGAAGCTGCCACTTCCCTGCCGTAGTTCACCCTGTTCACCGTCGGGCATTCGACGACACGTGACTCCTGCCTTAAAGGGAGGGCACTCAAGAAGGGCCGTCGATTCCCCGACACCGAATGCCAAGTTCCCCGACACCTCTTGACGATCCGTGGCTCCCGCCTGAAAGGGAGGCACTCAAGAAGGATCGGTCGACGCACCGTCGGAGAACTCTACCCCACCAGGTACATTGGGGGGGTAAAACCTTAATAGGAAGAAGTGAGACTATTGAACATATGGACTGGGCTTGTGAGATGTATCTTATTTTACAGGTTGCCCAGGCGGGGGGGGATCTCCACACAGAACTGTGCCTCGTGGTAGGGGTCAGTATTCTGCCTACTGTTTCAACCATCTTGTGTTCCTTCCTATCTCTATTGCTGGTTTACTCGTTATTGATCTGTGTGACATTTTAACTGTACAGTTGATGCACTTTAATGAGATTCGATAACATTAGTGGTACCACTTTAGAATTGTATATATTTATCATTATTGACTTCCGAGTACAAAGTGCGTTATTGTGATCGTGTACATACCTTTGAATATTAATTATATAAAGACTGTGTTTTCAGTAATACAGTGTGTAGACATTCCTTTGCGGGGGTTCGGGGACTACCCTGTACTTAAGAACCAGCCCGCATCACCTCCTGAGAAGCTAGTCCTTGATTGCTCGTCCATTGCTACCTTATAGAGAATCTTGGCTGAGGTCTTCTGTGCCTCTCATCTACCATATAGAGAGCAGAAGTAAGACACCCCCTACCAGTCTTTACAATGATGTATAAATAGCTACATTTTTATCAGATACTGGGGAGTGCTGTTGTCCAGTAAACTCAAATGTGTTCCTCAAAGTTCATCCTATGGCCACCTCTTAACATAACTAGGTAATCATAGGTCAGGAATGTGGTTGCACAAAGGATGGATTATAAGCAAATTATTTCCACAGGAGCCCAGCTACCGCCAAAGAGGGCTACTTTCTCCAGAACACAGCAGGAACCTCCAAAGGTTTGCTGGTAGGGCCAAATCACTGCCCGGGCAGGAGCCGAAGAACTGTATCATCAGCAAGGTACCCAAATACTGAATGCCGCCCTAACCTGGTAGGGTCTTCGGGACCACCCACTTATCCCACTATAGAAATAGACATTTGGGGGGCTGTGGGACCCTTTAGCTGTGTTCTTTGAATGTACTGGCATTTAGGTTAGCCCGCTGCTTGAAAGATTCCTGCCCTGCTTCTAAGTGCTGTGAGGTGGCCTTATAGTGTCATAACGAGCTAAACAATCTCTGAGCATGTAATAATAACAACATAACGGTAACAGTCATGTAACATATGCAGTCCCCTGCACAGGAACTCTGAGTTGTGAAGCAACTGCACTTTCATACAATATTTGATCAGAATAACGGTCACGTTCCCCAGGATTAGCTGTGCTGCGCTGCCGCGCCAGCTCTGCATCATAAAATCGTGTCCATGGCGCCTGTTGGACAGGATGCGCAGGCCAGGACTGCGCTACCCGGAATGCTGCATGCACACGCCAAGTCACCTGACGCACCAAGACCTATAAGCATAACTTCTTCCCGGCATTAGCACTTCTCAGCTGTTCCGGCAAATGGCGTTTCTCCGTATAGCTGGATTACCTGGATTTTCCCTGCACGGGCCCTGCCTTTAGATTAGCCTGTGTTTTGGTATTTGGCTCAGATTTTGTGACTTTGGATTGCTTTGCATTTTTCCCATGGATTGCGCATTCTGGATTTGACGTTTCTGGATTTGGTGATTTCTTGGATTTGTTTCTTCCGACTCACTGCAACGCTTTGATATTGGGTTATTGGATTCCTGGAGACTGAACTCCTTGGATATCTGCCCTGCTTCCCTTCTCATTGGAATTGAGTCCTTGTGCGTGGTAATGCCTACCTTGTCATATGGTAAGGTGGGATTTCCCTACCTAAATGAAACTAAGGATAGTCTGTGTCAGGAAGTCCAAAGTAAATATCCGCCTGTGTCCAAAACCTATATTTGCCCTCACAACCATCTGTTTAAATTGTGTAGGTATGTCAGCATCAAATGAAAGCGTTCAAACAAAAGTTCAGAGCTTCTTCCAGCTCTTAGTTGGAAAAGGGTTATCCCTTACAGAGGATTCCAAATAGTTCACTTTCAATCAAAAGGGGTTCCCTTCCCCAGACTTTTTAGTCTCTCACTGTTTTCACAACAATACAACTCCTCAGGATTCTTCCCAGCTTTCAGGCGCCTTGCCTCTTTTCATCAATGTCATTAAGTTCAACTCTTAAAGTTTACAACAGGCAAGCTTATCTGGATGTTCAACAGTAAATCTTTAAATAATTCAAGTGGATTCTTCTTAGTGGGGTTTAGTTGGTCTAGGCGCAGTTGTTTGACCACACAGTCTACAAATTACAGGTCATGCAACCGATACACCAGATTGGTTTCTTTTTCGCAGTTGCACAACCACCGCTTCAGCGCAACAGTGGTACTGGACTTAAATGCTCACAGTTCTTGTCAGCACTTGTTTTGCCCCCATTAATTTGCTGTATTACCAAGACCTCTCAGTGTTGCCACAATTTCAATTTGCAATTTGTATTACTCACAGTTCCTTATATTCATTAACAATGCTTGCTTTCTTGGATCCTATGAGTCACAGTTCCTTTGTATCAGGGAAAGCTTTTCTCTGTTTTCCAATCTTGTGGCATTCACTCATTATTACTTTCCTTTGGTTCTGTATTTAAAAAGTGCAGTTCATTCATTTCAAAACAAATCTCCTGCAAATTCCCAGTTCATTCTCCTGCTGGAAATATGCACCTTGCATTCAATGTCAAGTTTAATGCTTTGTTGGCCCTTCCACAGCCTTCCTAATTTCTCCCGTAGTTTCTCCAGAGGTGGCTTGCAACCTTTCATCTGTTAAGATTCTGTTTATTCTTAAAATTCAAAGTCTTTCAAAAAAAGTCGTCAGATCAACTTTCTTCCTTGTTGAGTTGTCAATCTTTCAGGTCGGTATTCAAATGTATTTAATGTTGAACAATTTGTACGGGCTCAACCGCCCCCTCACCCAGCCCAGGTCTAGGTGGACTCACCGGATTATACGTACAGCGGCTCCGTGAGTTTCCCGCCTATCATGGGTTAACTCCTCCGTGCGGCGTCTATCATCTGTGGTGTGCTGGCATTCGGCGGTTTCGCTTCTTACACTGGCAGGGTGTCAGCGGGACAGACACTTCCTCGCAGCTCCTCTGACTGTGGCCTGCTTCACCCCAGCAGTTCAGCCGGGACCTCCACCTCACACCATATCCTCCTTCCACTGCCTCAGCTCTGCACTCCCCGGCACTCCCGCAAGCCTCGCGCCTTCATGCACGCCACCGATAGTGGCTCTGGCTCTCCCAGATGGCTTCAGCCCCTCCGACTCCTCCTTCACAGGTTCTGAGGATGGTAAAGTCCCTGCCAGACTGATTGGTCTTCTCATAACTAGACTGCTCACTGTCTTTACGGAAGTCCCTTTTCCATGTTGTTGTTCATGTTGTCCTCTTTCTCGTCCCAATATCAAAGTGGTGTTTGCTACTCTTCTTCGTCCCAGTACCAAAATGGTGTGTGTGTGTATAACTGTCAATGGGAAAATAGCAGTAGGATTGGTAAGACCCTATAAAGGCCAACGGGATATTTGATTTCCTATGAAAGGGAAAATTATAAATTAAATTATACATCAAACAATTGTGTACAGGCATGTTATAAATGCCATATCATATCATAATTATTATGACAAAGTATTATAAAATGGGGGATACTGTGTCTCATTAAAGGGTGCCTCATCCCATTTGCCAAGCCTCCTCCTCTCCCAGGTGATCCTCCCTTGCATATCCACCCCGAAGGTCAGGATCCAAAAGCAACAGCCTTTCCCCGGCCACCTGGTGGGAGGTTATTCTGGGGAAGAGTTGAGAATGCTCTCAGATTAGTCACACAGTGCGATTAGGCCATCAGAGTATTTCCTTCAGTATTAATATATGTATTCTGTTTCCTTTACAGCTGTGGAGATTGCCTGGTGGTCTTTCCATCCACGATGCACAACTGGTTGGCCAGTTGAGTATAGTTTGTGCTTCTCTGGCTGGTCCATTGTGAAGAAGGTTGTAAGTGCATCTGGGACTCAGTTTGTGACAATATCATGTCAGGCTTCCAACATACCCTATAATGTACCCACTTATCTATAGCATCTATAATGTGTTCTTCAACTCTATTAATCTTTCACCCCGTCTAAACTAGGGAAACATCTGGCCTCCTGGCTTGGCAGTCCCCAATTACTATTCACGAGTTTGCTCAGTGGAAAAATGTAAGGGTAATCCCACATCAAAAAGCCACCATGATTTAACTGTGCAGCTGGAGCACACGTTGGTCCCATTCCGCAACCAAACAAAACGTGTTATTAACTCCCTATTGCCCCTCTAAACTGAACAGAGACACAATCCTTTCATTGACCGTCACATTTAGAAAGTACCTTGCTTTCTGAAATCTTGATCTACGGTCCACCTTAATAGATCTACATGCACCCCAGATTTCATAAGCAATTGTTTCCACCCACCCCATCCCTAGATGGGTTGCATTTCACCTGCTTACCCATTTGCTTACCTTCTCCCTACATCTATTCCTCTGCAGAATAAAAGGTCTGAATAACCTGGGCGGGGGCACAATATGCTAACTACCAGACAAGCCAGACACTCCACGACTACAGTGGTGATTTGTCACAGTATTAAAGCCTTGTAACATAACACAACATGAGGGACCTTTCCCAATCCCAAATAATGTAGTGTATAAATATATTTATTAAAAATGAGTTGTAAAAAGAAAAAAAAAACTAGCAAACTGATGCCAAAAAGATGTAATAGTGGCCATCCTGTAGTGATGCAACAGTAAGCCCAGTTTTTGCCCTCAAAGATTCAATCACTTGCCCATGACATCAGAATAATTTTAACCTCCGACCAGGAGCACAATGACAAATGTACACTAGGAGGTGTAAGGCGTCAAGAGTAAGACTCAGACACAGTGGCATGTTTGTTGGTTACGAAAGACTTTAATCACCAAAACATTATAAAAATCCTATCAATCCCTAATGCTAAAAGGGGGTTCCCTGCATCAAGAAAATGGAGGACTGTTTGTGTCAGGATGTTAAACAAAAGAGCCTCCTCTGCCATGTGTCCAAAAATCCTAATCTGACCCTTACACTCTAAACTCAAGATAATGTATACAGTGAGGAGCTGGTAAGCTATATACTCTTAGCTTGCTTCAAAAGTTCTCAACGTAAAATGTTTAAGGTCCAGAATATAAAAGAAATACAGAGTTCCGCCAGGAAAGGGGTCTTTCTTCCCTTCAAGTCCTTCTGGCAGTTCAAAGTGTCTCTTTCTCAACTTTTAATAGTATTCACAGGGTTACGAGTGTTCCTTTGACTTTCCTTCAAGCATGCAGTTTTTTTACAATGTTACTCTGCCCACTTTCTACCCCTGGTGTACTCTCTTGCCAGGGTCTTTCTTCAAGTGTATTTGCCTTCACACGCCTGGTTTACTCCCTTGCCAGATATCACTTTACTTCTCCTCTCACTTGCAGTTTGCTCCCTTGCCAGGATATTGCTTCACTTCTCACTCCTGGTTTATTTCCTTGCTAGGATATCACTTCACATCTCGCTCCTAGTTTACTCTCCTGGCAGGATATCACTTCTTGTCTTACGCTCCTGGGTATGAGTCTCAGACTCCTTGTTTGCCTGGTACAATAACCTGGCAGGGATGTCTCTTCCTTTATTCACTCTTTCATCCACATCAAAATAGCTTTCGACAGTTGGGTCACTGATCCCTTTCCAATAGAGTTCATATTTACTTTGTCTCCTCTTTCCAAGGGTTGGGTGTCTGACCCCTTTTCAACTCTGTCCATATCTATAACAGTTCTTCTTTTGCAGTTTTGGGCTTCTGTCTCACTTTCAACAATGTTCACATGCACATAATTCCCTCCTTTGGAATACTGGGTCACCAACCTGTCTTTAACAATGATCTCATTTATATCAGTACCTTCACTATTTTGAATAGTTTGCTCTTACGTGCTCAGCGTGACGTGGCATTCGCTGTTAGGTGCCCTGGTAACCCATTCCGTCTACCTGGGCTTTCGGGCGTCCCTAGCGGTCCTCATGTCTTCTCTTTGGCTTCTCGTTCGGTCCGCTGACTGAGCGTACATCCTGTCAGCGGGTCTGTCTTCGCTCTGCTTTCTCTCACTCTGGGTGGCTCCTGCTGCTCCCGATCACAAGGTGGAAGGCTTCTTTTGGTTCAGTTCCTCCTCACACAGTCCATTTGTGCTTCCGCACTGCGATTCGCAATCCCCTGGTTTCTGGCGTTTTTGTCAGCGTTCACACTGGTTACCAACAGCCTCGGTTTCTGCCACACTCACAGCCGTCTCTCTCAGCTGCGTCACTCTTCCATTGCTATCAGCTGTTGTAGTTTTAAAGTTCCCGGCCTCAGTCACAAGTTTCCAAATACTAGAACGTGGCGTTGGCTTACTGCTTCTAGGCATCTTCATTGCTCCATCTCTCTTCCTCATCTCATTACTTAAATGGTGTGGGGAAGGAAAACAAGGCATTTGGCTGGAAAACCCTGGGAATACTTCCTCTATGTTACAATAAGTCATACAGGTATGCTGTACAGGTGTATGGGTGTCATGTGTAATTACGGTTGCCAGGTTATTTTGCTACATGGCTTTCCTACCTCTCTGGAGTTGGTCTTCCCTTATGCGGTCCTCCGGCAGATAGTCCCCCGCAGGGTCAGAGTCCGGTAGCTTCTGCCTTTCAATGGTCTCATAAGAGAATCTTACCTCCAGAGAATCTGTGTCGATTGCTAGATTCATCCCAGAGGATAAGACCCTTTTAGAGGAATATTTGCTCTTAAAGGTGAGGCAGGGGATATGTTCAACTCCCATACTTTTGATACCCTAGCCAATGACTAGACATGAGCATTTTTGGATCTATATGAAAAGACCTAATTTTAAAGGTCTCTAAAGAAAAAGACAGATTTACAATGCACAATTTTATATTGATCGAAAAACCAGCATCGTAAAAGTATTTTTCTCTTGAGACCTTTAAAATGCTTTTGTTTTAAATTTTAAATATTTTAAACCGCCCCGATACCTCCATTGTTCCACCCCACCCCCACCACCTCCACCCTGTCCACGGGATTTCCCATGTCTCAGGCCCCTCCTCTCCCCACTGCCCCAAACCAAAACACATACACAAAACACACACATACACACACCCACACACTTACCTGTTCTCCTCGTCCTGCACTTCCAGGTCCCGATGTGCTTGTCAGCCCCTGCGGCAGGGTTGTGACCTTTCCATTTAGAAAGACCGCTCCATGCGGTCATGGAGTGGTCTTTCTAAATCGGTTTTTAGGTGAAAAGATCTTATGAAAATGATCTTTTCATATAGAACAGAATTTTTCTGCTCTTTTTGTTTACGTTAGGCAATTTCCTCATAAAGCAAAGTTTCTTCCTGATGCCCTTAAAATGTTTTGGGTAAATATTTTTGTTAAACAAATCTATGCTCGACACCGAGTTACTCACAAATAATCACTGCAAAGTTGTCGAATGGTTTTAAGGATCAAACAATTACCTCTTAGTCAATGAATCCAATACATGGAAACAAACAGTCTGCTCAGAACGTAGCAGTGAGGATTCTGCTCTGGCTGCGACTGAGACTGCCATTCTAATGGTCTGAGATGAGCCTCTCTACATTCCAGCTTCCCGCTCCTTCATAATTATACTACTGTTTTTGAGACAATTTACCACCTAATAATAATTTCCACCTTGAGATATAAAATGAGATTTGGTGTTTCGAGCATGTGTACTGTTTTCTCTATTTGCTAACAGTTTCAATTAAGTCAGGGTTGAGACAGACCCTTCCCTAGAGCAATATATTTTACAACCGGACTCTGATACTGTTGCATATGCAGTTCTATTACTATATGGAGATGGATGGTGTCCTGAATGATCAGCTGAGCACTGCTGTGCCCCAGTATACAGAGGACACCCAGCATTGTCTGAGGGTTGGTACCATGGAGAATACAATGCATCTCAAATGCAATGTGGTCTCCACTGGAATTAGATGACCAGATACTTATTGAAGCTCAAAATGTCAAATGTGGAATTCCTACTTCTAACGGACAAAAATCTCCACCGTTCATATCCAAGGCAACATTAGAGGGGGGAGTCTTCAACAGGTTTCAGCATCCTCTGCAATGACCATTAGATTCAACATGGCCTTGGGTCGGTTTGTACCCAAATATAACACCACCTATGCTAAAATCCGTCAGTTATGAACTGTATCTGTTAAAGAAGATACTTGTCAGCCCTGACACGGATTCTAGGGCACTGATTTTGTACAAGGGTGGTTCCAGAAATTCCCATGATTTCAGAAATACCAAGGTCATGTCTAGCTACATACGACAACAGCCTCTCTTCAATGGATCTGACTACAGTAGACCAACAAAAACAGCTCTAATATGGTTACCAGTTTATTATTCATTCATAACACAATGGCCCTTTAAGAAGGATAAATCTCCTGCTGCCACCAAGTGGAGAAAGTCATGCAGCAGCCTATTTGATCCCAGCAGCAAATAAGCATGTACATATTATTACCATTACCATGATGCCCAAAGTGCTCAACCAGCTTCCGTTGAAAGCTAGCCTGCTTTTCAAGGTGGCACGTCTTATCTCAAAGGCAGCCCTGGTGGTGACTCTGGTGTACATGGGAAACAAAATCAATTCTTTGGAAGATTCACAATTTCTACATCCAAAGCAAATATATTGCTTAAGTGAGAGAGGGTGGGGATCACAGAGATATTCATGGACTAAAAGGTAGCTCAGACAAAGAACACAGGCTATGGTACCCTCTTTTTTGGTAACGGGGGGCCTGACTCATGGGGGTTGCAACAATATTTAAAGAAAAAAAAATAGAGTCAAAAGGCTACCTCTACCTGATAGAGCATAGAGCAGCTGAAGACAAGAAACTTAAGCCTAGAGTAACATTAGATTACACCAATAATGCACACATAAAGAAAGTAAAATACTTTTATTCTTAAAAATATATATAGACAAATTAGAGAACATTATAAACAATTACAGTTGTGTTAAAAAAATTCGACCACACTATCTGATTAACAGAGGTCTGAAAACACCGAGTTAGAAACATAACATGAGATTGAATGATAGCATATGTTTTTCTACAGTGCTAAAGGCATCAAGCTGTTGTAATGTTGCGTAATGAGCTGTAATTCAATGTATAGCTCATTTCGGGGCTTGTCCACACTATGTTAGGTGTTTCGAGTTCGGGATATTGTAAGACTATACTGTGGAAGGTGGATAACGTAGTTCACAGAATAGTGCCGAACTCTCATCAGGACCTGAAATCAAAAAGAAAAAAAAATGTGTATTGCTTTTAGATGATGTTTTGATTCGTCGACCTAATATTCCACACACTTTCAAGACTCTAAAGATGTCAGGTCCTGATGAGAGTTTGGCACTATTGTGTGAACTACGTTATCCGCCTACCACGGTATAGCCTTACAATATCCTGAACTCGAAACACCTAACATAGTGTTGACAAGCCCTGAGATGAGCTATACATTGAATTACAGCTCATTACGCAACATAACAACAGCTTGATGCTTTTGGCACTGTAAAAAACATATGCTAACATTCAATCTCATGTTATGTCTCTAACTCACAGTGTTTTCAGACCTCTGTTAATCAGAGAGTGTGGTCGAATTTTTTAACACAACTGTAATTGTTTATAATGTTCTCTAATTTGTCTATATATATATTTTTAACAATAAAAGTATTTTACCTTCTTTATGTGTGCACTACTGGTGTAATCTAATAATGTTACAGCAGGCTTAAGTTTCTTGTTTTCAACCGCTCTATGCACTATCAGAGAGAGGTAGCCTTTTGACTCTATGTCTTGTTCTTTCTAAAAGGTAGCTCAGCAAAGGATTCTGGTGGGCATCTGTAAAAAATAAAATAAAACAAAACTTATTTCTGTTACTCATTTTTATCTATCTGCATTTTTAAAGCGCTCACACAGCCCGCGGGCATCGAGGTGCTGTTACAGAAATTGTTTGTTTTAGTTGCGTATTTATAACGCGCTTAAATACCCAGAGGTTTATAGGAGCAGAACCGAGAATCGAACCCGCGTTGCTTCGTGCCGTCTTACTTCAAAGGCGAGCACGTTACTGCTGAGCGATGCTCCTGGGAACACTCTTATCGTTCCCACTTACTAGGGTGGGGCTGCTGTGCGCATGAGTATTGGGGTGAGAGCAGTATTGATGGTTCTGCTGGAAGTCTGATGAAGAGTTTCTGAATTTAGCTAGACCAACCCAGTTGACGCAGGGGAAGGGAAGAAGGGCTTCCAGGGTTGGCAGGTGTGTACAAACTGAAAAGAACTTGAGAATTAGAACCAAGGTATTCCTGGTGTCTTTCATCAATTAAACAAAACATAGAAGTAGGCAAAGGATTGGCTGCGAGGTGAGTAAGATTCCAGGGTAAAGAAGCAGAGGCTGCAACATTAAAGATATCACTCAGATTCCCTACGCAGAAATAAAGAAGGGACTTAACCAATACTAACGAAAAGAAAATTAGCCACAATGTCTTGCTAGATGGACATGTGGCGATAATGGATGAAGGTAGGAGACAAGGCCATGACTGATCCCTGTCCCCCTGAAGTTGAGAGGGCCACAACAGAAGGAGATTGTATTCAGCTGTGGAATCTTTCCTGCACCTTCTGGGAAGTGAGGTTAAAGATGACTTGTTACATATTCTCAAAGCTGCCATTGAAATACAACCACTCCAAAAAAAAACTGTCTGTGAAATCTCCTCAGCGAGCAGACAACCCCTATTTTGAACAGAGATACAAAATCTGGGGAAAAAAGAAGAGAAAATGCCATTAATTTTTAGGAATGGCTCTTATGTAGAAGACTCACTGTGCTGAATTCAAGACAAGTGAAGGCTTCGTTCTCAGAGGGATCCGGTGCCTGTAGGCAATTCCACAAGTGAATTCTAGCAATAAAATTACTCCTAGCCCACTCGTACTGATTGATATAAGCAGACACACCATCATAAGACCTGCAGTTTAGTTTTCCAGGTTATGCAGAACATGGGTGAAGGAAGTACTGCCATAATTCTGTAACAAAACGTGCATTATATACACAAAATCTCAGTACATACGTAATCCAAAATGTGCCACGGTTTTCTCTTTCCGTCAGTGCATGGGCCACAATCATGCCGAGTGTTCTTTTTAGTGGGATGAAGGTTACTACATTTCAAAGAACTACTCACCATGTGATTGGTTGGTATTGTTTCTACCCAAGTGTTTACTGCTCTTCTCTATAAGGGCAACGCTTGCTATGGTGGCAGTGACCTTTCCAAGTATTAAAGATTTGATTATTTTCCTGACCATGACCACCGCATGGTTTAAGTGTTGTGCTTGTTGATATATTATGACAAGGCCATTGTCATGACCCTTGCCCCTGGACCTCACTGGCAAGTCAGCCTTCCAGTTAGGGCCAGGTCAAAGGCCTTAAAACCTCATCCAAGACTCTCTTGGCGCCAGGCTCATAACCATCATGAAGACCAACATTAGAATAGGACTATTTACTTGGGACTATTTAACTTGGGGGGGTTCAGCCAACATGGAGGCACACACATAGGTCAGTTACAAGGAACTGAGCTATACGGTCTAGTCCTTTGGGTGTGGCAGGCCTGGGACTACTTTACCTGGACTACTTTGGGTGTGGCAGGCCTGGGACTACTTTACCTGAGACTATTTAAAGCACACCCAAACAGCAGAACATGCTTTGCGTTATTCTGCTGTGGGCAGCGTAACGCTCACCGTGTCCAGTTCTTTGATGCAGCTTACCTGAAACTAAGGACCTGCAGAGAGAGAAAGAACACTACGAAACTTACCTGGAACAGTATCCTGTCTTCCATCCATCACCGACTTCAGTTCCACTCACCTGAAGGTACGAACTCCATCATCCGGCTCCGCATGCATCCTGGAATACCATAACCTGGAAAGAGGAGAAATTAAGAAAGACAGCATTAGTAAGCATTTACTCACGTTTCCTCCCGAATGAAGAAAGCCACACAATTCTTACCTGGGTAGTCATCTACTGGTCAGTATCATCGCTGGAACATTACGAAGCTCGGCGAGGAACATTGCAACCTGCCAGGAGAGAAAAGACACAGGTTAGAAATATAAAAGGCGAAACAGTGCAGCGCATTCTGCATTACTCACCGGACAGCATCGCGCACACCGCGCTTTCGCCTACCGGCCCATGCTCATCTTCAAACTGCATGACAACACCAAAATACCTTTCCATACCTAAAAGGAAAGAAGCAAGACATTATTATTCGAGCTAAGAGGAACATACGAACTGCATATAAAGACTGTAAAGCAGCAAACCTACGGAGTCACAGCAGGCCTGGATTCCCACAGGGGGGGCTTGCACAAGTGAAGTAACTTGGTCGCTGCTCGCCCCCCCGCCCCCAACTACACGCCCCTGCCACGAGGAGCAGGACAGAGAATCCACCTTTCACAATATTAAGGTGAGGAGAGGGCCCAAGGGGGAGGAAGGAGTTGAGGTCAAGGGAGGTGGGAAAACATAGACAATCTGGTATTGAATCCAGCTCTCCTATATTGCAGACCCATCTTTAACCAGAGGCCTTACCAAGGGACTGGGAGAGGGTTTGAGAGTGCAAATCATCCAACCAGGGCTGGGTGGCGTCCCCGTGGATACCAGGTGAGCATAACAGAACGCAAATCCTTAATAATATTATCCACCTGAGCGTCATAGAGACTTCAGAGAGTGACCAGTTAGTTCAGTTGTTGGGACAATTACGCGCTGAAGTACATTCAGCCAGGCAAGAAACCAACGCTCTTAGGAGGGATTTGATTGTTACTAAGGATCGTACCGACTAAATAAGTGGACAATTGCACCAATCAAAGGCAGGACAAACCCCATTGCCTGGTAACATTCCGCCAGCACCTGTACCAACTTCTTCCACCAATCCAGTACAAATAACCCTTTCTGGGGCAGTTCCTTTAGCTCTACCTGAACGACTTACAGGGGGACCCCAAGAAGTACGCAACGTTCATGAACCAGTGTCGTCTTCATTTCCTTTGCAGACCGTGGGCTTTTCCTAACGACCAAGCGCAGGTTGATTTTGTCTTGTCATAGTGTGGCAGTGCTGCGGATTGGTCAGTACCATTGGTAAGTCGGGATAATCCGTTGTTACATGACTTTGGGGGTTTCAAGATGGAAATGGAAAAACTCTTTGCTCGTCATACCCAAGGCCAAGCATTAGACAACGAACTTTTGTCACTCCGTCAAGGAAGTCAAGACTTGCTTACATATATAGCAACATTTAACAGACTAGTCGTTGAAGCTGGGTGGCCTGAGGAAAAAAGGACCACACTATTTCATCGGGGTCTACGAGGGGAACTAAAGGATGTCCTTGCTCAAGTGGTTAACCCACCTAAAGACTGTGGAGAATTCATCAACCTTGTGGTGCAATTAGATTACAAGACCGAATAAGGTTAGACACTCGAGCTGTGTATGTCCGGTCAAAGGATAATGTCCCACGTACATTGAAAAACACGGTAGAACCAATGCAAATCAGAGGTGTACGGCCCCCTTTAACTAAAACTGAAAGAAACAAGAGAAGGCAACAGCAATTATGCTTATATTGTGGAAAATCAGGCCACTTCCTCAAAGAATGTCCAGTGAAACCACCAGGGAGAACTGTTGGAGCCACAGAGAAAGAAGATAATAACAAGGAGTCGGAAAACTACCAAGCCCGGCAAGCGTAGGGATCTGCTTGTTGAGCGAGAAGGATGAGCCACAGACCTCACACTTTGCATTACCAGTAATTCTGATCAAACATCAACAAACCGTCTCGGATGCATGCTGTCGAAGCATACATAGACAGCGGAGCAGTTGGGAATTATGTAGACCAAGATCTGGCAGCAGAGATGCGGCTTCCCTTATGCTCTAAGTCGACTACTGAAAAAGTTACTACTGTGATGGGACAGAAATAGCTTCGGGACCAGTAACCCAATGCACAGCAGCACTAACCCTATTGTGCCAGGATGGACACTGAGAATCTATTGCATTCGCTCTCATCAAAGCTCCTCAGTTTCGACTAATCTTAGGGATGCCATGGTTGGTAGCTCACAACTCTCTAATAGATTGGCATGCCAAGAAGTTGGTCTTTTCTAATGATTGTGCTTGCACCTGTTATTACAAAGAAAAGGGGAAAACAGACTTATGTACATCTGCTACTCCCAGTACGGCGGCGATTGTACTAGGTGTGACTAGTACTCTACCAAATGAATACCAAGATTTTCAAGACGTGTTCCAGAAAGAACAAGCCAATACTCTACCACCGCACAGGCCCTACGATTGTCAGATCGACCTCATACCTGGTGCACAAATTCCTTGTGGTCGAATCTATACACTTAATGAACATGAAAACCTCAATTTGAAATCTTATCTTGATCAATACCTGGCAGATGGATTTATCCGCCCATCTAAATCACTGGCAGCCAGTCCCTTATTCTTCGTACCAAAGAAGGAAGGAGATTTGAGGACTTGCATCGACTATCGCGCATTAAACCAGATCACAGTAAAAAAACGTTATCCACTGCCCCTTAGTCCCGAATTATTGGATCAAGTCAAAGTCGCTCAAATCTATACCAAACTGGACCTTAAGGGGGCGTACCATCTTGTTCAAGTGAAGAAAGGAGACGAATGGAAAACCGCCTTTCGTACCAAATACGGCTTGTATGAATACCAGGTAATGCCTTTTGGACTTTGCAATGCTCCTGCTGCATTCCAGTACTTTATGAATGATGTTTTGCAGGAGTTAATCCACGTTTGCGCCCTGGTTTACACTGATGACATCTTAGTGAATTCTGCTACAAAAGAAGACCATGTCAGGCATGTCCGCTCTGTCCTTACTAAACTCTGCCAACATAAACTGTATGCTAAACTTGAAAAATGCTCTTTTCATGTCACCGAAGTGGAGTTCCTCGGTTGTATCCTCACACCAAAAGGTATCAGAATGGATAGGCACAAGGTAGATGCCATTCTTAACTGGCCGTCACCAACTTCATTTAAAGGAATCCAGAGTATGTTGGGCTTTGCAAAAATGTACCGCCGATTCATCCCAGATTTTTCCCAAATAGTGCGTCCAATTACATCAGGGGCAAGCCCGTCTGCGCCGGACTCCCTTATCAACCCTCGGCATACACTGCCTAGGAGAAAGGTATTTTGTATTGTGGTGGGAGGGCTAAAACCACGTTCCTTGGCCTTTTGAAAACTGTTTGCCTACATCCTTTGATCACCTGGGGTAACGTTGTTTATAACACTCATCTTGGTACATTTACAATAATTGTGAAATCCTTTTGTAGGAATCTTCTTTGCAAATTGTGAAAATCTTTGTATGTTGGAAAAGTATTCCATTCTACTGCAACAAGCAAGCACTCGTATTTCTATTTACTAATCTGCAGTGCCATTAGGAACTACAGTTCCCAAGAGCACCTGCTGCCTATTTCCTGATACGTCAGACGCTTTCAGCACCAGCGCTTTCAGGGGCAAGCCGGTCTGCGCCAGTCCTCGCCATCCAAGGTGTCCAGGGCAGAAACTACTGCTCGAATTTCTACAGATCTCCAGTAACATATTCGCAGGTAACCATGGGGCTGCTCACTATTGATAAGCTCAAGTTAGACCTCAGAAAGCATGCACGCATTAACATGGTCCAAAAAGCTGTAGACACAGTCTTGGACCGCAATAGTCGGGACCCGTACCTGATCAAGGAAAAACTCGCTACCAAAAGGCACACCAACAAAGAGAAACTGATTACCCTTTCTCGAAATAATCCCGAGCAACACCCTACAATGAAACTCAACTTAAAACTATGCCTACTAAACACACGCTCCCTTAATAAACACGCACAATGCGTCCATGACAGAATTGTCGATGAACAAATAGACATATTCTGTATAACTGAAACATGGCTTAAAGACCCCATTGGCCCCACTGGTGACACTGCCGTTCCGAATGGTTACTCTATCTTCTATTCTAACAGAGAAGAGGGTCAGGGAGGTGGTGTTGCAGTAATTGCAAGAGATTACATCCACATGTTCTCAAGTAGCATAGCATGTACGGGCTGTGAAATCATGCATCTTAAGCATACCCCTACAGCCAACAGCAGCCTAAATTTGATTGTTCTTTATAGGCCCCCCGCATCTACCCCAGACTTTAATGATGAAATAACACACCAGCTAAACATGCTTAAAGGACCCAACACAGCCACATTAGTTTTGGGCGACTTCAATCGTTGGTACGGTGATGCCAAAGATAAAGAAGCCGGCAAACTACAGAGATCCCTTAACAATATTGACTTTAAGATCAATAACAAAGGGCCCACAATGGACAACAGTCACCTCCTTGACTGGGTTGTCTCTAATAACCTTGAAACTTGTGAGTTCAAGACAGAACCATGTATATGGTCAGATCACCACAGCATCTCTTTCCAAATCGCCTTGCCCTTTCCAAAACCCAAAACGCCCAACTGCCCTATCCTATCAGCATATCGAAACTACAAAAACATCGATAGGAACCATCTCATACAATGCTTGGCCGATGTTGAAAATAACCAAGCTGAGAATGACTCTTGTGAAATCTTACTATCCAATTTATCCAACCATCTTGAAAAACTGAAGAATCAAGTAGCACCCCTCCAAACAAAGTCTACTAGACCTTCCCAAAAAACCCAACAATGGTTCTCCAAAGAACTGGCGGAACAAAAAAGGGTCAAACGAATCAGAGAAAATGTTTTGCAAAAAAACCCTCACTTGCCAATAAATCCCAATGGAAGGAAAGTGAAGTAAAATATAAATACATGATAACCGAGGCTAAGAAAAACTTCTATAATGAACAGATCTCTACAGCCGCTAACTCCACCAGCAAACAATTCAACATTCTTAAATCCATAGAAAAACCCAGAGCCACCACCCCTCCCTTCCGACCCTCTCAAGAAGAATGCGATGCAACCCAGATCGCCTTCTTCAATAAAATATCCAAAGCTAGGGACTCCATCATAAACTCCATGACGAACAAAAAAACGACAATCACGTTGCCTGATGAGACCGTTCTACCACATATTGAAACTTTCAAGTTCACACAAACTACCAGCAGTGAAATGACCAAGGTACTTGCATCCATGAAACCTACGACATGTGCAGAAAACATCATTCACCTAAAATAATACTGGACAACTCTGACATAATCGCCCCTATATTAACTAAGATTATCAATGTCTCCTTCAGGGATCAGAAGGTCCATAATGCCATCAAAAAGGTCACAGTTAAGCCACTGGTTAAGAAACCCAATCTCGACCAACGAGATCCCAATAACCTTAGACCTATAACTAATTGCAACTTTGTCCTTAAAATCATGGATAAGATAGCCACCATGCAGCTCCAGGCACACGTGGAGGCTTCAAACTCCCTATACATACAACAGTCGGGTTTCCGCCCCGCCCACAGCACTGAGACTGCCATGCTTGACCTACAAACCAAAATGCTTAGCATTATCGACAAGGGTAGGACAGGTCTCCTCATTCTCCTTGACCTCAGCGCCGCGTTTGACCTCCTCGACTATAACCTACTCCAGAAAGCACTAAAAAAGACCACCAACTGCTCTGACGAAGCCATCGGCTGGATAATGTCTTTCCTAAAAGATAGGATATCTAGGGACCATTGGGGGGACCAGTTCTCCTTAGAAAAGGAAATCCTCTGTGGAGTCCCGCAAGGGGCCAGCATGTCACCACTGCTATTCAACCTCTACTTGAGGTACCTATGCCTTGTCCTCGATCACATCAACACCTATTTTACAAACTACGCTGACGAAACACAGCTGGTGTTTGAGTTAAGTGGCAACTATCAGAAAGACAGTGAGCAATTTACCACGATCTACAACAGCGTGGAGAAATGGATGGACTCCAATTGGATGTGCCTCAATGGAAAAAAAACTGCGCTCATGATATTTGGCCCATCTTCAGCTAGAGCTAAATTATCTTCCTCCTATAAGTCCTGCCAGATCAAAGACACACCCATCCCAGTTCTATGTAAGGTTAAAACCCTCGGGGTGATGATGGAAGCATCACTTGGGGCGGATGCCCAAGTGCAATATATAAAAAAAAACTGTGCATACCATCTTAGACTAATGAAAGCCATCAGACCCTTCATATCAGAGGAAAACTGCGCAACCATAGCAAGAGCGACTATTATGTCACGCCTTGACTATGGCAACGCTCTAGTCCTGGGTGCCTCCAAGCAGTGTTTGCAAGCTTACCAAGTTGTCCAAAACAACGCGGTTAGAATTGTTAAGCTCAAGACCAGATCAGAGCACATCAGCAATTCCAGAAGGGAGCTTCACTGGCTGAAGATCGAGGACAGGGTACATTTTAAGACCCTAACCACCGTGCACAGATGTATCCACGGTAAAGCCCCTGCTTACCTTAAAACCAGGATTAATCCATATATTCCTAGTAGAACACTTCGATCATCCAACCTTGGTAAAATCACAGTGGCACCATACAAAATCAAAAGCGGCCTAGGCAGATCCTTCCCGACTATCGCAGCCTCTCTCTGGAACAACCTCCCAGACCACATAAGATTGGAAACTAACTACATCTGCTTCCGCAAACAGGTGAAAACCCACATTTTCAAATAAACGACCTTCTTCGTCAATGCCTAGTTCAGAGTAAACTTACATGGTCGTCCCGTCCTCATGTCTGGTCGCTGTCTGTCTGTCCACTGTGTCCTTGTATCTGCGCCCCGAGGCTTGCGAGCTACCGGCGCAATATAAATACTAAATAAAAAATAAATAAAAATAAAATCACTATTGAGAAAAAACAATAAAAAGTTCCATTGGCCCTAAGAAGCAGAGAAGGCCTTTCAAGAACTTAAGTAAAAATTCACTTCTGCTCCAGTTCTACGGCATCCTCGCCCAGACCTCCCTTATATAGTTGAAACAGATGCCTCTAGCATGGCTATGGGAGCTGTTCTCTCACAAAGGGACCCAGGAACTGGCCAGTTACACCCTGTGGCCTTCTGGTCATGAAAATTCTCACCTCCCGAACTCAACTATGCTATCACAGACAAAGAACTCTTGGCTATTCAATCAGCTTTCAAGGCATGGCGACACTATCTCCTTGGTGCTAGACATACTGTCACGGTCATAACTGATCATCGAAACCTGCAATACCTAAAAACAGCAAAGGCGCAATCATCCCATCAACTGCGGTGGGCTCTTTTCTCCGCTGAATATGACTATGTGATCACCTACCGGCCAGGAGTCCGAAACGGAAAGGCTGACACCTTGTCCCGCATGGGTGTTGATGAAAAGGTATACATAACTCCAGATTGTTAGGCAGAAACCTGTGCAGTTCCCTTAGGGACCACTGCAAAAGATTTAGGACTACAGGTGGTTGGCAGTAAACCCAATTGGTAGCAGTCTGTACCACCCAGATTTACCTGGTAGCTGTAGCTGAGCAGTCAGACTTCTCTCAAGATGAGTTAGGCAGTATATAGAGTATACACAATAGGTACATAGACACAGTAGCATAAGCAAACACTGACCAGAGCTTTGGTGTAAAAGTATATAATTATTTAAAGACACACTTGTAAATACACTAGCACAAAAAGAGGTAAGTAATTTCAACACACAGTCACTATTATATATATACAACCCTAATTAGTTATTAGACAAGTCTTAATGAGAAACACCACTTATTTTCAGACAGAGGTGAGCGCTTAACATAAGATGGCACTCTAATAAGTTATGAAAAAAGGGAGGGAAAAGGCAAAGTTATGAAAGAACACAAATTCCAATACTTTTCAAAGAACCACAGTGAGGTAGGTTAGGCAAAGTGTACTGGAGAGCAAGGAAGTTCAAATGCCAGGCCCACTCTTTGAGAGAGCAAGTGAAATGTGTCCAGGATCGAACAGTGGGGTTATGCCCGAAGAGTCTTTGTAGATAGTTCATAAAAGATTGAGATCAAGTCAGGAAAAGTTAGTTAACAGGCCCCAGGCTAACCGAGGTTAGAAAGTCGAGGATTTACTGTCACCCAGAACAATCTGTTGCAAGGGAAGCCAGGCGGGACACAGTACCTGAAAATGGGAAGAACTCTCCAGCGGGGGCAGTTGTTCCTGGCAGCGGGTGCAAGTCGGTGTTTCGTCCAGAGGAAGAGGAGGTCTGGACGTGGAGGACGTGGAGGAAAGCTGAAGGTCGTTGCACTGCCAGGGAAGAAACCAGCCGCGGAGTTTCCCGGTTACAAGGTACTACCCCTTTCTTCGCGGTAGTGGTAACCGTGGTATTCCGGTTGTCGGGGTGCTTGGCACGGGCAAGGCGGCCACGAGATGGTCCAGGAAGGCGAAAAGACGGGCAAACTGGTTATCCCCACCAGTCAAAGGAAGAACACTCTCCGGGCTGGAGATCTCCTCTGTCGTCTGGAAAAGTGGTAAGACGGTTCAGCAGGGCTCCACCGGTGGTGTCGTCGTTTCAGGATGGCTCGGCTTCTCCCTCCTTGGAATCTTTAGGTCCTGTGGCGACATCTGAAGTTCCAGTCCCCAAAGCCCTGCTTTTATGCAGAAAACCCCCATTCATTCAGCCTAGCTGTCACTCAAACATGCTAACCACTTGGGCCAATCACACAAGAGTGCGACTTGAGTTGCCGAGGCAACTCAGTTCAGGGTGCCTAAACCCCCTCCCACACCCTCTGTGGTACTGAGACAGAGTGGCACCACTTTTGGAGGCTTCTGTGGAGAAGCCCGCCAAAAAGTGGAACAGAGGGCTTGACTTGGGTTGGAGTCACAGAAGCGAACATAAACGCCATTTTGGAACCAAGTTTCGGCAAAATATACCAACCGGTGAATTTATATTAATTTAATAAACTAGCGGTATGTTCGAGGCTATTTTAAAAAGTGGTAGCCTCGAACAATGGGAACATCCCAAAGGAATATATTTGCGGTCGAATATAAAAAGTAGTATCCACTGCCACCAGCCAAAACTCGGTCGGGGGGGACTGGACAGTGCCCCCTCGAACAACAGACCCCGGGGCAATCGAATTGCCCCAACCAGTACGTCCACAATATGATGGTTTGTACTGGTTCTGTTCACAATTTGAGACTAGTAAAGCCAATGGTGACTTTACATGCCCTGGGAGACAGTAGTCAGTCCCAGGGTGTGGAGTCTATGTGTGGGGGTCACTACGACACCCCTGGGTTACTGTACGAAGGGTGCTGTGTAACCCACATACCAAAAACACATGAAACCCTAGGGGGTAAAGGACCCCATAGCCCATACAACACATACAAAGTCAAAGGAACACCTCAAATCATGTCTAAGAGTGGGAGAAAGAGAGTCTCACTGTTAGCAGGAGAAAAAAAATAAACCCCAAAAATCCAGCAAAGCTGCTGGGGGACTCACTAGGTTCGGGAAATTAGTCTTTACAGAGAATTCTCCCTAACACAGATCCAGTAGCCATCATTCCAGAAGACAAACTCCTGGGTCTTCCGACAACATTGACACAGGTTGAAGTCCAAAACAAGATCCAACTCTTAATGGATCCCACTTTCTCACAAGAGTGGTGCACTCGAGGAGAACATTACACCATTAAAGACCAGTTGCCATATTTTAGGAACCGTCTATACTTGCCAAGTAAAGATTTACAAGAGCAGGCTATTTTGGGTTATCACGACTCCCTGATTGAAGGTCATCCTGGAATTGCCAAAACTCTAGCTAAAGTAAAACAAAACTGGCGTAAAGATATCATACAATTTATCCAATCTTTTGGTGTGTGTGCACAAAACAAGTCCCAAAAGCCGAAACCAGCTGGTCTTCTACAAGCATTTGAAATTCCCCCCGCACCATGGCACACACTGTCCCTTGATTTAATTACAGATCTACCTCCCAGTCAAGGATTCAACACCATCTTAGTAGTTGTAGACTGGTTCTCTAAAATGGCACACTTTATTCCTTTCAAGGGTCTTCCAAATACATCCAATTTAGCAAAAGTATTCCTGGAGGAAATCATACGGCTACATGGCTTTCCATCGGTCTTGATCTCAGATCGAGGTAGTCAGTTCGTATCCAACTTCTGGAGGAAATGCTGTTCAATGGCCCAAATTGACATTCGACTATCCACAAGTCACCATCCTCAAACAGATGGCCAAACAGAAAGAACAAACCAAACCCTTGAGCAATACTTACGTTGCATGTTACATCAAGTGGAAAGAAATGGGAAGTACTTGTTATGGATAGCTGAATATGCCTATAATAATTCATTACACACCAGCACTGGACAAACCCCTTTCTACACTATATATGGTAGACATTCACGTACTTCAGAATTGGATCTCCCAACCCCTTTGGAAATGCCAGCGGTTACAACCCTACATACGACTATTTCCCAGGCCTTCAAAGAAGCAGCAGAACATTTACTCCAAGCCAAGAACAGACTAAAGAAATTTGCTGACCAACATCGTAGTAAAGCCCCAGACTATCAAATTGGAGACACGGTCTGGTTAGCATCAAAATATGTGCCCATAAAAGGGACTCTGACCTTTCGTCCCTGATATCTGGGACCTTATTCTATTGAATCCATAATAAATCCAGTGGCAGTTCAATTAGCCCTACTACCCACTATGCAGATTCATCCTGTGTTTCACGTATCACTCCTGAAACCGGTACAACCCGGTACTCGGGTTACAACACTACCAAAACCAGTATTCGTTGACGGAGAACCAGAGTTTGAAGTAAAGGATATCCTAGACTCAAAATACACCAGATCCAAACTATACTACTTAGTTGATTGGAAGGGATACGGCCCTCAAGACAGATCATGGTAACCTAGTGAATACATCCATGCACCTCGCTTAATCAAAAAGTTCCATCAGAATTACCCAGCCAAACCAGGACCAAGCAAAAGTGCCACCGTGAGAGGGGCCTTGGGGAGGGAGTGCTGTCATGACCATTGCCCCTGGCCCTCACTGGCAAGTCAGCCTTCCAGTTAGGGCTAGGTCAAAGGCCTTAAAACCTCATCCAAGACTCTCTTGGGGTCAGTCCTGGCGCCTTTGGGGCCAGGCTCATAACCATCATGAAGACCAACATTGGGACTATTTACTTGGGACTATTTAACTTGCAGGGGTTCAGCCAACATGGAGGCACACACATAGCTCAGTTACAAGGAACTGAGCTATGCGGTCTACTCTTTTGGGTGTGGCAGGCCTGGGACTACTTTACCTGGACTACTTTGGGTGTGGCAGGCCTGGGACTATTTTACATGGACTACTTTACCTGAGACTATTTAAACCACACCCAAACTGCAGAACATGCTTTGCGTTATTCTGCTATGGGCAGCGTAACGCTCACTGTGTCCAGTTATTTGATGCCAGTTTACCTGAAACCAAGGACCTGCAGAGAGTGAAAGAACACTACGAAACTTACCTGGAACAGTATCCTGTCTTCAATCCTTCGCCGACTTCAGTTCCACTCAGCTGAAGGTACAAACTCCATCATCCGGCACTGCATCATGCATCCTGGAATATTATTACCTGGAAAGAGGAGAAAGAAAGAAAGACAGCATTAGTTAGCGTTTACTCACGTTTCCTCCCGAATGAAGAAAGCCACACAATTCTTACCTGGGTAGTCATCTTCTGGTCAGTATCATTGCTGGAACATTACGGCGCTCGGCGAGGAACATCACAACCTACAAGGAGAGAAAAAACAGGTTAGCAATATAAAAGGCGAAACAGCGCTGCTCATCGCACATTACTCACCGGACAGCATCGCGCACACCGTGATTTCGCCTACCGGCCCATGCTCATCTTCAAACTGCATGACAACACCAAAATACCTTTCAATACCTAAAAGGAGAACAATAGTTACAGGTAAGTAACTTAAACCTTCTCCAGCATGGGGTCATTGATTCACATGCTCATGAATAATGAATACATAGCAGTACAACATTACACAACCACAGGCGGTGGCAGGGTTCAACAGAAGCAATTAATTCTTACCTCCGGAACAGTCTCACCCCAAGCAAACAGGTTGCGTAGCACTGCTTGGCCGACTCTGGACTCCTCCCTGGAATCCCGGTTGATGCAGTAGAACTTCATGAAGGTGTGCGTGGACCTCCACATAGCAGCCCTGCAGATGTCCAGCAGGGATACACCAGAAAGCAACGCTGTTGTTGCAGTGATCGCTCTGGTAGAGTGGCTCGCAGCCATACGGGCATTGGTCAGTACGCCAAACCGATGACAGTGTGTGATGCAGCCAGAGAGCCACCTTGAAATGGAAGCCTTGAACAAGGCCTTCCACAGGACCAAAGTTCACAAACAGTTGTGAGGTATTCGGAGAACTCTTTGTGCGTGTCATGTAGAACTTCAGGGCACGCTCAAGGTCCAATGAGTGCAAGGCCCTTTCCACCGGCGGTTTTGGGGAAAAGAAAACAGGCAACACCAAAGGCACGTTGAGGTGGAATTCCAACTGAACCTTCGGCATGAAAGACGGGTGCATACGCAGCACCACCCTCCATTTGTGGAAAGTCAGGTATGGTTGCTTACCTGATAGGGCCTGGATCTCACCTAACCTTCTAGCAGAGTTGATGGCCACCAGGAAAGCCATTTTCCACAAGAGGAACTTGAGTGGGGCCTGATGCATAGGCGCGAAGGGGGGCCCCCATGATCCTCGTCAGAACCACGTTGAGTTCCTGTGCCGGGGCCAGAGTCTTCACCGGTGGGAAAGATCGAAAAAGTCGGTGGGACCAAAGGGAAGATCTTCCGGAAGACCTGGTGTAGCGGGAGATAGCCACCAGATGCATCTTGATAGAGGCGTGCGCCAATCTGGCGTTGGCAAAGGATAGAGAGTACGGAAGGATCTGAGGGGACGTGACCCTCAGAGGGGTAGTCTTCTAAGACCGGTAACACGTAGCAAAACGCTTCCATTCGTGACCGTAGCACTTCAAGGTTGACGATGACCTGCCCTTGCAAGGACCTCCTTGCAGTCCGCAGGCAACTCATATCCTCTAAACTCTAGGGCTCAATGAGACAAGCCCTCCGGTTCAGCGATCTTGGGTCGTGATGAAGGATTGCGCCTCCTTCTCTGGTGAGAAGATCCGGAACCACTGGCAGCTTAACCGGAGCCGACGCTGACAGGCTGATACGGTCCAGATACCAAATCTGCCTCTGCCACACCGGGGCAATGAGTATCATTTTATATGGACACTGTCCGAGTACATTGATGACTCGTAGCAGGAGAGGGAACAGTGGAAACGCATACAGAAACAGCCCTTCCCATGGGAAGGAGAATGCGTCCCCCAGGTTCCTCAGATGGTGGAATCTGCTGGCAATTGGAGTTCACTGTCGTCGCAAATAGATAGATCTGGGCTCTTATCATCGGTCAGAGGCCTTGGCGTTCAGCAATGCCGCCAGCCTACTGTGCCTGTGCTTTGTTGTTTTCTTGGAAAAACTCAGGCATATCTCGCATTCTACCTTCTTGTGGTCCAGGTGCTGGCAGTAGAGGCATTGCAGGTGCCTGTCCTCCACAAACACATTCCATAGCCCGCATTTGGTGCAGGGCCTGAAGAGACATTCCCGCCTTCTCCTCCATTATGGTTGGAGGGCGCGAAGTAAGCCCAAAAGACCTTGTGGAATCTTCGATGATCTTCGCCCTTGAGGGGTGCGGAACTTCACCGACAACGGATCCCCGCTGTCGGCAGATGACGAAAAGAGCACACAGGCTTCTTTGAATCAAAAACAAAACCTTTTCTATCGAATACATAAAAAAAGTAGGAATAGCTCAGAGAGCAAACTCGAGGACTCCAAACACTGAAGCGTGCCGTAGAAATCTAAAGATGTCTGCCAGAGGAAGGGCTTAAGGAGAGGACTGTCATTGGATGGGGGCAGTGTGACCTAAAGGACAGCGATTGGTTTAGAGGAGAAACACAGTTTTTAAATGAAAGTGAAACTGCTTTTTATTTTACAGAGAATTCCCAGCCTGACAACAGGGAGTATTTATGAGCATATGAATCCATGCCAGAACCCATGCTGGAGAACCGTCCCTCATCTCTTCTTCAGGGAAGTTTTCAGCTGCTTTGGCCACAGTCGGTCAAAGGCCGAAGGAGACATTTTTCATGGCACAAAAGGCCTTCACGGCATGCAGGGCAAGTCTGCCTGACGCAAACACCCTCTTACCCTAGGCGTCAAGCCTATTGCTTTGCATGTCTGGTGGAAGGGAAGGTCGCTGCCTGATCCACCAAACTCTCTGGTGTGATGAATCCGAAGTGATCATCCCAAAGTCCCTGGCCTAGGACCCTTCTCGTGTGGCCAAGGCAAGGCAGTAGCTTCCTGATCCTGGGGGTAGCATTTTCCATGAGGATCACGTGGAAGAGGACTCAGGTCAGTCAAGAGGATTGGGAGAACCCTCTAACCAACTTCCGTAATGAACCCATGACCTTAATGGCCTATTGTAAAATGTAAGCTTTTGATGTTAAGCAGAGCAAGAACTGACTTCATTCTAGAATGCAGTAGGTTAGCCATGACAGAGAATGTTTTCCTTTTCAAGAACAAATTATAAAAAGAAATCAAAGGGGTGAGCATGGGTGCTACTTTTGCACAGGACGTGGCCAACCTTTACATGGCAGACTATGAAACAAACCATATTTATGCAGATACCAACCTGCACAAAGCATATATTTAAATTTGGCAACAGTACATCAAGGATGTACTTATCTGGAAGGGCTTGGAAGAGCAACTCATGACTTTCGTGGAGAGGCTCAATCTACGCAACAGCCAAATAAAATTCACCATGACATGGGATCACCATGCGATAGACTTTTTGGACCTCCACATTTACAAATCAGGGGTAGGGCTCAAAACCAAACTATTTCTTAAAACTACAGACCAGAACAGTCTTCTACATTATGACAGGTAGCATCCGGCAGGACTGAAGCAAAACCTTCCATATGGACAATTCCTTAGAATTCAGAGAAATTGTACAGATCAGGAAACGTTCAAGAAACACTGGGAAGGAATACAACATCTCCTAAAAAGAGGTTATCCCAAAAAAAACAGTCAAACTCATTAACGGGCAGCCAATACCCCTAGAGAAGCATGCCTTACGAACAAGATAAAGGAGCTATTAAATAGACTGGAGACTTCAACATATGGCTCGACAACCCCACCAACCCTATGACCCACGCCCTGGTTGACGGTCTAGATGCAATTAACCTCCAACCCCACATAAACGGTCTGACTCACTTTAAAGGACACACTCTCGATGCCATCTTTAGCTCCAATACCCTGATTCACCTAAAGCCCCTCACCCCTATCATCTGGTCCGATCATTTTATTCTCTCGTTCACCATCCACTCTCCCAGCCCCCTTCCCATACGCACTTCTGAGCCTCCGAACCTACGCAAGTGCTGGAAAAAACTAAAAACCACCCCAGACCTAGCCGAGGCACTCCTCCAGTCTCCACCACCTACCCACCGTCCCCACAACCATCTAACGGCCAAAGCCTTTGACTCATGGCTCAATGCATCTCTGACACAACTCACTCCCCTGTGCAAACCACCATCCCACCTTGGCCCTTTTCCCAGATGGTTCACTCCTGAGTTAAAAACCACTAAACGGCATTACAAATACCTTGAACGCAATTGGCGGAAAGAGAAAACCCAAGAGAGCAAGACCACCTTGGCCCGACAATTGTATCAGTACAAGGCCGAAATCCGGAAAGCAAAAAAAGCCCACTAACACACCCGAATCCTAAACTCCAAAAACCCAAGCAAAGAACTCCACAAAATCATCTCCGAATTCACCAATCCAGCCTGTAACACAACCATCCCGACCCCGTCACAATCACTGTGTGATTCACTCTCCCTCCATTTTTACACCACGGCTATTGAAAGGACTAAAACTCTAAACACCAAATTGGCTCTCCTACAACCAATTGACACTCCGCCGCCCGCACCGGCCAGCCCCTCACCTGCGACCTCAACGCAACCAACGTTCGAATCTTTTAGTCCATTATCACCAGAGCAATTTCTCAAACTTCTATCTGCCCGCAAACCATCTGGATCACCACTAGACCCTTGCCCAGCCAAAACTCTCAAAGGAATTTTTGCCTCCACCTGCGCAGGAGAGCACGCAAGATCTATCATAAACGACTCCCTTTCCTCCGGTATATTTCCCGAGGCATTCAAAATGGTATACGTCAAACCTCTAATAAAAAAATCTTCGCTCGACCCTCTCGAGGTCAAAAACTACCGCCCAATCTCAAACACCAGGTTCCTTGCCAAACTCATTGACCGAACCGTCTACTCCCAACTAAATGCCTTTGTCGAAGCCAATAACCTCCTAGACTCTGCTCAATCAGGTTTCAGATCACGTCACGGAACCGAAACCACCCTAACGTCGATCTGGGACGACCTCAAAATGACAGCAGACGCCGCAGGATGCGCAGCACTAATCCTCCTTGACCCATCCGCTGCCTTTGACACGATCAATCACTCAATCCTCCTAGACCGCCTCCACTCCCTGGGAATCCGTGGAACCGCTCTTAAATGGATAGCCTCTTTGCTCAAAGACAGGCACCAAATAACCACACTCTCTGGCCTTACCTCCCAAGCTCGACCAGTCGACACGGGAGTCCCTCAAGGAGCATGTCTATCTGCCCTGCTGTTCAATCTCTACCTGATCACCCTCCCGCCAATAATTCGCTCACACAACATCATATGTTACAACTACGCCGACGACACCCAACTAATCTTAAAATTCCTGAACCCGAAACCCAACTCCCGACCCGACCTGGCAGCCTGCCTCCTTAACATTGACCGCTGGATGACCCAAAGCCACCTCCTGCTAAACCCCGCCAAAACAGAAATCATGGTGTGCGGCAACTACGATCTTCTTCCGCACCCTCTTCCCTGGCCACCCACCATGGGCAACTCACTGACACCCTCCAACACAGTGAAAAATCTTGGATGCACCCTAGACTCCGGCCTAACACTCTCGCGCCAAGTCAACAATGTCTCAAAGTCCTGCCACTACCACCTTAAAACCCTCAGGCGCATCTTTCCATACCTCTCATTTCCGAACAGAGTCTCTGCCGTCCAATCAATCGTTATATCCAGACTGGACTACGGAAACCCCCTATACCTCGGAATCCATGCCTACCAGCTGAATAAACTCCAAAGAGCACCCTAAGCACAAAACGCTGCGGCCAAAATGCTACTTGCGCTAGGTCCAAGAGACCAGGTATCCCCAGCCCTCAAGACACTGCACTGGCTTCCAGTAGCCCGTAGGGTGGCTTTCAAAACCTTATGCCTCACCCATCGAGCACTGCATAAAACTGGACCTCAATATCTTCAAGAAAAACTAATACCATATCATCCCTCTCGCACCCTAAGATCAAGCTCAGCCGGCCTCCTAACAATTCCTAAGACAAACTCAATCAGGATAGGCGGAACATCATTCTCAGCCCAAGCTCCAACCCTGTGGAACTCGCTCCCACCCCACATCCGCCTAACTGAGGACTTAACGTCCTTCCGCAAACTACTGAAAACCTGGCTCTTCCCCTAAAACCAACCGGCTTCCAAACTAGCACCATCACACCGACCTATCAATAAACGACTAAAGTAGATCAAATACAGGGAAGCACATATTACGAATAAATCAATGAGAAACTAAGGAGATCTGAACCGATGAAATTGTCATGTCACGTGGGAGACCGGAGTCTGCCGCTCCCTTTTCCTCCTGGCGAGTCTACCCGCGCGTTCGCGTCTGGGGACTCGCCAGGGGAGGAGCGTTGGGTGTTGGGCCCGGCGGCCTGGGCCTGCCTGCTACTCTTACCTGGGTCCTGTCTTGGGCCTGCCTGCTCACTCCTGCTATAATCCCGTCCTGGGCCTGCCAATCACTTACCTGGGTCCTGCCTTGGTCCTGCCAAGCAACTCTTCCGGGTCAACCCTGGGTCCGCCTACTCGGCTCCTTTTAGGGCCAGTCTGCTAGTTATATCTGGTCTCCCTCATTCCTGTCTGGCCTGCTCCTGTCGGACCACCAGCATCTGCCAAGATCTTTTCTTTCTGCGGTATAGACCTGTCTTGCCGCGTCGGACATTTTGACTACTACTGCAGTTCTTGAGCCTACGGAGTATTGACATCAGACTTCGTCTTGCCAGCAATCTTCACCAAGACTTTGGCCTCACCTGTCTGTGCTTGCACAGTCCCACTGTCACAGTTATCAGAAGAGTGCCTTCGTGACATTGGGAGTCGGTCCATCCTCCACCCATTTCGAATCGTGGGTGGTGGAGAGGCTGGTTCTTCGTGCCACTTGTTCATCTTTTCACGAGCTCCAGACTGGCGACCTCTGCGAGATCGACCTCCAAGACATCAGGTACGCGGCCCTCTCGGGCTTCCCAACTTGACAGAAATGCACATAGCAGTATGTAAAAGCTAATATGGATAAATAATTCAATGAGAAACTAAGGAGATCTGAACCGATGAAATGCACATAGCAGTATGTAAAAGCGAATATGAACGCAAATACAGAGAAGCGAACAGAACTAAGGAGCACGTAGAACTGATGAGGGCGTATAAAATTAACTTTACTGAACCAACAAACGTATAGACTAGGTGAACGCGTGGCCAGACGATCGTATACAAGCGAACGAGCATATAGAGAGGATGACCGTGGAGAGCGGAAGAGTGTTGAGGGCGGATGTGTGTTGAGAGCGGATGTGTGTTGAGGGCGGATGAGTGTTGAGGGCGGATGAGTGTTGAGGACGGATGAGTGTCGAGGGCGGATGAGTGTCGAGGGCGGATGAGTGTCGAGGGCGGATGAGTGTCGAGGGCGGATGAGTGTTGAGAACGAATGAGTGTTGAGAGCGGATGAGTGTTGGGAGCGGATGAGTGTTGGGAGCGGATGAGTGTTGGGAGCGGATGAGTGTTGGGAGCGGATGAGTGTTGAGAGCGGACGAGTGCTGAGGGCGGACGAGTGTTGAGGGCGAATGCGTGTTGAGGGCGCATGAGTGTTGAGGGCCCATGAGTGTTGAGGGCCCATGAGTGTTGAGGGCCCATGAGTATGGAGGGCGGCCGGGTGTGGAGGGCGGCCGGGTGTGGAGGGCGGCCGGGTGTCCAGGGCGGCCGGGTGTCCAGGGCGGCCGGGTGTCCAGGGCGGCCGGGTGTAGAGAGCGGCCTGGTATGGAGGGCGGCCGGGTGTAGTGAGTGAAGACATGTGTGGCGAGAGGACTTGTGTGGCGAGAGGACGTGTGTGGCGAGAGGACGTGTGTGGCGACAGGACGTGTGTGGCGAGAGGACGTGTGTGGAGAGCAGACGTGTGTGACGAGAGAAAACGTGCTTGGCGATAGGACATGTTGTGGCGAGAGGACGCGTTGTGGCGAGAGGACGCGTTGTGACGAGATGACGTGTGTGGCGAGAGGACGTGTGTGGCGAGAGGACGTGTGTGGCGAGAGGACGTGTGTGGCGAGAGGACGTGTGTGGCGAGAGGACGTGTGTGGCAAGAGGACGTGGGTGGCAAGAGGACGTGTTGTGGCAAGAGGACGTGTTGTGGCAAGAGGACGTGTTGTGGCGAGAGGACGTGTTGTGGCGAGAGGACGTGTGTGGCAAGAGGACGTGTGTGGCAAGAGGACGTGTGTGGCAAGAGGACGTGTGTGGCAAGAGGACGTGGGTGGCAAGAGGACGTGTTGTGGCAAGAGGACGTGTTGTGGCGAGAGGACGTGTTGTGGCGAGAGGACGTGTTGTGGCGAGAGGACGTGTTGTGGCGAGAGGACGTATGTGGCGAGAGGACGTGTGTGGCGAGAGGACGTGTATGGCGAGAGGACGTGTATGGCGAGAGGACGTGTATGGCGAGAGGACGTGTGTGGCGAGAGGACGTGTGTGGCGAGAGGACGTGTGTGGCGAGAGGACGTGTGGATGGCCGACGAATGTGCAGAACGGACTAATTGCTTAACTGCATGACGTCCATATTATACCTAGATCCTTTAAAAGATCATACCTCATATCACACCCCACGCTTACTCTCTCCTTACACCACCACCCAACTAGAACACAGAGATACTATGACACCATTCGGTATAACTGTTCTCATATCAACATATGACGCCGCTCACCCCACATCACTCTATGTAATCACTGCTGGTCTCGCACCCCCAGCCAGGCGTTCTCCTCAGGCCCTACGCTGCCACTCTCGGTCTGGATAATTCCTGCCAGATTCGAACACATACTCCTGACCTCTCAGCCACCACACCTACCGCTATGAAGCAGCTTCCACAGGAATTTTCGCACCAGCTGCACACATACCAGTTGCGCACTCGCACCTTTTGGACCCTCTCTCCTCCCTCTACTGACAAGAACTTCGGTTCCCAAGGGCGTTCAACCTACCAGCGCCTTCAGACCATACCAATGGTATATAAGGCGCTATATAAGTGCAAAATAACATAACATAACATTCAGCCACATTAACATCATTGCAAAAAAAACTATTGACAAATACCCGCGCCTCATCAAGAACTCAATGTAGCCATAGAGTGGAATAGACTTTGGAACCGTTAATCAGTGGCTTGGACTATCAGGATAGCATTTGTTATAGCTATTAAATATTGTTAGAGCAAACTAAAGTCATATCAACAGTATGCCAAAATTCTTGCCATTTGTTGAAATTTGAGCGGGTGATAGCAGACAGATTGGAACACCTGCAAAATGATTAACCTTTTGGAAATAATTAATGGGTGGATTTCATATACTGTTGTGTATTATATATCTATTGGGGCAATTGTGCTAGCTGGTTGATTTTTACTGACAGAATGCTCAACTATGCACAGACAATGGAACCGATCAATCCATTCCTGATCTAACATGTTATCGAAATGGATTATGTTATGTTAATTAAGTTTATATAGCGCTTTAATCCAAAGCGCTTTACAATAAAACAACAAGATACAATAGTGGAAGAAGCAAGTTAACAAACATGAGCCAAACCAGCGTAACAATATGTAAAACAGTTTCCTTGGATATTGGAGATGAGGGAAAAATAGGAAGGAAGGGAGAGGGGGTAGATAAGGGAAGGGGAACAAGATTTAATTAAGTGATATGATGTCAAGTGGATGTGAGCGGAAGGGATGGGAGGTAAGGGGACAGGGGAGATGGGAGGAGAGATTACACACATGCTTACAAATGCTTGCATCCCCTTCCCTACATCAGACTATTCCTGGCCTAATATGTGAAATACATGGACTGTACACAGACTTACACATGCTTGCACTCTTTTACCCCACATCAGGATCCTAGATTGCAAGGCTGATGCCGGGCAAATGAGATGCACCAAACTGTAATACTCAAGCACCATACTAAAATCCCAGTATCCCGGGCTAGTGAGATGCACTGAGTTGCAAGACTTAAGTACAAATCATTATGTAACAAGACGTGCACAAGGGGGCACTGTTCACCTAAACTGCACTGCCTCCCAGTAATTATTACTTGTCACTACACAAATGTAACGCAGAGCAGTCGATCTGCAATTATGTCTTCGTTCACAAAGCAAGGTAAAATGGGACCAACTAATTACAACCTCTTGATACCAAACAATGTCCACGCACTGAACTTTGGCCAGTCACCTTGGACAGCCAGAGCAGTCCATTCCAATATGGCCGCCACCATTGAGCGCCCGGCTAAGCTAGTTTCTTAGCGGTTGCCATGACAAACTATTTTAACAATATGGCGGCACACACAGTCCGACCACGGATCTCGGACAGACCAGACCCAGCGGGCCAGTTCTGATCACTGGATAGCAGGCACACACTTAGTTAAGGCAAAGCACAGAATTGACTTGACACTATGTCTGTATTATTACATATCTTGGACGCGCACTGCGCCAACATCCACCAGGCTTATTAGAAGTAATCACATGCAGGGGAGACCTGTGCTATCCAGTTATTGGACAAAACAACCTAATCAGGGCTATATTGTCAAGGACACTACATGCGTATATATGCACACTATGTTAGCATTCACTGGGCTTACCAGAATTAAGCACACATAGAAACAAAGATACTTGCTATCCTCTGATGGATAGACAACACCTAATTAGAACTGGTGAATCACCCATGCTCTTGATCTTGCCCTTTTTAGGCACACTGACCAGTTTGGGAGACTGGGATCACAGAAGGACCTTGCTCCACACGGTACACTGTTTGGGGCCTGCGTGAGAACCACCTTGATGAAGACCACTCACCAGTGCGATAAGTGCTCAACCATGTTCCTCTATAACTTTGCAAAAAGAGGGATGGCCGTACTGCAGGAGGCCTTATAGTGATGGTTTGTTTGTCTCATGGTAGATCTTGATCATTTCCCTGATCAAGACCCACTGTTGGTGTATCATCAGTGCTATCGCCTTCGGAGTAGCTTTAATTGTTGAACCAACGTGCTAGAAGAATTTAGTGATGGTAAGCATTCCACCCACGGGGGGCAGCTTCTTGCTATGAATTGAGCACAACAATTATCCCGAAAACAGACCAATACTGAGAACATTAGATTTGTCTTTAGAACACTACCATAGGAGAGTCCATCTGGGTACACACTGCAATTCCTCGTCCTGATGAAGGCCATCTAACTTACAACCAACAGGATAAGCTTATGGCCGAAATAAAGTTATTTTGACATTTTCTATCTGCACAGTGCCTGTTACACACACCGGGGCACTCATTATTTTGTTATTAAAACCAATACCAATACAATTTCCTCCCCTCCCCCGTTTCAGCCATAACAGATTGCACCAAAGAGATACTTGATTCTCTGAACATGCACTATGTGTCACTGTTATTATGAATTACAGTATGTTAAATGTTGGGAATGCATTTGAGCTCACTTACCTGTGGTAATCACTTACATGTACGAAATATAACATGTATTGTCTTTGTCAGAATCTTTACTAAATTGTTCTTTGGTCTTTGTGACTTTTTCGGGTTCGCCCTGATCATTTGTTTTATAAAGGAGCAGAGAAAGCTTCAGCTACAGGAGGCCCGAGCGACGGAAATGTTACCCTGAGTCTGACTAGAGGAGAAGGAGCAGCGGGTCTATTGGAGACATCCGGAGAGGTCAGTGAATTTGCGTATGTAAGGGAACCCTGGGGCGCACCAACACAGAACGCTAACGCCTTGTAAAGGTTTTGAAAACCAACTATTGAATGGAAGCCAATTAAAGATAACTTTTATGTTAAACGAGGCAAAATTGAGGAATATTGTATCCACCATTGTCGAAGTAAAGACAACCCTTATGTTAAATGATAAAGGTATTTGTACCGCGCACCGTCACCAACGGAACTGGTCCCCAGGCACTCTGGCGGATCTGTAAGCGATAAGGTGGGATGGGTTAGTAAGGTGAAGAGGGAGTAGGATAGTGAGAGGAGTGGTGTTCTGTTGGATGCCAACGGCTCAGTATACACCAGATACTGAGCTTTGGTGCAGGTATTGGATCAGTGTCAGTCCGCGTGTGCTGTTGCTCCGGCTTATGTGTTGTTGCAGTGTTGTGAAGTGCGTGCGGCTTGTGGTGCGAGAGATGGCTGTGTGAGTTTTTGAGTGAGATAAGTATGCAGTGTTTGAGGTTATATTGGTTAGTGGTTTACGGTTACCTGACCTTTAGCATGCTAACATTCACAGCTCTCTCTAAGTGTGGCACTTGTTGGCCTTCACAGTCTTATCTAGAAGCGGCGCAGGCCAATGTTCAGAGTTCTATCTACGTGTGGGCATGCTAACATTCACAATCTTATCTAGGAGCGGCGCAGGCTGGTGTTCACAATTCTATCTAAGTGTGGACATGCTAATATTTACAATTCTATCTAAGTGTGCACATGCTAATATTCACAATTCCACCTAGATGCGACTCAGGCTAATGTTCACAAATCTATCTAAGTGTGGACATGCTAATATTTACAATTCCATCTAGATGCGACTCAGGCTAATGTTCACAAATCTATCTAAGTGTGGACATGCTAATATTCACAATTCCATCTAGATGCGACTAAGGCTAATGTTCACAATTCTATCTGAGTGTGGACATGCTAATATTTACAATTCCATCTAGATGCGACTCAGGCTAATGTTAAGAGAAATCATGTTGAGGAACATTGCAACCACCATTGTCAAAGCCAAAAGGAAAGAATAATCACAAAAGATGAATTTGGTTTAGAAAGAGCATTTGGAAATGAGAACTATAATCAGTACTGCCAAAGCCAAAGTAAGGCAATTAAAGAAAATCAAGGATGGCACAACAGAAGTCCTCCTTATAACCAGTATCAAGGGGGTGAGAGGGTTGAAGGTAATCTGCATTCCCAGAGGTAATAGCAAAGCAAGAAAAGTTGCCAATGTGTTGTGATCTCTTCATGAAACAGTTGTTGGGATTGAAGTGTGGAAAGCAGGAAGCAGCCTCACCACAGAGAACTTGTAGTAGTGGTTGGAGTCTGTTATCCTGGCAGCGAGTTGACCAGGAAAGGGACTATTAGTGGTTAGTCCCGGCAGGTTAGTGGACCAGGAAGAAGACAATTGAAGTACTGCAAAGAGGAAGAAGGTTGTGGTGCCAAGAAAGTGGCAAGGCCACTAATAATGAACTATTAAAAAATCGTCCTGCCAAAACTTTGTTTATGAAGAAGATATGTGGATGGAAATAGTTGTGTTTTGCCAAGAAGAGAAATTATATTGAAAACTGACTGGAAGTGCGAAGACAATGGGCCTCATTACGAGTGTGCCGATCTGGTAAGCCTACCAGCACCGTTGTTACGGGACCGGCACACTACAAGTCTGCCTGCCACAGTCGCTGTGCCCAGCAGGTCTGCCCTCAAATGGGAATGGGGAACCATTTTTCTGGCGCCTGACTTCCCGGACCGGCAGAGTTAGAATCCACCGATGTTACCGGCAAGCCAGGCGCCAGAAAAATGTGCTAGTCCGGCGGCAGTCTGCTGGTTTTACCGGCATGGCTACCTCCGGACTTGTAATGAGGCCAAAAGTCTTTTGGTTTATCAAGCAAGAACTATGGAATTTTGACAAGCATTTTCAAGAGTGATATATTTTGTTGAACAATAAGACGGTTCACTTACGAAGTGAAAGACTTGTGAGTGAAGAAACTGTGTTATATTTGGAACAGAACTTGGCTATTGAAATAAACTTTCTTGATTTGAACTTTGGTTTGGAAAATCCTAAATTAATCCTGGGGAAGGGGATCCGACCCTGGTTACAAGGATATATGTTTACAGAATGTATATTTGAATATTATTGTTATTTTATTGAGTTTAATCGGCCATATGATACCTGTATGATTTGTTTTATGTATAGGTGTGAGGGACAGATTCCTTTTTAGAGTGTTTTGCCTTAATCTTAGTTGGACAGGCAGGGAATTCCTTGCTAGGTTAGGGAAAGTGAGGAACTTATTAGACATTTAATACAATGGCTACTTGTGAAAAACTCTATCGACTTGTCCGCCTCACATTTCTGACCCCTCACACTGGTGAGACTTGAGAGAAGAAAGTAACAGGGTCCGATGGGTCGGGAAGGTGCTTCTTCACCAGTTCCCAGTCTACGGTTTCTCCCACACTTCCAGCACAGGGTCCTCTCCTGCTACATTGAAGGGCTGGATTGCCTCCTTACTGGGGACATCGACCAATGTATAACACATATCATACAGAACCTTGGACCTGAACAAAGCTAAAAAAAACAAACGCTGCCAACCTCAGACGTCATACGCTGAAAAGACGCTGGAGGCTTTCTTGGGATGGAGCTTGCAGAATGTCAATTTCTTGGGAGGTATTGAGAAAACTGGCGATCTGCAGGTTTTCGGCCAGTCCCGGTACATCCTCAACTTCCCTGGGAAAACTCTCACCTCCATAGAAACCAGGAATTCAAACCCAAAGACAACCTGGTCATCCTCCTCGCCATATACATCATACATTCTAGACATGAAGTGGATCAAAATCCGGCAGAGCCATGGTTTCAATGACACTGATCGGTGCCGACAACGAAGTCAGAAACGGCACTGAGGCCACAACACCTGAAGGCGGGGCCTGTCGGCACCAAGGAACCTCAACCATCTTCTGGTCTAGGCCTGAGCCCGTAGTCATGCAGGAATGGTCCCCAGCATTAACCCTACTGGTCGCAACAGATGCAGTGGGACCCATCGGCACCGCAGCCAGAGCTGACGGTGCAGTCACCTGTGACGAAGGCGCAGAGACCTGGGCCGGTAGCACCTTTGCAAAGATGTCAACCATCTTAAGGCAGAGGTTCAAAAATTACCTTAGCCGGCAGGTCATGAGAATTGGAGCAAGAGGACTGTTGACTGCGAGGACCCACTCGGAGCAGGACCTCTTCAGATGCTGATACTTCTTTTCCTTGCTCTGAGTCACCCTGTCTTCGGAGCAGCTGTCTGTGCTGTGCGTCCTCGAACAAGCCCACCAAGCCTCACCCTTTGCCTTGTGGACGAGAGCAAAGATACTCGCCACTCTTTCCTAGAGGGTCTTCAGGTACATGGGCTGTCACAACCCACAATACTGGGTGTTGTGATCCTCGCCCAAGCAGTAGAGACAAATCTGGTACAGATCCGAGACTGACATCTGCAGGCCACAATCCACACATGGCTTGAAGCCAATGGCCTTAGATAGAGCAGGCATGGCGCAGAGAAAAAAAATCTCAAAGCTCGACAAGCGTGTCATATTAGCAAAGAGAGTGCACCAAAAAAAGGAGGGGCGCGACGTCTCAATATGTACTGGCCCCAACATCATGTCCGGCGCGGGGTGCATAGAGTCGTCCGGTGGAGCCAACGCAGAGCTGTGCTGCGCCCACTGGTGGTGGAAAAGTTTCTGAAGAACTGCTGGGATAGAGATATCATAGATGGGGAATTCATGGGAGCAAGTAATCCATTAGAAATACAGCTTATATTTCATGTATGTGTCAGCATCAATACCATTTATGAACCTAGTTTGGGATATCACTTCCCGAACTTATTTCAGCCTTAATAAACCTAATCTTGTGTAGCGCTCCCTCCCCAGACTAAGGGTATAAAGGATCCCCCTGTCCGGTGTTTTAACGCAGAATAACTACCTACCTGACCGTTCTGACGGCCATTAGGGAGAGAACCCGCAACATATCTAGTCGCTCACTTACAAGAGGCCAAATGTTCTGTCAGGGTTGCCATTTATTACGGCCTCTGTCTGCATGCTGTTTCACAGGGCAAGCAGCCTCTCGCAAAGTCGCACTGGCATGCCACCTAACTAAGCCCATCACCGACTTTCTCTTGCGCAGGAAGTGTGGCATTAACCCCCAAGTGTGGAGATGAGCCTATTTGGGGAATTACCGGCTGCACTGCAGCGTGTGGTATTAACCCCTAAGGTTCCAGCAATCATCTGAAATGCAAGTTATTAGTGCACACTGCGATTTAGAGTGCAAGGGTCAGAGTTGCTACTTAGTAACACCAAATGATTTAATGTATGGGATACAAAAGAACAGCAGCACGCTGCCAGCCACATGGGCAGACACACAGCCCTTGCAGAAATTGCATAGTCTTCTCCGATGCTGCACCAGGGTTTTATACAGTCAGAGACGTCTTTATGGGAGGGCAAAAGGGGCACTTGCCCCGGGCCCCCACCTTGGAGGGGGCCGCAAGAAGGAGCCTTTTAAATAAATAGTATGTTTCCTTAAGTCAACAAAATTAAGTATCACAAATCAGGATTTTTTATGGGGTGCTGCTAAGGCTAAACCTATTTTCTGTCTATTGTTGACAAGTACATTTTGTTCTGATCTTTTCATCCTGTAATGCTATGTTTACTGTGGTATACATAGTTTGCATGGCACAACGCCTGTAGCATTCTGACCTTTCTGTGGGGATTATATTGATCATATGCAATAGCCAAAGTTGAAATACATATTGATACATTTGATTCCCCCGATGGTTCAGAGGATAGCTCAGTGTGTTAAGCACTCATTGCAGAGATATACGCTCATATACAAGATTACAATACCAAATTCCAACAAGGCCGACTCAGCATTTCAAATGTATGAAGTTGTTAAGCCTACATATATATGCACTCCAGGTGTTATCATTACCAATGTACCTGCTCCAGATAGTGGTTGCTATTGAAACGAACATAGCGTCAGTATGGTGAAGGTCTAGAAATTAGTTTGTTTAGATGGGGAGTTGTAAAACCTAGACAGGCATCTCCAATGATGACAATACAGTGTTAGTGGTGTTTTGTATCCAAATTCCAGACTGTGCAACCAAAGCGTTCATGCTTGGATTCTGGCTTTGCCAGCAGATGATACAGTGATCCTGGACAAATCTTATATCACTGACAGTACCTTACTGCCTTCTATGAAAAGGTTTGCTTCTCGCATACTGGTGGCATTGTTTGGCCAATTACCTGATCTTTCCTATCATCTAGGCCATTTGAGTGGAAGGCGTTCTAGACAGAAGAATGCAGACCAGATATTGCAGGCTTCTTACAAGCATATTTTAAGGTCTGCTTATGTGACAACAAAACAGTTTGCTTTTTTGTACAATTCAAAGGTTTTTCAGCACATTTTTAAACACCATAGGGCAAGCCTGTGTTTGGGGTGTATTTAAAGCTTTAAAATACAAAAGAGAAACCTATCTGAAATCTTTTAACATCACATCCATTAGTATGCTGGTATTTATATACTTTCCTTGATGACGGAGACAATGAAGCGAAAATCATTCTCATCTTGCATAATAAGTTTCCATAATGTTTAGTTTTTTAAAAATGTTTATATTGGGTTATGTGATTTTCATATTTTCCAAGTCAGTTCTGTAAAATGGGATTATTTTAGTTCAGGGTAAAAACTAGAAAAGAAATTGGTAAATAGCAGAAATTGCTGAGTGGGTATGAATCCCAGTTTCACCTCTTAATCAATGAGTGATCCTGGGTATCTTATTTAATCTTGTATTTCCTCACCTGTCAAAATTGCAAGTCCCAAAACCTTTCAAAATTGTCAGCCCTTCAAAGTGATTTCGTTCTCAGGGTATGATCTTTAAAAAAGACTCATTCATGGTTTCACTGGCTATATATAGTGCTGCTTCCTCTATAATGATAGTGAGCAATGATATATTACACACCACAGCCACCTGTTTCTTTGCTCTCAAATGGCAACACTGCTTGAAAACCTTGTCCCACTTCTAATCTCAGTCTTTCTGGATACAGACACCTTCTCGGTATCGTCAAATCGTCATACACTCTCTATGCTATGGTATGTGTAGTTTTATTCTTGCTTCCCATTGGTCGCCTGTATCCATGCTTGAAAACCTTTGCTGTCTCTGAGGCAGCTAATCTGAGTCGTTTGACTATTCTGGATTATTTGTATCTTTGTCATAAAATCTGTGTCCTGCAGTTATACTATGTCCAGTATACCTTCCACGTGGCTGCTATTGATGAAATGTTTGCTGTACCTATGCTTGAACACAAGTACCCTCGTCGTAGAATGGTAATGTTGCCCTTGAAATGCTACTGGTTTATCACTGTGATTACAACAAAAATGAAGAGGGTAAGGTATCTGAAAGGGAGTTTACAATGCTTATTTTGATCTCTGCGAGGCAGCATATCAATCTATGGGTTGTTATCGTGACACAGGGTGAGGCACATTAGATATTCTATATCCCTTAATTCCTTTGGTCTGTTGGAGAGAGCCCCAGAGGTGTCTGTGCCCTGTGCCCCCAAAGTGCTTAAGATGGCCCTGTATACAGTCCCTGCTTTAAGTGCCCTTTCACAGGGTCCTTGGGTTTAGCATGTAGCAGGAAAATGCTTTTCATCACTGGACTAAGGTTCAAATCACACAGACACGGGACTGAGTCCACACCCACCAGGCACATTTTGCTACCTTTACCAAGTAATCATTGGTGCTTCACAACAATTGCATAGAATGTTCATTGCACACTGAGTCCTCAAAAAGACGGCCTTTCATCGTGGTACTACCGTTCTGGCACTGAATCTTACTGTACGTTAGCACTATGGCACTGTGCCTTACCACGTGTCAGCACTCTGGTGCTGCGCCCTCCCTCTACGTCAGCGCCCAGCCAATGCACCCTGCTGGATGTCAAGAGTGAATATGCTCATAAGTGCCAGCTCTCATCAGGCGGCTAAGAAACTGTGAAATATGTAAGAGCTGTGACCACCTCAGAGATACGCCTACAGGGAAACCTCTGTACAGTTCAATAACTTTAAAACGCACTTGTGTGTTGAGGAAAAAAACGAATGCCAAGTCAACAGGCTCTTTGTGCGCCAAACCTCTTAAAGGTGAAGTATTTATATTGTGCCTTGAAAATAGCAAGCTAAAAAAGTAGAGCTTCCTTTTACATGGCTTGATGGGGATGGCGGCTTCTCTGTGGCTTATGCCCCAAAAAGGTATTGCATGTGTAGGATGTATTTTAAAGCTTAAACGGAATCATCCTCTTATATATAGCACGACGCTGATTGGGTGGGGGGGCGGAAAGGTTTACCACTAGCTGCTAACTGAGAATCTTGTGTTTAAGCAGTGGCAACAACATTTAACACCCTTTACTTTCATACCCAGAAATGAAATCTATTCCCAGTTCCAGGGAGGAGAGCTCCTATGCACACATTCTTGTTTTTATAAAGCTCGGAAAGCTATTTTTTGGTTCTAGAAAACAGTTCCATCTACGGCAGTAATAACATTTACCCTGAACTGCGGGCTGAGCACATTTTAGTGTAAAATATCGCAGGCGGTAGAGTTACTAGAAATGGCATCTCATCCGCAAACATCCCAAATGCATAACTTCAGCCAGGACAATTTTCAGCAAGTTAAAAAAACTCTCCCTTTTTGAGACATGCTTACAAAAATCGGCTGTTGAAAATGGAGTCCAAAACTCACACCTTGGCCACTCATTCCTTTCATTGTGTCATTCAAGCAGCACGCCCGTCTTCAAAGTCAATTTTACTGCATGTGAATATAAACCGTCGAGGACACTGATTCAAAGCAAAGACAGACAAGCGAATCTTCTCTGGCAACTATGTACATACTTTTCTAAACTCGCTTTTATATTATTATATATTTATATTATACAGGGAACCCGAGCCTGGTTGATGGAAGGATGCTTAGTATGTTGGCGGGAACCGGGCTCCTTTCCTAACATTAGAAATGAGGACATGCATTGTAGGAAGCAGTTGGGTAGGTTTGATGGCCCGTTTTCAACAACTGCAGGGGTAAAGCTTGCGTGGAGCACACTCGAAACATGGCACCCGACACGGATGCTGCTCCACGTCCAGGCCAGGTGCGCAGCCACTCACAAGTAAGTGTGGCATAAGCAGGGCCAGTCTTACACCAGAGTGCACCCCAGGCGGGAAGCATCGTTGCCCCCACCCCCCATTCATAAGAATGCACCCCTCCTCCCCCGACTGGCTCACGTCACTCCCAAACTACACCTCTGTTGTACGACAAAAGCCCTCCTCAATATGAATAAATAATTGCTATATAAATAAAGCTAGTTTTATTACATTGTAATTCAAGTACTTTACAGAAGAATTCTAATGTGAAAACACAGCTGTTGCTGCCCAAGTAAATGGTTTTTCTGTCACCTGCACTTAGGGAAGCAGTTTCAAACTGTCCGTACTGGCACACTGTAGTGTGACCAGCCTGCAGGGGTCTGAGGGCCCACTGACCACTGGCCCTGTGTTGCAGCCAGGTGTTCTGTTCGAACACCTCACATGTATTTCACAAGGGGCAATACTAGACTAACCATATGAATAACTTTCTGATAGTAGGTTATTATTCCAAGATGTGAAAGATGGAAATGTGAGGAGAATATGGTTTTACTTTGTTTCAGGTGGCGATAACAACTCCAGGCAGCGATATCTCCCAGTAGACATACCAAGCCGCTGCACAAATGGTGAAAATTCGAAATGGCCCAGAAAACAGAGGCACTTTCACAGAACTCAGGGTCTGCGGCGCTACGCAAACACACCAAAACAAGCCGGTTCCCAAAATCTACCGGAGACTGGCATATTATGTCGATGAGTATAACCTGGCCGGCTGGTAGTACACGTTGCAAACTTTAGTCTGCATGCTGTGCTCCATCCCCAGGCGCCTTGAATTCCCACCTCCCACTTCAGCTGGCATCCCTTCATCATTGCCAACTAACGCCCAGTCCTTAAAACAGTTCATATATAAAGTAAGAAATAGCCATCTTAAGACAACTGAGCATGCTAGAACGAGTGCAACTAGTTTTAAAATAGATGCGATAACAGACATGGACAACATAATGTCAAACTATACAATGACGCCAACCAATTTAGCCGCTCCCATCAAGCCTAGTATAAAGCTTATTAAGCGTAGCCCCTATATGCAAGACAATATCACCACTGCCCCTATATGCCGAGTAAACCTCATCAAAAGAATGCAAGTAAGTAGAAGTCTCACCCATCACATTTTCATAGTTCGACAACATCTGCAGTTCACTGACCTACTCCACCTAAAAAGATACTGCTTTTTAATGTCACACACTTTAAGGGATTATGCATTGCCTATTCTAATTTTCAGGCGTTTTACACCAATGTGCATTATTTTTTTGTAACACAGGCAGCAATTAATAATGTGGAATATGCAATTTAGCTACCTGTGGTGGGATTACTTTTCAAAAGGAGCTCTATAAGAGCAGAGGGATAATGATAATGATGACTTGGTGCCATACCTAACTAACCTCCAGATTTTTCCCGGAGAGTCAGGAATTTTAACCTTTTCTCTGCGTCTCCGGGAAAGACCCTGGAATCTCAGGAATTTTGGTGGGGGACAGCTTTCACTGATTACTTTTTTTTGTTTTGTTATGCTTGCAGGACTGCACTGCCATGGACTCCCTGCCTGAGTGTGGCTTTGTCTCTGCAGTAATGACCGTAACGCTTCCAGCACAATGGCAAAAAGAATGCAGGTGAAGCAAAATAACGCACGTTTATTTTCCTTCACCTTTCATTCTTTTTTGCCGACTTTCAATGCGAACGCGTGTTTCTTTTGCTTTCTTTCTTTTTGCCCAGGTTAGGGTGGACTCAGTCCCATTGAACCACAGCCATCAGGTTGCAGGCTGGACAACTCACCACTGAACTACACTGCCATCATGACTCCCTGCCTGAGTGTGGCTTTGTCTCTGCAGACAGTAATGACTGTAACGCTTCAGCACATTGGCAAAAAGAATGCAGGTGAAGCAAAATAACTCGCGTTTATTTTGCTTCACCTTTCATCCTTTTTTGCTGACTTTCAATGCGAACGTGCGTTTCTTTCTTTCTTTCTACCTTTCTTTCTTTCTTTCTGCCGAGGTTAGGGTGGACTCAGCCCCACTGAACCACAGCCATCAGGTTTGCAGTCTGGACAACTCACCACTGCACTACATAACCTGATGAAAAACAACTAAGGTGAAATGTCCAATTTCGGTACTGCAAAATTCAGGAAAAACCTTTGTATGCATAAATCTCATAAATTTTGATTTTCAAATGTAGGCAGGCATGCTTGGTGCACTGCTCGAGGTAGCGTTTCACGCTGGAATCCAGCGGCTGGATTCCAAGCACTCTAATAATGGACGTCTCTGTTATTACACACTTGTGCACTTTGACAGAGATTGTTTGCCTCCAATCTCTGTCAAACTGCACTAGAGCAGTGGGGGACACCCGGACACGCACACGAGTCGGCCCAAACACTTACCTGATGTGCTGCTGCTGCATCCACCACTCGCTCCTCTTTTCCGAATGGCAGGGGCGCCAGCCAGCCCCAATCATCAATCTATTAGTGCGCGTGCGCACATAGCCTGAGGGCACGCCTCACGTGCAGTGCGCCCATGGGCCTGGCTGGCGCCACGGGGCCCAGGGCCGGGGAAGTGAAACCATATAGCAACAAACAAATGTTGCTAATTTATTTGTCAATTGCTGCCCTTCCCTGCCTGAGGGCAAAGGCAGTCTGAAGCAGCAGTAATCGTTGTATGATGTGTGAGTGACATAAACATGATTCGGAATAGGCCTGGCTGGTGCGTGTGGCCTGGCTTGCAGGACTCAGAGCGCCGCCACACAGTGCTCCCTACAGGCTGACTAACGTCAAGCAGCCGCCTGAGCTGCCTGACACAAAGACCGGCCCTGGGTATAAGGGCTAGGAAGGAGTGGGAGTGTCTCTCGTCGGGGATGACTGCGGAGGGGGATGGCCAAGAGGTCGGGGGAATCCTATTGCTATCCTATGGGGAGCAGCAGTCTGAGCAGTTGGCAAGAAGCTAACCATGGTACCGGGTGACGGGTGGTGAAATGAGAAGGCTGAAGGGGAGCCCCTGAAAAAGACAGGGAGGGTGCCTGGCTGGACAATAAGGGGCTTCTTAGGTGCTAATGAAGACAGGTCTCGAAAAGACTCCAAGAAAATAATCACTGCTGAGGTTGACAGTTGCACAAACAGGAGAGAAGCGTTCAAGGGGGTCATCCCCCCAGCATGCTGCTTCTAATATGCAATAATGATGTAACTGAGCTCATTTTGAGCTTGCAGTATCGTCAACAAAGGCTTTAATCATTTAATTGACGGTACGACTCATTTTCCTTGATTTGCCATACAAAACTCCAGCATTTGTGCAGGTGTGGATTTTCATGGGACCACAAATGCTGGCGATTACTATGGAGTCCACCGCCTTTTTGCACAAGCAAAGGGCAGGCAGACTCCATAGGAATCCATTGTAAACGCTGCTAACTTTGCACGGTGACGTGCAAAAGGGGGGCGTACATGCTTGTACGCTGCCTTTTTGCTATCCCTTATTGCACTCCATCGTGAAAATTAGCAACATTTGGCACCATGAAACCGTGAAAGTGTACAAGGAATGGGTCCCTGATGGCGAATTAGAGGGAGCTCAAAAATGAGCCCCAACATCTTTTCAATGAGAAGTGCATTCCTAGTTAAAAACGAACACCTCAAAACATGGGTGCTTTTTGAAAAAAAGTTGCAGACTGAGGTCCTACCTACAAGAAGTTGGGAAACCACCACCAGGCACCTTAATAGCTTGAAAAGATAGGGTGTTATACATATTTTACAGTAACTGCAATTGGATAAAAATAAAAAAGACTGATTCAAGATGGCCGCCAGCAGCGAGTGACTGTGCCGGCACAACTCCGCAAGCCGGAAGGCCTGCATATGGTTTCCCACCACCCCAGGATCCCTGTGTGGACACCCCGTGCAACAGAGGTACTGCGTCCGAGGGCTACGTGGACAACACCCAGCTCATATTCAGGCTACCCTCGGCCTCCTCCTCCACTTCCCTCATCTCTGACTGTCTGTCTGATATCCAGGAGTGGTGTGCTGCCAATGACCTCTGCCTTAATGCCAGCAAGACTGAGATCCTCCTCATCGGCAGACCCGCTCCCTCCTTTCCTGTAGCTCTCTGGCCGGCCTCCCTTGGCCCTCTTCCTGTTCCCACCTGTAAGGCTAAAAACCTCTGAGTCATCTTCGACTCTACACTCACCTTCTCTCCTCACGTCTCCGACATCTCTAAGAAGTCACACTACCGGCTGCACCTCCTCAGAGGTATTCTTCCTTTCCTTTCCTTTCCTTCCCCCAGAAGCTCACGGTCTCCAGAGCTCTGGTTCTCTCTAGGCTGGACTATTGCAATAGCCTCTTTCTAAATCTGCCTGCTTCTACTCTCCGCCCCCCTGCAACTTATCCAGAACAGGACCGCAAGACTTATCCTTGGCCTCAAGCCCAGAGATCGTATCTCTCCAGGACTGAAATCTCTGCACTGGCTCCCAGTGACTGCGAGGATTAAGTTAAAAACCCTCTGTATTTTCCACAAGGCCTTCTGGGGCCTGGGGCCTCAATACCTTCGACTCTCTCCCCAAATACCTTCCTTCTCGAGCTCTTCGCTCATCTACCTCAAACTCCCTCAGGGTCAGTTGCTTCTCCAAGCAACAAGTTGGTGGCAGATCTCTTTCTTACGCTGGGGCCTCCCTCTGGAACAGCCTCCCTCCCTCCCTGAAACTTGAGGTGAATCCTCTTCAGTTCCGGAAGCACCTCAAAACCCTTCTCTTTACTTCTGCTTTTTCTCCCCCTCTCCCTTGCTGACTTCCTGGCTGACACTGAATTTGCACTGGTTACCTGGTCACCATCTGATCTCGGGCCCAGGTCCCCTCCCCGTCGCACTCCTGCACTGCCATCCTGGCACCCCCCGCACTTGGGGACTATTTCTGTATCCCTACAGTCCCACTACCAGCACTTGACACCTGGTGTCGGCACTTATCCTTGCACTTGCCACCTGCTGCCCATAGTTTGACTTACTGTTTAATTTTGTCTTTTTTCTTACCCCGTGTACTGCACTGTCCTCTGCCCTTTCTCCCTCGTACTTCTCCTCCTTCCCATGCACTTGCGCGATCTGAATGACACCTGGCCTAGTAGGATCGTTGTCTGTCCTCCCTCTGTTCCCCCTTCTTTGCCTCGTTGCGCCTTGAAACACTTGTGTATAGGTGCGTTATAAATGCCATACCATATGATATATCATAATTTTGCCAGCAGAGTACCGGTTGGGCAGCATGGGAAGCCAGAGCCGGAGCGCCCGGGGAGACCCCCGTCATGCATCTGGGCGTCAACAGTGACAAACGAGCAAAGTAGCTGCTATGTACACCGGGCAGCCACAGCTCTCATCATGCAGCATTCCCCTCTTCCCCGGCTTTCTTGTGATACCCCTTCGTTGGGTTCACCTTCGGCCTTACACCACTGTTCAGTCACTTTATTAAAATGCAGGATTCACTTTCCCTTGCTTTCACTTGGCATCCCTCTGTCAGGTTCACTGTAGCCTTCAAATCACAGGTCAGTTAACTTTACCAGTTCTTTTAGCTTATAAAACTCAGGAGCTCTTAATGTCTTAAAACAAATATTTGGTGCACTTTCACTGATTCACTCAGGTGCCCCTTCTCTGGGTTCAGACGACCTTCTGTAGGCAGTTCAGGCTTCCCTCGATCGGGCGCAAGCCTTCAAACAACTAGCATCACGCTTGTTACTTTGCAATCTTTCACCCTTTCGCTTCAAAGTACTTGCTAGTTCAATACAGAGACTTCTGATAGGCCATCGCGTCTCGCCAGGTTACTCTGTTACATTGTTGCAAGTGCGTTTACTTTCAACAATCATGCTTCTCTTTCTCACGGCTGCAGTCCTGCGCGCAACCCACAATACTGGATACAGTTCACAGTTTTATGCCGGCCTCCTCTCCCGAGGCCTTCTGGTATCTGCAGTTGTTAGTTAGCATCAAAGGGCTAATAATTCCTTAGGTTAGCTTTATTTTTGTCAAAGACTTTCGACTGTACGAGGAGGGGCTAATCTCAGCATTCTTCATTCTTGCTACAATGTGCTTTTGCTTGCGGTTTCTCCACAACACAACAAGCACTTCAAAAGTTAATGTCATTTTCATTTATCAACACAAGCAGGTGTCCCATTTCACTCACTGGCAGCGGCTCATACAGTTTATCAAGACCTTGCTTCTAGTAAAGGCTTTTGGCCCAGCACGGCTTGCATCCTTACAAGTCCTCACACCGCACATGAAGGAGGTACCGCTGTGACCTTCTGCAGTAGCAACAAGTTGCCCCTTTTTGATTCTGCAACGACCTTCACCCCGCAGCTGGTAGAAGGACGGCCTTTCATTCGCCTCCTGGTCCCGTCTGCTCTGCTTCCAAGGTCGTGTCACATTCCCGGGATTTCCTGCCCTTTCGTTCTGCTGGTCTTGCTCTCTTCGTTTGCCCTTCTCGCCTTGCTCATAGTGTGCTCTCATGCTCCGCCTTTTAAACCAGTGAGGAAAGGAAACAGGATTCAGGTGCGAGTCATTAAGGTTAAGTGCCTGACTCTGCCTGACCCTGATGTTGGGACATGTCAAACGGACTGGCTGTGTGTGTGCATCTTTCCCTGAAGCGCTTTGTCCGTGCAGCAGAGTGTGCATACGAAAGGGCGAGGGGAGGTAAAGTTCCTAGATAGTACCTGGAACATGGAGGGTTTATAGGGAAATGGGACCTCTCGTACAGGTGATCCTCCTGCACTGGTCCACCTCGGGAACTGGATCCAAACACGATGGCAGTGACCTGGTGAGCAGTGAGACAAACTTTGGTTTCTCACAAGACCTTAACTCAGGATTGGCAGAAATTCGACAGGAAGTGGGCCAGCTTGGAGAATGGACAGACCTCTTGGAAAGGATCCTGCAGGAAGTTGAAAAAGATACTTCAGAGCATGGTGAGGCAACCGAAATCTGAACCTGGCCAAGAAAAACCTGGAGCTACAGATGGAGGACATGGAAAACCATTCAAGGAGAATTAATATAAGGATTACAAACCTGCCCGAATCGGTGGCCAACAAAGATCTAAAGGTTCAAGCCCAGCAGATTTTTGCCTCCTGGAGAGTGTGTCCCCACCTGAAATTAGTCTGGATGACTTGCACAGAACAGGGAGGTCGTTGGGGGGCCTAACAGACCTTGTGATGTCTTGGGGGCTTTCACACGAAACGTGCAGAAGGAGTAGGTCTTGCATGCGGCACAATCTAAAGAATCAGTGCTAGCAGGAGTTCCCAATTTAGCTATTACAGGATCTGGCTGGCAGTGGATTCCTCAAAACGAGCTGGTTGGGTCCAGTAGTCAAGGAGCTGGCCTGCAGAGGAATAAGGTACAGATGGAATTTTCCGTTTGGGCTGGTCTTCGAGTGAGAAGGTGCCCAGAAACACATCACTTCTGTCCAGGAAGGGGCCGACCTGTTACAACTGGATAAGGGAGAAGAACCTCAAGAGGACCGTCCACCCTAACCTGAGAGAGAACACATCCATGTGATTCTTTGACAGCGGGAGAACGATGCAAGCAGAGAGCCCAGCTGTGGGGCCGTCATCCGGAGCCGTGGGCCGGAGTAGGGGGAAGCCAGGGAAATGAGACTTGAAGACTGCAAGGTTTTTCTGAGAACAAAGGTATTTGTTGGGGTGGTGGGGAGAAATGGGGTGAAATAGGGCACCGTGAGTGCAACAGGATACTCCATCTTGATTCCATGAGGGCGGGAGTGCCCGGGAGGAGGTATTGCAGTGAGGGGGGTAGGAAGGAGGGGTGGAGGGATATCCCAGATTTGGAGATCAAGGTGGGGAGGGAGTGGGGGGAGATGAGGGAGGTGGGGTCAGTACCAAAGGTTGGGATCAACATCGGGACAGGGCAGCAGGAGGGACAGCGTAGGCAGAACACCCATTGGGATGCGCTTAAGGCAACGTTCAAGGGGGAGCTTATTGTGGCAAAGGTAGCAAAGGACAAACAATGGAGAGCATTGGAGGTTCAGTTGGAGGCTGTAGTGGTAGCAATTAAGACAGTCATCTCAGGAGCGGTAACTAGACGAGCCATGAGGAAGTACCACCAAGCAGTGGGTCAGCTCAATGCCTTTAGAAACAAGAAGGCGGAGAGGTTCCCGTTATTTGTCCACCAGCGATTCTACGCTAAGGCCAATAAGGCATACAGGCTGCTAGCGCGTCTGCCGAGGGGAGCGGCATCCCGCAACGCTATAACGGCAGTTAACAAATATCAGGGGGGGCGGCACTCTCCCACAGCAGAGATTCATGAGGTCTTTGCACAGTATAACTGAGACCTATATCGGACCCAGAACCCTCACAAGCCACTACAGGAGGACTATCTTAGTGGGATCCACCTGCCCAAATTGGGAGCCGAACCCAGGGAAGTCCTGGGACAGGAGATAAAGGAAGAGGAGAGAAGGAAGGTTATTTTAGTTTCTTCCCCCTAACATCTTGCCTGGGCCAGACGGGTATACTGCCGCCTTTTATAAAACATTTGGGTGACTTCTCATCCCCCCATCTCACAAGATTGTGTGAATCGGGCAGTATTTCAGTGTCAATGGAGGAGGCAAAAATTATCCTATTCCTAAACCAAACAAGGACCCCACCAGGTGTAGCTCCTACAGACCGATAGCATTAATTAACTTAGATGCCAAAACATAAACCAAAACCTTAGTCAACCGGTTGGAGGGGCACCTCTCATATTTGATTCACCCTGATCAGTGAGAACTTGTGAGGTGATGACAAACAATTGATAACATTAGAAGAATAGCACACCTGGTGGAGAAGGCGCACAAGACAGCGCTCCCAGAGTTTCTCCTTTTCCTCAACGCCGAGAACTTTGACCGCGTGGAATGGGAATTTCTGTTCAAAGTGATGGAGAGGATAGGGCTGGTTGTGGATTATATGCGGATGGCCCGGGCAAACCCAAACGGCCCATCTTTTTATCAATGGTTCCCTATCCAGGTGCTTTAGTTTGAGCAGAGGGACCAAGCAGGGCTGCCCCCATCCCTCCTTCTTTACTCTATATACCTATAGCCTGTGCTGCAGTACCTGCGGGAGTCGGACGAGGTACAGGGAATACCTTTCGGAGGAGTCCCGCATTAAACTGCAGATTTTGCTGACATGCTGCTTGCGCTCACGAAGCCTGGGGAGTGGGTGTGGGCGTGTAGGGGGGTGTTAGCAAAGTTTGGGGAGATATCGAGACTGAAGATCAAGTTGGAACTGCTTAATCTCACAGTAAAGGGGAGAGAGGCGGAGGACCTGAAGGCCACCCTATGGTTTGGAGCCCAGGGGCAATTCCATACCTGGGAATTCGTATAACATCTAGACTCCAGGGGTGATCTGCCTAACTACCTACCCATGTTGGCCTCCAAAGAAATCGGACCACACTAAAATGGAATAACTTGAGAATTTCTTGGTTAGGAAGAACTGCAGCAGTTAAGATGGTCACTCTTCCTCGACTGCTTTACCTCTTTCAAGCTCTGCCTTTGGCGGTGCTCAATATCTTTTTTTGGGACCTGGAGAAGATCACAGAGCAGTTCATTTGGGGAGACAAGCGCCCAAGGCTTAACCGCGGCCTCCTAACACAGCCTCCTAACACCCCCTAAGCGGCAGGGGGATATGGCTGTACCCAATTTTCAGCAGTAGTAAGAGGCATTTCAGATCCATATTATTAGGGAATGGCTCTCTGGAAGCAAGGAGAAATTGAGTGGGGATGGACTGGGCGGTAGCAAGAAGGGATCTGCGATAGGTCTTGTGGCACCCGCACCCACACAGGTCACGTCACCTATACCTCAGCGCCATAACTAAACTGGCGACAATCACTTGGAACAACTTGGTTAAAAAGTATGGGCTCACAACATTCCGCTCCCATTTACCCCACTGTACAACAACCCAAACTTTTCTGTGGGGACGGAACGAGGGACATTTGCACATTGGCAAAAAGGGGGAAGCCACGTGATTCGGGATATGTTCCAAGGCCTCATTATAACTATGAGTGTAAACAAAGTTCTGGGGTAGGGGAAACCGAAAGGTTACGCTATTACCAGATGGGAGGTAGGGGGAACGGCTGGAATGTGGGATCGGGGGGGTCATTAGTAAAGTTATGCAAGTTTGCATGGGTTTTGTTTTGAATTGTATACTGGCTGCAGAAAATGTATAAACAGAGTTTTAAGAAAATACATAGAAAGGACTAAAACAAACTAAGACAATAGGTTATTCTTTCCACAATAGGTTTCTTCATTACTTTGCCATGGACCTTTTAATAAGCAAGTCCTTTTCTGGTCAGCACAGTATTACAGTCACTCCCAGGAATCACCTTCTGGATAATTCACCTCTTACTCAAAGTTCTTTAAAGCTTCCCGGGGTCATCCATAAACTTTCCCTCTAGCAATGGTGTTGCTCAGGTCACCTCTTTGAAACTTTCCATTCGCCAGTTGTTTTATGGAGAGTGGATCCAAATGCGAGACAAGAACACAAATCAGCACTTTCCCCCTTTCCACCAAGTATTCACTGTCTTTGGCAGAGAGCTTCTCTGATGAATGTAATCCTGGTGGGTGAGTGGCCTATCCTAGAAGACCACCAGTTGGGTACCTTGCTGAGGTATCTCAGGCACTCTTGCTGGAGCGCAAGGATTTTCTTGTACTCTGCAACAATAGTGAACAGTGGTTTGCACAAAGGTGCCTGGAGCTCGCTTCCTCTGCTCACCAATGTGAAAGCAACAAAAAAGTCTGCCTTCCAGGAAAGTACCCTGAGCAGGCTACAGTGCATTGGTTCAAACTGAGCTCCCGTTAGAAATAATAGGACCACGTTCAAATCCCACGCCAGCACCACAAAGGGTGTTGGGGGTGAGGGGGTAATTCACTAGGCCCTTTAAGAATTGAATGACAAGAGGCACTGTAAAACACAAACATTGGTCAGGTGTTATTTTGAAGTTGGAGAGCACTGCTAGGTACCCTTTGGCTGTATCCACCTGAAGACCCTGCTGTGCTAGAAGCAACAGGAAAGTAACGTCCCGTTGCCTTAGCCCAGTCCAGGGTTATCAGGATCATGGCTGCGCCAAACTTTGTCAACTTCCCGACGACGTTATGGGGTTTAATTCTAGGCCTAGCATGGAAAAAGAAAAGGTCAGGTTAGACCTTACTGTGAAACACATTGGTCTAATGGGAAAGACACACTGAAATATACATGCCAGCCAAAACCTCAACACAGTGAAAGGGCCTGGCGAGTAAACGTATTGCTTGCTAAAATGACCCAACAAACTGTGTATCATGGAACATACGTATCTTGCTGAAAATGACATCGTACTTTTCAACACCGAAACTGAAATCATGTAAATAAAAATGCAAATTGTGAATGACAAAATGAACAGCAGCCCTTCACTTAAAGTTTGCCTCATTAATAAAAATGGCAGGAGCACGGCTCTGGGCGTGGGAACACCCCCATCACGGACCCACCCTCCGGCGCCTCACCTCAGTCCCCTTTCAACACATTGGATACTTAGATACCTGGCTACTCTTATTACATATTAGCCATTGGCATGCTAGCGGGGGAAGGCAGGTGGGAGGTATGGAGGAAAGGGGACTACTAGGAGTACTCTAGACACTATGGTGAGTAACATTAATTACTCGTATGCTCTTGCCCTTTTGGCATCAGCATTGGTTAACTCTCGCCTGGATAACTGTAACAGTCTGTTCCTGAGTAGCTCCAGGGCAAACATTGCAGCACTCCAGGTGATCAAAAAATGGGGCCGTCCGGGCTATCAAGTCTCTAGGTAGACAAGTTCACATCAATCATGCAAGGAGGGAGCTTCACTGCCTCCCTGTGAAACATCGTTTTCACACACAAGGTCCTGACATTGAGCCACAAATGCATGAACCTTCAGGCCCCTTTCTATCTGTGTAAACGCACCAAGGTCTACCAACCCTGCCACCTGCTATGATCAGCAGATCATATCAGTCTCCAGCAACCCAACTTCAAACTGAAAGTGTTCAGTGGTACCTCTTTAAACATCCAGGCACCACTGCCTTAGAATGCTCTACCTCCCGATCTGAGAAAAATAACTTCTCTGGCGGATTTCAAGAAAAAAATCAAGACCCATCTCTTTAATCTTGTGTAACTGAATCTCTCTATTTGTTTCTCCTCTGACTTCAGTTGTTTGTCTGTGCTTCTATGTGTGCCCTGAGACCTATGGGTGAGTGGCGCATTATAAAAATTTAAATAAATACATATGTCCTGTCCCCTTTCCTCCATCCTTGTGGATGATTCCACTGAACAAGAACATGGGTGGAGCTGTGATAGCCTGCCTCATATCTAGGATGAAGCAAAAAGGTTCTCCACAACAGCCTGAACAAACTCAGCATCGCGCCTGAAACTGGTGTCCAGTAAGTAGTGCTTACAGAAGGCCAACAGAGTGGCCCAAGAAGCCCCCTTGCTGATGACATCCCAAGAAACATGTCTCTGAGAAGAGGCAGCCGTGGCCTTGGCTCTGAACGCATTGGCGTGAGTCCCCTAAGGAACAGGTCTGCCCATGGCTGTGTACGCCTCCGAAATGGCCTGAACAATCCAATGGGTGATGAAGCATTGGAAGCCTGAGAGCTGGGGGAGGAGCCCCCAAAAGTCACAAACAATTCCCCAGATTTTATCCGAGAGAGATAAAACTTCAGGACCCTCTTGAGGTCCACAGAATGTAGCGCCCTTTCTGCCTCTGACTGTGGTTTCGGGAAGAACACCAGCAGGCAGGTCTCTGATTCAGATGAAATGGAGAGACCACCTAGGGCAAGAAGAGTGTGCAAGATGACCTTGTTGTTGTGAAACATAGTGAATGGCTTGCACGAGGACGCCTGTAGCTTGCTAACCCTTTGCGCAGAGGTGCGAGCCACCAGTAAACAGTCTTTAGTGTCACCAAGCGGATGTCCATAGAGGCCATCAGCTCAAAAGGCTTGCACTGCAAAGCTGCCAGAACCACATTGATGTCCCAGACTGGGTGCAGCCTATGCACCGGCGTAAAAAGCCTAAACAACCCATTAAGGCGGCCCTTAACCGCCTGGTTAGCTGCAGAAAACACATGATCAGTGGACATCTTGTAAGCCCGATTGGCCACCAAATAAGTGCGGCCTGTACTTCCCCGTAAAGTTAGAGTTTACTGGGGGAATGGAGCAGGGATGTTGCCACAAGGAGGCTAGGGGGTCTGGAAGTGCCGGGTTAAGTCGAATGCTATGTTCATTCATAGGACCTTCATCCAAGATGTCTGTCAAATTGTAGCCATGAACAGGGACTCGAGAGGACTTCAAACCTAAGGTGTCTACTACTCTTTCCACAAAGGTCCTACATTTAGCATGGGTGTGTATGTAAGGCTGACCCTGGTGAAATTCAACATCTGGCATCGTGTAACCCTTGGGCTAAAGCCAACAGGTCAGTTTGGTCATAGAAAGAAATCAACACCTCCTGACCCTTTAACCTCCTGACCCTGTATATATGGGATCAATGTCCACCTGGTGATCGTCCTGCTTGACGCCGAAAATCGATGTCATAGGGCCTCATTACACACTAGGCGGTAACCATGGCGCTATTAGCGCCATGGTTGCCACCGGTATTTTACCGTGCCCGCCTTGGTGGATGGCGGAATTACCGCCCGACTCCAAGGTGAGCGGGGGCGGTAATTCCCCATTCACCAAGGCACTTCCCCATTCCCATTTTTGCCCCCATAGGGCATAATGGGAATGGGGAAGGCGCTAATTACGGTACCGCAAATTGCGGTACCGTAATTAGCACCAAGGTCCCTTTGCGGCATCCTACTTTAACGGCTGGTAAAACCAGCCGTTAAGGTCGGGTCCCGCAAAGGGAACTCGTAGTAAGGCGGTAAGGGTTTACCGGTACCGGTGCCCTTACCGCCTACTGTGTAATGAGGCCCATAGATCCAAAGAACCCTGACCTGCAGAGCGCAACGAGAGATCCATTGCCGATAGTCGACGCCAACGGTTTTTCTTTCAACGCCCATGGAGTCTTGAGTAATGCTGTGACGTTGGGGATGCCTGCCTGTCGACGCTCAAGCGATGGACCAGATGTCGATGATTTATGTGCCTTTTTCAATGTCAAGCCCGAAGGTCTTTCTGACGTCGATGGATTGGCGTGTGTGGGGTCAGGAGTACCGGAACACCGCTTTCGCTGCCGAGGATTGTAGTAGAGTGGCAGCACCCGCACCTGCACCCGTCTGATTTTTAAACATCGCAAGAATTATTATTATTTTTTTAAACTGTCCCACTCTTTTTGAGTGGTCGGCCCAGCCGAGGGTTTACCTTTTTACGAGATGAGTACGAGGAAGAGTGACTCCTGAAGTATGGCCACTTTTTGGATTTTCACAAACGCTTTTCCCTCACCTTGTCGGGGGTGTGTCCTTCCGTCTCAGCCTCGGAAGAACAGACAAGCGACCACGCCAGACATTTTGTGGACGGTCGGCCCAAAGCAAGTTTGGCGGCCCGCTCATGAATAGATTCCGGCTACATTTGGGAGCACGACACACATCCCTCTGTGTCGTGATCTGCACCCAGACACCACAGATAAATGTTGTGCGAGTCGGTCACTGACATTTTAGAATGGCTGTCAGTCCACTCTTGAAGGCTGAAACCGGGTGAGAGGACATATCAGTCGAGGAATTATGAAGAAAATTGGACGATTTTAGTAAAAAATGCTGAGTCGAAGACTCAATGTCATGTTCCTGAAGCAGCGTGCACGCGTGTGGAAAAAGGAACTGAGGTATCGGCCATAGTGACGTGGTATATATACGATGTCTGACATCACGTCCAAAGCCATCTATCAGATGAGGAATCTGCAAGAGAAAAGCAATCCATTGAAGTAAAGTGATATCCTGGCAAGGGAGTAAACAAGAAGTGCAAAGTCAAATACACTTGAAATTCTGGAAACAAAAGTGAAGACTCATATCCATTTTTAAGGATTAAAGTGAAAGTCACAAATACACTAGAGGTAGAAATTAGACAAAGTTAATATTGTAAAGAAGCGACATGCCTGAAGGAAATTCAAATGAAGACTCATGCCCTTGTGAATACTGTTAAAATGTGAGAAAGAGACACTTTGAACTGCCAGAAGGACTCTAGTGGAAGGGAGACCCCTTTCCTCACTGCACTCTTAAAACTGTTGCCCCCTGCTTAGCTACATTGGTCAAAACCTTTTTAGAGCAGGATATACTCCCAATATCAATGTATCAGACCTCTATAGCTCTTATTCTAAAGGTGCCGAAGGACCCTTTAGAGATGGGCAGTTACCGACCAATAAGCTATGAGACAAATCCAGGGAAGGCACCCCTTCTCCCGAAGTGGAAGCCACCCCCCTTCGGGACTAGGGAGGTGAGACAGCTACGGGTTACCCTCCCTAGGGGACAGAGCAAGCAGGATCCCAATGGGGGTGACCCCCCTTTGGGGACAAGGAATGCTGAAGTATCTTTACTTGTTCTGTAGGGTTGGCAGTAGGGGAGGTTGGATGGTATCCATACCAACCGAACCTCTCCTACAGTCAACCCTACAACCCCATGTTTGTTGGTTATATGGGAATTCAACAGGACAAACACCATAAAGGGCCCATTTAAAGTGGATAGCTTGGTTCCTGACTTCTGCGCCTCTTTCTGCAAAGCAGGACCAATGGAGTCCTTCTTCCATTCCAGGGAGGGACTCAAATACAGCAGATCATCAAGCCTGAGGTAGAGAATCAGCCAGAGAGCTGGACACTCCAGCATTTACAGACACCCAACCGATCAGAACACTCCCATTCACGAGGAGCCGACAGCCACACATACGGCATGGCAGGCGGAGTCCCACAGCAGCCCGCAGAGCGCTGATGCTCCAGGGAAACAGACTCTTGGAAAGCAGAGAACCATGGGTGACCCGACGAGAACTGAGAGAAAGAAAACGTGCCGTTGACACCCTCTGCCGAAACCCAGCAACAAGGTACAGTGGGACAACAGATCGGGTAAACCAAAGCAAGAGGAAGAACGTGAATGGGCCATAACAACAGCCTCCAGCTCAGAGCATCACCGCTGTCCCACAGATACGTGACAGGACCCAGGGAGCAGTTGTAGGGCGGTGAGGCTGTACGCGAGGCCACACGCAGCTACCAACCAGACTTCCCCAAGAAGGGGCTGGAAGCAATGATTGATCCAAAAGGGCAGAGCTAGCCCAAAGCCAAGACAGGGCTACCAATCTGTATATCCTAGAAGGGGGTGGACAGGAGACCGTCCAACCAGGGCCAAGCAATCCCAAAACCCACATGGAGTTAAGAAACGAAATACCCCAGGAATGGGTGAAAGAAACCACTTCCTACATTGGGATGACTGGGCACAAAGCACAAACTTGACAGAGAACCCAAATAACCCAGACAGGGTTAAAAAGAATAACCAAGCACATCTGGTTGAGCAAACACGAAACCCACAAGGGGCCAACAATCCAAATACCCCAGGATGGGATAAGAGAAGCAACCAACAAACCCAGGCTGAAAAAGACAGATGCTCACATGCCGCTAAAGATCCCTCTACCTCAGGAGGTGCTAAAAGAAACAACCATGCAAAGCAGGCTGAGCGAGCCCGAGGTCCAACAAGTTAAAAAACCCAGGAAAGATATAGAACAAACTTTGTTTTTGTTGGACAAATCAATCTCCACCCAAGGGGATACACCATCCCATGAGAAGGGTTAGACTAGGAACTGTATGGGCTACCTGACAAGTAGAGGAGGAGCTGAGAGACATTTCTTGTCCTACAAAATCGAGTAGAAAGAAACCGCAAGAACTCTTTGGATGGGGGGGGGTCAGAAGAGCAGCCACTATTTAAGTTAACCAAGGGGAAGTAACCTGTCCTAAACTGGAGCTTTAAATCTCTTTTTGTCTTTCTGTGTATAGTGGTAGGATAGCTGGTAGGTTAGCACAGGTTTGGTCAGAGCACTGAATTTGACAAGTAACCTTTTTTTAATTGTTTTAATCCATCATAAGAGCAGGTTTAAAGAAAGTTTCACTTATTTAGTTAATTAAAGAATACTATTCAAACATGCCTCTTGTCCGTCTCTTATGTCTGATTGATTTAACACAGCTATTAAATAAGAATATGAAGGTCCTTTCTAAATTATTGGCAAATTGTGTTTAAAGTCACATTAAAGATATAATTCACGCAGTACTGGTGCAAGTTATCCCGTGTGGATTCTTGGTTGATCATATGATTTAAATTGCCTCCTCTCTCTATATATAAAAGGGACATTTGTGGATATATGTGTGTTGTCTGTACAAAATGCTCAGCATACTTCCCAACATGCTACAATCCTCAAATTTGGCATGTGGGTAGGTTCCATGGTATAAATAATGTAACAAGTATAAAATATAAATATACCTTTGTTTAATGTTTGTTTAGTAGGAAGTAACGTGCAAGGCACAGGTACAACTGCTAGTATAATGGATACCTCAGACACTGCTGAGTTCAAGCCAACTTTATTTATTTATTTTTTGCATTCATAAAGGGTGCTCAACCCAGAGGCATCTAGGCGCTGGTTACAGGACAAAGCGTGGTAGAGTTCGATTGGTAGATGAGGGTAGACATTGTCTACTAGGCGAAGAGCCAGGTTTTTAAGTGTTTTCTGAATGTCTCGCATGAGAACTTTGATCACTAAAGATGTGGAGAAGGCCTTATACACCATGCCCCTACCATAGGCATTAGTTTGGACAGAGCTTCTTCTACACCCTTTGCTATTTCTAGGGGAACTAGGCAGGGCTGCCCCTTGCCTGGTCTCTCATAATTTGTCTTTGTCACGCAAGCCCCTAGCCTACCAAAAACAAGTACACTCCTTTATTGAGAGTCCTGAATAGGGCAGAGAGAGAGAGAATGCTTCTGTTGCACGCAAAGGATGCTCTCACTAGCCTGCTGGCCCAGAGCGCTGCTTCAAATGCCTCATATTTCAAAAAGAGCAAGTCACAAAAGCTTGATCTGCAACATTTCCTATGGAACCAATTTATAGAACTATCTTAGTGGGACAAAAATGTATACTTGTATGCATATGATTACTGAAACACTCAGAACACAGTGGTTCTTTGCCCTTTTCATTAATAGGCAGAACTTCCTAGTTCAAAATGATATCACTCCCCCTGAGCTTTTACCTCTTTAAAATGCTGTCTCCAAGGAGCCCAGTGAAATATTTCCATTGGATGAATGGAGCGTTGCATACATTTCTTTGGCTGGGGAGGTAGCAAGGCAAACACCAACTCAACACTATCATAAAGAGGAGGGTCGAGGATGGTGTTAATGTATTGGACATCAAATTATACTACTGGATCTCTAAGCTTGCTCAAATTGATAGAACCCATTTTCAGGGTGATGAGTGTCGGGCTTGGGCACAATATGAACATTGGGCCTCATTACAAGTCCGGCGGTAAAACCGCCTGGTTACCGGCGGACTCATATTACCATTCCGCCTTACTCCGTGATTTCCGGAATTACCGGGGTATTACAACCCCGGTTTTCCGGGAATCACGGAGGCGGAATGGTGTTAATCCCCAGTCCTATGGGACTCGATGGGAATGGGGATCATGGAAACACCGGCAGCATCTCGTAATGCTGCCGGTGTTTCCTCGTCCGCCTGCAGGCGGGCGGTGTTAAACCCCCAGGTCAGACCTGGCGGGAACATCACCTCCCACCTGCAGGAGTCGGGATCAGGCGGTCCGGAAACAACGGTGGCCGCGGGTTTACCGCCACCGTTATTTCCGGACCGCCTGAGTTATAATGAGGCCCATTGTCTTTTAAGTTCTTTCACAACTATTGAGTATCTTAATCAGTACCACCCCATTAATAAACTGAATACTATTATTTTGCATACTAAGCTGATTTGGTCAGCTATTTACAGAAGGGCAGGTCTTATGTTGGGCCTCACATCATATAGTCCTCTATGGCAGAATGGCCATTTGCTAACTAGCAAGAAAGCATTCTACTGGGTGGGCTGGGATTCTTTAGGCATCTGTTTCTTACATCAATGCTACACAGATGGAATCCTGAATTAATTTAATGCACTGCCCTCCAAATGTAATTTACCCAAGAGGGATTTCTGGAAGGATCTACAACTCTGACAATGCTTAGACACCATTTCAGAGTTTGGACCTATATGGAAAAGACTTTGGACCATGATCCGACACATTGTTGGTGAGATTTGCTGCAGCTAAAAGGGCTGTTTCGGCGGCTTACTTGATACTACAAAGCAATATACACAAACCTTTAACACTACTTAAAACTGCTTGAGAGGCAGACATGAGCGTAAGCATTCCCGATGACCAATGGTATGATGTTGCGAGGAACTGTTCAGTTGGTCCTAAGGATGCAAATACCTGTTAGATCGTCATTAGGATATTGCAAAGTGCTTTTGGGAACCCGACTAGTGCTCTGCATGATTTATATTGGAGAGGTGGTCTACAGAGAGGAACCTTTTTCTGTATTCTTTGGAAATGCCCTGTAACAGAGATTTGGGAAGAAGGTTTTTCAGGGCCTCACCTTGGTCTTAGCTGTCCCTTTGCAGGAGTCTCTGAGCTTGGCACTGTTGGCTTTGCCTGACCTTCAGCTGAATAACAAAAATCAGCAGGATACAGTGAAACTCAGAGCTGGAAAATGCCAGAACAATACTTCCAAGACACTGGAAAGAAACAGTGTCTGTCAGCCCTGGATTCAAACGGGGAACCCTCCCGTGACTCCTCCTCACCTCTATCTTCCGAGGAGTAAGACTGGGTCTCAGATGTGTCTCTTCTCTGTATTCTCTTTTCCTTTGTGAACTTCTTCTTCTTATCGTGCAGATAAGGACGAGCTCCACCGCAGATCACCTTGACAGGATTTGAATTCCTGACCAAAGGGAACCCCCGGAACCAGCCTCAAGAAGCACAGGAAAAGCTTTTTGGCATCAAAAAACCCAGCAGCATTCTTGTATCTGGTGAAACTGGAGGATAGTACTTGTGATGGCCAAAGTAGGATTTCCCCAGGGAAGATGGAAGTCTCTGCTAGAGAGGCTACAGCGGGTGCATAGGCACAGAACAGACCAAGGGAGGAAAGAACCGGAGGGCAGAACAGTCCGGTAAGGGAAAAGTAAACAAAGGTGGAACACAGAGCAGCGGCAAGCCGATGAAAATACAGGTAAGACGTACTAGTAAAGGGGAGGTACCAGCCGAGCCGAAAATTCGGATGAATAAAAAGAGATGAAACCGAACCAAAGGAAGCTTAGAGGTCTAACAGAGCCCAAAAGGGGGCAAGGATACAAACAACTGAATTATCTGTAGAAGGCAGAAAAGTAGCACAAAACTGCGAGGGGTGCAGCAGTGGTGTACCAGGTAAAGTGAGATACGAAGCACTGAACAGCAAGTACGGCTGGTAGTTATGGAAACGCTGAGTGCGACGGCGGCCATGATTGTAGGAGACTAGACTGCGTTAGCGGCTTACTGTTGTGCTAGTCTTGTATACTTCCAGCAGGGTTTCCGATGCAATTTCCATTGTTGCCACAATCTCCAAGGCTGCCGCATGACAGTGTCCAACCATTTTTTCCTAATGCGTAGACCTTATCATTCAAGCAGCCACATTTCAATGTATACTTTTGAAAGGGAGTATTGCTGAAAACTGAGCCACTCAGTTGTGGGAAAGTTTCTTGAAATTGTTTTGTCCTATTTGAATCTGATTTGAACACATACATGTTAAAACGTTTTTGATTTTGTTTTATTATTTGTTTATTGTTGTGCTTAATTGTCAAATGTTCTTTTACTTATTGTTATGTGAGAAGATATAACATTCAAAAACCCAAGAAAACGTTAATAAAATAAATTCTAAAAAATGCATACAGGACCGAATGTCAAGTTTGTATCTAACGAGGAACCTAACGAACATGGATTTTGTGCTCCTCGGCAGCTGAACCAAGCTCTAAACTGGTTAACAAAAAATAAGCTTGACGGATTAACATAACCAGTTGGCATTCAGGACACAGTCACTCAGATTCACCCTTATTACTGACCTTTCCGTCAAGAGACACATCACCAGGAAATCTCAACAGGCCAGATACCATCTTATTGTTGCTCTCCGACTAACACTATTCATCCCACCTTCAGACTACAGATCCACGTTTGTGTTCTCTCCTATATGGTCCATGTCACACAACCTCCTCCCTTTATGAAAACGTTTTCCCAGGATGTGCTAAAAGCCATCCAGCATTCATGCAGCCTGTTTCATAGGAACAAAAAATTTCAACTTCTCAAAGTCCATAATCATGGAGCTACATTGGTTACCACTAAAGGCCCAAATCACATTCAAGACATCCCGGACTACATGAAAGACAGTGGAAACCACCTCATTACCTTACTTGGCTGATTAACTCCTCCAAATGGAGACCATCGCAGCACAAGAAGCCTCAATATCACCAGGCAGGAACAGAAGTGCCTACCCCTTTACCTACTACACCAGCTGGGCACAGAAATGGCTGGAATGCCCGATTAGGCCCTACCTGGCCATGTGTTTGAGACTCCAGAAGAAAACAGATCTCCCCCTTTGCCTGCCCACCTATGTTGCAACAGCTTGTTACCAAAGCGCCCCACAATCTACTATCAGAGATCTGCAAGGCTTGATTTGAGTCCTGAATGGACACATGCCATGATACCCACACAACATTTCCGACTAGGGCAATCAGCCCTTCTGCCAGCCAGGTGAAGAGTATTTGGCAAAAGGTCTTGCATGTTTGCTGAGCTCATCTTCCTCACACATTTTACAAAATGGCTGTTGCTACCATAGGTATTCTTAACATCACTACTAAAATGACCAACACCTCCTAGCCAACATAATGCAAACTTTACTGCTAATGACCCATTAACTAATATATTTGGTTGATATGGCTATACTCTGTTTTGCGAACCACCCTGTCACTCTTTTCAGCCTCAATGTAACATGTTTCTACCTATTCCCATGCTTCTCTAACATCCTCTCCCTGTTCCCATGACTGGAAACTCCAGCAAATGATATGACAAATGATATCCCCTCTACACTTAACTATACTACTCTTGCCATATCTACATCTTTGTTCCCTCCAAATGACACCCTGGTCACTCTGCAAATCTAACACTAAATGTTTCACCCATAACAATACCAACCTCAATTTGGAATCATCTCCCCATGTCATCAATCCGTCCTCCCCTTCTTCCAGTCCCAAAATACTTATACAGGGACACTGGCATACACAGTTGCTGTACAGAAAGACACCCTTCATCAAGGATTACTTTGGATCATACCTCCCTATGTTCTCTTTAATGGCACACTAGAGACAGATACTACTGCATTCTTTCACTCCCCTCAACAAACGTCTAAAAGCAGTGGCGGGGACATCATGGCCAACAGAACAATTTAATATGCCTCTCTTGCTGCTGTGATTTCATCCCATCTTCCATTTAATACACATCACCCACTCATTATTATCTCTTCCATCAACCTTCTTCCCAGAGAGTGACCGCCTATTGGAATCCCAGCTCAATGAAGCTCTGATTGTACTCATGGACAATGTTAACCTCCCACACATATCCAATGCCCACTGATTTTTTCACAACACCATTGTCTCTCAAGTCTCCCACCATTACCAACCAAATCGATGTCTTTCGCCAAGGGTTCCTCTGCCTCTATGTTGACCCCCTTGTCCCACTGATCACTCCTTTATTCACTTCTTTGTCTGCCCTTCATTCGCCTTACACTGACATCCCCGATTACTAAACACCATTTTGTATCTGATGCCATCGCTCCTTATTGGTCTTAAGTTAAGGCTTCTTTCCTAGCCCTCATACTGCTGCATACCAACTCGACCCATCCAGCCTTTCTGGAATTGGAATAACCCTGCACTGGCCTCTCCCCTTGAGCACTACTATTCTGCTTGCTCCTTTATTTTCTCTCGCTCGCAACCATGGATGCCCCCTCCAACCCAACAGCTAAGGACGAACATACAATTACATCTACAAAACAGGCTCAAGAAACAGTATCCTGCTCTCCTTATCTTCTACTATGAATCTCTTCTTGCCTTCTTCTCAGCCACAGACTCCCTTAAGTCGTCATATCTTCTTCTTCAGTCCACCAGACCATGCTGACTCTCTCCTTGTCCTTGCTCCTTCTCGTCCTTCCTCTGTGTAGACGATTCTTCTTCTCAAAGATTTCTACAATAAGAGACAACTAAGCCACCCAACTACCACTCCATCTGCTTCTGCCAGTCTGTCTCCACAGTACACCAATTGATCTGGCACCTATCATGCAGATTGCCAACCCAGCCTCTGCACCCGCTTCCATTTTGTAAACATATGCTGTAAGTAGTCATAGAGATTTCATAGAGGGCTTGGCTTAAGATGCCGTTTATGCGCAACTGATGTATTAACCAGGCAATACCATATAAAGGATCACACAAGAAATGAAGCGGCAATTGGTTAATAAAATGAGAGAGTACAATATGTTTTACATTAAAAAACTACAATACTCTTTTAGACTTCTATGTCATCACTATGGCTACTTATAGCATAAATTCACAAAATGGCAACTGATAACCAGGCAGAAAGCTCCTGAGCTAAATAGAAAAGTGCACCTTCCTTTAACAAAAGGTGGTCAACTCACTGACACATTTTTAAGACAAAATATTCAAATATATGAGGAACAACCTTCAAGCTGATTTAGAGGTAGAGATCATAATAGAAACTATTGTTTGCTTCACAGAGATTCTTTTCATATTCAAACAGAAAAGTCAAGGTAACATATCGCAATTGACATTCAAATCATGTTATTACAGTTAACATTGAACTAACATACTCATGCAGAAGTATGGCCTCTCTTACAGAACAATGAAATCAAAACATCTGATTAAAAAAATATACACAGAAATTTTAATCCAAAATAATTTCTCAATAAAAGTAGTACTTACACAAGGTCAACATTTTGGAATATGTTAAAATATTTATGAAATATATTGAATAACTAATTTTCTTTTCTTTTTTTCTCTTTTCCTTCCCCTTACCACATCTAAGTCTAACAATGTGACTGTGCGTTCATGTTACTATGAAATTTGAATACATTAATTAGTATTTATCAGAACTGAAATGATTAAAATCCATGAAATGTTCAGACTTGAAAAATCCATATGGGTGAAACACAAAGCATGTACATCAGTGTTAGTGTACCAATTAGAATAAACAATTGATTTGAAAAGATGAAGGCATTGTCACATCTTTACGGACTGCATAACAATCTTATGTATGACTATTTAGTAGCAGACTAGATGGCGATAAACATATATCCTGATTGTAGCAACTGAAACATCAACATTTTTAAATGAAACCTACCAATATATTTAGCATCCAGCACGAGTTAACCATAAGGAATTTCTGTTTTGCCCAATATACATTTTGTAACTCCACGTCCAATGAGCAGAGCTCTCAAGTACTGCTGAAACCTCTGCTCCCTGTCCAGCAAGAGCTCCCTTGCTCCCGATTACCATTGGAATACCTTACCACCTTATATTAAGAGCATAGCCACTGTACAAGCCTCTAGGGCCACGTTGTTCTAAAAAAACACCTCCTAGCAAGATAAAGATCAAGGTAAATGATGTGATACTTTAGAAGCAGTACTTAATTAATCAAACTGGCCTGGCATAATTTATTATCAGTCCGTCATGTCCTGAATCCATGTTTCCACTCATCGTCCCCTGCACAGCCATGACCATTGTGATTAATCTGAGGATAATGTTGCTTCTCCCCTAAGGGGAGATCTGGAGATCTTTCCTATGGGACCAGGGTGGTGAGTCCACAGTACAATAGTACCCCTGCGGGTGGTGCACCGAAGGAGTATCACATGGGGAGGAAGCCCCTTTTGGGATAGGGGATGATCAAACTCGGAATGCAGTATTCCCCCACATCAATACACCTACACCCTTCTCCAATGCTAAATCCTCATTCCCCTTTTGTAATAGGACCAATATGTGCTATTGTCAACTTAGCCAACCTAATAAGCTTGAGCATTGTAAACCCTCAGAGAATATCAAGTATGCTGCACATGGCTCTATTTGGAGCACTGAGAATAAGATGACCAGGAGTCCAAGGATCACTCTAGAGAAGCAAACAGTCTAGCTTGTCACATTATGTGACTGGCCCAAAGCAATTCCATGCCAGCTTGGCAGTTTAAACAGAGCTCTGCTCAGACAGAGAGAGAGAAAGCGGTCCTCCAAGGAGGAATCTGGCGAGCCGTGTACCGGCCGAGCAGATGAGAGCCAGTCGAGGGTAAGCCGTTATCGGAGGAGGAAGGACTGCTTGGGCTGCTGCCGATCAAATGCTCCGGGCATCCCAGGCAATGGCAAAGCGTCCGAGCTAGAGGACACACCTCCGGGGAGAAGCGGACATCTGCCGAGCTGCTGAAGACCACGCTGATGCCCTGAACGTGACCAGAGACTCAAGAGACAAAGCAGCTGCTCAGAAAACGCTGGTAAGTGCAAGGAGGAAGCAACCAGGTACACGGGTTACCCGACAGATGCAGGAGGTCCGGGGGAAACAAGGGGAAGAAGGCAGAAGCTGGAATAAGAGGGTCTTGGACCCTGTGAATGAAGTGCGAGCCTGGAACCCACACCCATATGAGAAACTGAAACAAAGCCATTCAGAATATTGCGAGTTTGGACCCACACCCTAAGAGAGACAGTCCATGAGAGGACAATTGCTTGGTAGGAGAGTAAACCAAGCAAAGTATTACAAGTCTGGTACTCATACGTAAACAGAAACAAGGCCATTCCAAATTTTTGTATTGTTTATTTATTTATTGTTTGCTCGTTAGGCGCTTATACAATAAGAAAATACTGTTTCAAAGCATGCACGGGACAGGGAGGGAGCAAAGGTGGGACATACATTAAAAACACAACATTTAAGAGCAGTGGGGGGGGAGATAGAAGATGGATAAAGGGACGAACCTACTAAGCCTTGTGAGTATTCAGAACGTGCAAGTGCAGCAAGGAAGAGGGAAGAGAGGGTAAGGGCTGAGGAGTCTGAGCTCATGGGTGAGCCACAGATGAAGTGCTAGGAATGTTGAGTGCTGTACAGACTCGGGACACAGGAGGTGTAAGTGTGAATCTCCAGGGCGGAGGGTGTGCAGATGCAAGTGTAGTGGATAGACAGGAGCTGGGGAGAATTGGAGAGGGAGGTCAGGGCCTGGAGGAAGCATAAGGGCCCAGGACACTGATTCAGCAACTGTGGGATTAGCAGAGGAGAGAAGAAGGAAAGGAGGAGGAAAAGAGGAAAGTTTGAAGGAACTTCCGGAATTTGAGAAGGTCCTGCTCAAGGCGCAGGGGGTAGGCTATTCCATAGGAGGGAGCCCGCTGAGGAAAGTGAACAACCACCTGCCCTCTGTTTAGCAAAACGCTTTACACACAAAGAGTTGGTGCCAGAGGAATGTAGTGGTCTAGATTGAGAGTATTTAGTGAGATAAAGTTGAAGATAATGTGGTCCCCGAGCCCAGACATCCTTGTGGGTGAAGCAGAGGGATTTTAATTGAATCTGTGCGGCAACCGGTAGCCAGTTAAGACTGTTTAGTGCAGGAGAGATGCGGTCTCTGGGCTTAAGGCCAAGGATAAGTCTTGCTGCCCTATTCTGGATTAGCTGGAGTAGTCGCACAGTGGAGGATGGAAGATTCAGGAGGAAGCTATTGCAGTAGTCAAGCCTAGAGAGAACCATGGCTTGGGTCACATTGAGCCTCTGAGGGAACGATCCAGTGACAAAAGAGTGATCGCAGAAATCAGCGAGAGCAGGGGCAAGAGAGGCAATGTTATCCTTGATGGTCCAGCATGAGCAAGGGGCGACCTGTTTGGAAGAGACCTTCATAGAGTGGACAACTCTGGCAACTTCTTCACGTGTGACCGGGGAGGAGGAGGAGAGAGGGAGGGGGGCGAATGGAGGTGATGGGTTGTGAGCGAGTGTAGAAAGGGTGGTGAGGGAGTGTAGAAAGGGTGATCAAGATGTCCTGAGTTTTGGTGGCAAAGTGTGAGGCCATTGCATTGCAGAGGGCCGGGGATGGAGAAGGGGCAGAGGAGAGTGTGGAAGGCTTGGCTAGTTCCCTGCAGATCTTGAAAGGTTCAGCCGTGTTATTGGATGTATCGGTGACCTGTGCCTGAATGTGGGCTCTTTTCCTTGCACGGATGGTGAGTCTGTATTGCCTTTGGAGCAGGCGGCAGGCCAGTTTGTCAGAGGATGGGCCTACCGTTTGCCACTTCTGTTCTGCTGCCCCGCACTTTCGTTTGCAAGTCTGGGATCCGCACCCAAAGAGAGAGAGTCCATGAGAGGACAATTGCTTGGCAGGAGAGTAAAGCAAGCAGTGCTGAATATTACAATTTTGTGACTCGTACCCAAAGAGGGAAAGTCCTTGAGAGGGCAAGAGCTTGACAGGAAAGTGAACCAAGCCATTTTTGAATGTTGCGAGTCTGGGACCCTTACCCAAATGAGAAATTCATGAAAATAGAATTGTGTGGCAAGAGAATAAACTAAGTGGTTCTGAATATTGCAAGTCAAGGACTCTCACCCAAAATGGGACAGTCCATGAGAGGATAGAGGTTTGGCATGAGAGTGAACCAAGCGGTTCTGAGTACTGCGAGTCTGGGACCGGCACCCAAAATGAGAGATGAATATTTACAAAAAAGGGGATCCTATGCTTGGTAGAAGGAGTGTGCCAAGTTTGTTAGGATAAAACAGTAGACATTTAAGAAGCACATCCTTGTGAACTACCCATTGACATTTGCTTAAGAAAATACAGGCCGGAAAGGCACCAAAGGAGAGAAAGTAATACAAGAAGGAATCTAGGGGAAAGTATTACGACCCTAGCCTTGGAGTCATACATTTGTGAACATTTCTTTATTTTCACCAGTTTTCATTACCCGAGAGACTGGGAACTTTTCTGTTGGTTGATCTACAAAGAACACTTTACTTTGGGAAGAGATCAACCTTGCGCAGTTAGTTTAAGTTATTAGTGTTAGGGACAGAAATAGGCTTTTTTGTTTGTTTTGGAGACACGACAGTGACAGACTTTTATAGTTTAGGTCACTCTGACTATGTTCTTAGTTTCATTTGAGGCAGGGGAACTCCTCTTAGTTTTAGGGCTAGAGAGGCATTTTTCCAACCCTTTCTTGAATAATAAAAGTTTCTGCCCAAAAGCATGCCACCATTGTTTCCGATTTACTTTTGTACCCTGTGAGAATCCTGATCTTAGGGCCCTTTAAGAACGTGCATATGTAATGAATAGGATGATGACAGATAAATTCCGAGTCCAAATAACCAAACCAACTCTGGAAGATGGTAAAGTACTGCTTTTGTATCAATTATCTAAAACAGGGAGTTACAACGAACATCGAGGGATGTACGCTTAATTTCTCTCAGCAATCTTACACAAATCATAGCTTTTATATTAGAAATATTTCAGAGGTGACGTCATGCTACGTGGCAATAATGAAAAACCAAGCAAGAGTCTGGATTGGCTAAAGGGAACATTTAAGTATACTTTTTCTAGGAACTAGGATTGTGATTGGCTGCCCACTATCAGGCGGACAACATATGCCTACCTCTAAAACCTATCATCTTCAGAAACATTAGATACACAGTTTCTCATTGCTTTTCAAGCTATAAGGTCCTTCGTTATATGGACTAATAAAATTGGTTGGCACGCCTGTGCCAGTCTGGAACATTCAGTTCATTTAGCAGCACGTAAGCCCAGACTCAGGTGCAAGGAGATGGGCATGACACAACCTCCCCACCCAATTAACACAGCATCTCTCATCACCCATGTCTTCTGCCATTAAGATTGTCTTTGAACTTGGCCATGCACAGTATCCTTGTCTCTCGGAATACATTGGAGTGAGAACACTCACTATCGTGTTCAGGGACTCCAAGTTCGAACTCTATTTTCATCCTTGGTTCATGTGACAGGAGATCACGATTTGGTCCATTTTGCAGTTTCTAAATGTTTAAAACAAATTAAACTTGGCACTCTTGGTGTTCTTTATTTTCAGCTTAATAAGGGATGATTCATCTTTCGCACATTAGCTCATTACCAGAATAGATGGCTGACCTTTGCTGCTTCAGTCTCGACTCCAGGCCAGACAGCCTCGTCTTGCAGCTCCATGATTCTGTTTATTCTTGCTGCGACACAGTCTTCTCTTCCCGCTTCATGGGTCTTAGCTTACTATGTTCATGATACCGATGTCCAGCTTCTAAACAATGGTGGCTTTGCCTGCATTCTATTCACTACGTATAGCCAGCATCTATGATGACTTAAGTCCACCTTGCACTTCAGCATCTGTACATTTATTGAACGGTTGATTTTCTAAAGCACTTGTGCACGTGTAATCTTCTTTTACATTAGAGAGTTCACTCGGATCTTTACTTTGTCATTAGTTTCTTTAGGATCCATACATTCTCTTCAGTCAGTATCCTGATACGTTGTGCATACGTTTTTATGACATCACTGGCTTCATTTTCTCTGCTCCTTCTCAAATTCCTTCAGGGAGTTCCTTCCTCAAGTTGTCATCCCTTCAGGGATACATTCGGTAAGGTTGTCTTAAAGTGTATCTTCTTTCGAACACAAGCTGTGGTATTGGCACAACTGCTGGTGTCAAGCATGGCACAATCTCAGGTCTTCAACATATGGGAGGTAGGGGGGACAGGGTTTCCTGCAGAGGGATGCAGCTGGTCCTCTACAAACCTGAGAGCGTCCCCACATTTACTCCCCTGAGATATTTTGCTCATGTGGCTAGGGAAGGCCCATCACTTTTGGATAGCGACCATGGGGCGGACAGGTGAGGGAGGATCACCCAAGTAGGGGGTCCCTGGGGAGTGGGAACAGGATTCCTGAGGGCGAGACACAGTATTCGTCCCTTTCCCAGTTATCCATCGCCCCTGTCAGCCTTTCTGGGCTATTATAAGTCCTATTCTGTTCCCCGTCCCCAATTCCAACACATACTGAGACGAGGAAGAGGTGTCTGAGAGTAAGAAAGATTACCTATGGGAAATGTCCCTACAGTATTGTGAGGAGGAAGATTAATGGAGACCTACTACACCACACTACCAACATGTCCCCCTAACGAGGTCAGGCAGAGTCAGGCACTTGACAAAATCTATACCTGTACTTTATTGCCTACCACTCTAGTACTGGGATAAAGAGAAAGAAACCCAAGAGTCAGGCATGTCCCATTAATTTAACTAATTTGAGTCAGGAAAGGGAGGCCAAGAACTCACACCTGAAACGTGTTCCCCTGAAAGGAGTCCAGGTCCCAGGGGTATCTGAGGGGCAGGTGGTGTGACCTGACCTCAGCGCCGAAGCATGCAAACCTTCCCGACAGCATTGCGTCAACCAGTCAGTTTCTGAATGCCAAGAAACCCAGTGCGTGTGAGGGGCTAAAAGGGAAATTTGAAAGTGTGCAAGTGGCACAAAAGAAAAGGAGGGAAACAAACGTGCGAGCGACACAAATGGAAGGAAAGGGAAGGGCCTGAAGTATCAGAGTGGTCACGCATAGGGGAAAGTAAAGCTGTGTGTTCTCGAAAGTCTCCGATACTGACCCAGCGTTAAAAGGAAGATACAAACAGCAATACTTGAGAGAAAGTGAAAAAAGGGGGAGCTACGCCAAAAGTGAAGTGGGAGCTAAATCTCCAAAATATTGTGAAATGCTGTTTGAACTAATGAGTAAGAATTGTGTTTTGAAAGAGAATCTTGAAAATCAGAAATGATGTGTTTTTGTGGTGAACTGTTGAAATGAGAAAGGCCTAAGCTTTGGGAAGGGAGCCCTTAGAGGCCTAAGGGAAATGTGAATTTTGAGAAGCTTGGGGAATGGAGTCCAGGCGAACATAGGAACTTTTGTGAATTGATTTGTTTTGAAGCTACAAGAACCTTTCCTGGGAGATTTCAACAGCACTTTAAGGTTGAACTATTTTGAACTGGCGAAGCAGAACCTGATGAGAAAACCTGAATCCAGCCTTGTTTTACACTTCTTTTTGGAACACTATTTTTCTTTGAGAAACCCTGCACAACATGTGTTTCCAGAGTGAGAGCAAGCATAGGTTTGACACAGACAGACTTTGTTTTGAGATTTATAGTCCTCGACCATTGAAACATAAGTTAAGGGAAACCTGAACCTAGAGATAGGGCAAGATGAGCATTACACCAACCTTGAATATTTTACATAAAGGTTTTAGAACTAGATCACCTGGGTCGGTTTCTCTCTTGACACCATGCCTACCTCACACCATATGTTACTAGGATCCCGCTGGGAAGAGTGGGATGCTGGGGCCAGACTTAGCTAATAACAGCTCTGTCCGCCATCACCCACTCCTAGTGAGGGTTATCGCTATTAGTACCCAGGGGGCTCCCTCCGGGGCTAACAGTGTGCACGTTTTTATTTTCTACAAGGGAGATCTACAATTGAGTAAGTCCCATTTTTATTTGCATGGCAGGGGCAGGCAGCTGAGGCTACACGTGACCAGAGGCGAAAAAGTAAGTGGATTTGGGTGGGGAGGACAGGGATTGGAGGAAAGAGTGGGGTTAGGAAAAAAGGGAAGCTAAATGAGGCTGAACAAAAAACAAAAGGGCTGATGCCCAGGGGAGGCTCTCATTGGCCGAAAGAACATGGCTGTTACTGTGTGATTCTGGCTTTGTGTCTGCCTACCTGATAGATCCACACTTCTCCCCAGGGTGGCAATGAAGATACCATTATTTGAAGAACAGCTCATCGGATGCCAATTGGGGGCCCAGACAGGACCACTGTTCCCCATCACCTCACCCCATTCCCTTCTTACCGATCCCCTTTATTGTGCAATGAACTATTGCTTCCCAGTTAGGTTTGAGCTTAAGAAAACACTATACAAACATGCATAAATACAATCTGCCATATTCATTTTACAGTTTTTTCAGGCAGCTTTAGACTGTGTAGGCATGGGAAAGGCACTTGCCGGCACATCCGTAGTGGTACTAACTGCCCAATGTTGGTAGAAGGTGCAAAATGGCGCAAGTACCTGTGCATCTAGTAGCAGTGCCTGGCAAATGCCTAATACTTATACACAAGCCAAACGTGTTGGCTTTGCCAATGCTTGTTTTTAACAGGTCTTCAGTGAAGGACATGCAGAGCACTTATAAATCGAGTGGCTGAAGGCAGATCTGTTTAAGACATTCTCATTACAGTAGTAGAGGGTTTACAACTCCAATTAAGTCTCAGAAGACTGCTTTGAAAAAACACTGGCATGCAGTGAGTGCAAAGTTTGATGGCAAGGCTTGAATACAGCGACCTCAAAGAGTTCGTATGAGAAGATGTTTTGGGTGGGGAGGGGCAGGTACTTGGCGGGAATGAGGTACTTGGCGGGAATCGCCATTGGGATTTCCATGGTCATGGGCTGTCAATGGGGGAGCACATAACCAAACTACACCTACAGGCTTTCTGTCCCTCCTCATGTGACATTCCTCCGTATCTGTCTTTAATGCATTAGTTTAAGCTTATAGGTGTCGCAAGCAACACCTAATAGCCCAAATTAAAAATCAGAGTCCTGGAGTTAGGCCAAACTAAGCTCATAACATACTCTATATCTAGTTTTTATTTTATTAGCAAAAAATCTAAAGTCTGAAGTTAAGGTTTACAAAACCTTACTATGTTCACGTAGGTAGAAATTAAGATGGAGTAAACATGTATCCTTCCTGATTAGCTCTAGTGATTCAGGGTTCATGCGGGTTGCACACAGAACACATTTAAGCATCTTATCTACCCGCATCAAGAACACAGAGGCACTTGTTATGTTCCCGTTTGACTAACTAGATGCATTCATGTCAGTCCTCAAAGGCATCCGGCTTCCTAATGCGAGTGCTGTGCCAAGACCCAGAGCAGGGTTCACCTCAGTTGACAATCTCATGTCAGTCCGCTATAAAGGAGCTCTTTATGATAGCCTTCCTGCTGGTAGTTAGTTCTCAACGTAGACCGTGTCTGTGTGTATGTTGAGCACTCGAAGATGATACAAGAGGGCACTTGAAATGCGAGTTCTCTATTTAGAACAAGAACGCTTACGGAAGGGACAGTGTTCCTTTAGAGCTTTCCCATATTGTCATGTCATTCGAGGCCCTTTAAACTCCAGGAGACACAGTGTGTTCAGGGGAAGTACTTTTATCTTCCACACATCTCTAAAAGTAGGAAGGCGTAGACGTTTACTTTTATGTTACTTTAGTATTGTTCTTAATGCAATTAATCACATCGGCCTGCTAGGATGCAAATAGAGACTCGTGAATTCTATGTCAAGACAGAAGGCGAGCATTATGCTTTCCTTCTTTTTTACTGCTCTCACAGCATTTTCAATTTTTTTAACATTTTAAACTTTTCTTAAAACTTGAAAAACACATTTGTGTTGCCCCCAAAGCTCCCCTGGAGGTCCAAACAAAAAGGGGGTCGTAAAGTTTTAACCATAACGTAAAATGTCTCCTGAACTACAAATCCCCACAATCCTCAGGTTTTGAGTACTCCTGGGCGGCTCCTCCTGTCCTAACAGGATCTTCCCTTGCCTATACGTAAGTCTCCTCCAAAGCCTAATCCTTTTTCTTTGTTGCTGCCTCCAAGGGATAAGTACTTTCAATGTGAGTACAATGTATTTGCTTGTATAGTGACCGCTATAACAATGCGCGTGCAATCATAAAATTACCAAAGTAAGCAGCGCATTCTGAAGTGAAAGGTTGTGGGTATGTGTGAGTAGTCACGTAGCGTCTTTTCTTTCAGCAGGAGGTCGGGGCCAGAGCAGCGGGCGAACAAGCCCGCATCAGGCAGCCGGCCCACTTCCTATCAGCAACTTTAACAGTGTGAGGCGCGGGCAGGACGGGGCACTAGGACCCTGTGAGAGCACTTCGCCGTCTCAGAGCGGCACGGTGAGACACGGCACCATGGGGCACTAAGACCCAGCAGGAGCGGGATTAACACCTCCCTATTCCAGCAGGCACTGCACCAATTTTCGAACAAGCCTCACATGGGGGGCCTTGTTCTCCAAACTGTGCGGCAAAAGCTAACGTTCCAATTACTAAAAAAAAAAAGGGGAATAAAAGCAGAACTTTACACAGATATCCCTCGTGCAGCTGAGTTCCCTGACAACTCGCTTGCTGGAGCATTTCAAAATGGCAAAATACCAAGCCCAGGAAGTCACAAAGCACCTTCCCTGAGTGGAGCTCAGATGAATGGGTAGAAAAGCCCCCAGGAGGAGATGAAGACCTCTCTCTTAGTTTTAAGAGAGTGTTAGGTGACTCATTGTCACAAGCAGTATCAGAAGGGGTACAGCCCCTAGCACAGAGCTAGATCTTCTGAAGGTCATACTTAGCAAACAGGAGGCGGACCGAGGTCCAGACAGAGAAGGGCAGATAGCCCTGTAGAGGGAACCTCAGCACGACACCCCGAGTCAAGGGGGTGAACAAGAGGGCTGTAAAAAGGCTTGCAAGAGGACCACCTCTTTGATGCCTCAGAGCCACTGTGAACGGGTAGACATTGGACCCTAAGAGCCGTTCGACCCCGTCAGTAGGCTAAAGAAAGCCTTTCTAGTGAAGGTGACAGTGCCATGCGCTCGACCCCATGCCCCAGGGGTGAATAATGAAGGGGAGGAAGAGGATGCCGGTTAGTCATCGGAAGACAAAGGGGGCGGGGAAGAGGAAGCTCCTCAAGACCCCACCATCAGCAAACCGCCTCTGAATGAAGAAGAGGGTCTAGTGGACATGTTCGACCCAGAGGAGATTAGGCATCCTAAGTTCACAGAATGGGTGCCATTGCCCAGAGTGGCGCATTATAACACAACATATGAGGAGGCCGTTGGACATAGAAATGCGGTCCAAAATGAGGTCAGAATGCCCCAGGCCAGAGCTGCCAGGGAAGGTGACGGACACCCCGGATTTGGATCCGAAGATGGTGACCTTTGTCACCAAATCAACCAGACATTAGAAAAGGGGTGGAGAGAGCTTGGCAAGGGTGCTAAGACCAACTCCTGGATCTGGCGGGCCCGCTTGCAAAGATTATGGGCCTGGCCGAAAGGGCCATAGATACAGGAGTGCCAGTGGATGCGCAGGTCCTAGGCAGCTGGCACAGCAAGTAGGTTGCCTGTTGGGCAACGCTAACTGCGCTCTCTCATGGGAAAGAAGGAGAGGAGTGTTGTTAAAAATAGACACAAAGCTCAGTGACTTAGCCTCGTACGAGGCAGGAGAGGGCGTTAAGGGCTTACTCTCGGGGAAGTCTTCGCCAAGTAAATGGCGCAGTTTGTGGGAACTTACTCAGCCCTAGAGAAGGCAAAGAGCTCTTTTCGAAGGATATTCCCAGGAATGGGTTTTTGCAGGGATCAGACGGCAGTGGGGTCGGGCGTCCGGTCTTTCGGCATGCATCAGAGACCCCAAGCACCCAGGGCTCAGTACTAGGAGAGTAGGCAACAAGATACCTTCTTGCCGGCCAGAGCCCACTTCCCCAGGAATCGTAGAGGGAGAGGGGCCTACAGACAACAAAGAGCGCCTGGCGGGGCAGTTTCCCCAAAAGTGGGGGGCAGGACGCTCTTATGTTTGCATGCATGGCGTGAGTTAACCAGCGATGCATGGGTGCTACAAGCAATATCGGGCATGCAACTAGAGTTCGTACGCATCCCCTCTCAAGCGCAAGAACCCCCAGCAATGTACATGCCCCTAGGGGCACAGCAACGGCTCTTCAGAGAATTGCGCAGCCTAGCAGACAAAGCAGCGATAGAGCGAGAACTGCAGGAGGACCAAGTTCCTAGTGCGCAGGGGGAGAAGGTCAGACCAGTGATCAATTTGAAGAGTCTGACCGAATGAATTACATACCGACACTTCAAGATGGAAGGGATCCACTTTCTACGAGACCTCCTCAGGACGGGGGACTGGCTCGTCCAATTAGATCTCAAAGATGCATGTCTCACCATTCCGATAGCGGTAGAACATCGGAGATACATTTGCTTTCTGTGGGGCACAGAGATCTGCAGGTTCACGTGCCTACCCTTCGGGCTAGCATCAGCCCCATGGGCCTTTAGCAAGATTATGCGACCAGTGGCAGCAGCCATTCGAGAGAGAGGGAGGGATCAGGATCATTGCCTACCTGGATTGTATTCTTATCCTAGGCCATAGTGCCGACAACCTGCGAGAGCAGGCCACATGGCTATGCAACCTAGTATCCTCCCTCGGTTTTATGATAAACACAGAGAAATCAGACCTTCAACCTGCTCAGAGAATAGAATTTCTGGGGTTCGTCATCAACACCAGAAAAGCCTCCCTCAAGTTGCTCATGCCCAAGGTCAAGGCGATAAAGAAAGAACTGAGGATGGTAATAGCGAAGAAAGTTGCTTCGCTTTCCCAATCTAGCTCGGATAGTGAGGCACCTCGCAGCCTCAATCCAAACAACCTTTCCATGGCCACTTCTTTACAGAGCTCTGCAGAGGTTGAAGATCAGGCATCACAGAGGGAGCCTGTGTTATCATCAGTTTCTTACTCTAGATCAGGAAGCTCTCACAGAACGGCACTGGTGGTTGCACAATATGGAAGCCTTGAAGGGCCGAGCAATTTTCAGAGACTCCCCGGACCTAGTCATAGAGTCATACACGAGCCGGGCCAGCTGGGGAGCACGGTGTGGAAGTTTAGAGACAGGAGGGAAGTGGTTGGAAGAGGAACTATGCTTGCACATACATTGCCTGGAGCTCCTGGCGGGTTCCTTCACCATGTGCGCTTTTACCAGGGGCCGCACCAGCCGTTCGGTATATAAACAAACTGGGTGGAACCTCCTCCAGAATGCTAGCAGAATTAGTGAAAGATGCTTGGCATCACTGCCTGCAACAGCAAATATCAGTGTCTGCATAATACTTGCCAAGGGTTCAGAATATAGTGGCAGACTGGAATTCTCGATATCTGGTAGACTCCAGCGACTGGAGGCTACTGCCAGACATCTCCGCATAGATTCAGGAGATCTGGGGTCTCCTAGACATCAACCTATTTGCATCCAGACTCAACGCCCAGGCCCTCAGGTACTTCAGCTGGAGTATAGATCCGGGAGCAGAGGGGACAGACGTGTTCTTGCCACAGTGGACGGGAGCAGTGCACTGCGCGTTCCTGACATTCATCATGCTGACGAGAGTGCTAGCAAAAGTCTGCATGGACCAAGCAGAGTTAGTGTTGGTGGCAATGGAAGTCCCAGCCATGGTTTTCAGTAGTGATGGAATATTTACATATTTCCTGAGGATTCTTCCTCACAGGAGAGACATCCTACGGGGTCAGAGCGGCAACTCCACCCTCTAGTAGAGGAGAACTCTCTGCGCCTGATGGCATGAAGGGTTTCAGGCAGCGATGGGAACTGCCAGGCATTTTGCAACTCGCTGCTGATTGTATTGGAGACTCCTGGGCGCCTTCCACCATTAGGAATTATGGTACTGCATGGAAATATTGGTCCGTCTACTGTATGAGCTTCGCAATTAATTGTGTTTCGGCTTCTTTAGTACACGTACTGAATATCTGGGCGGAGAGGTTCAACGACGGCTGCGCCTACAGGATGGGTGGAGTGTAAAGGTCTGATATATAGGCAGGGCACGGTAAAATGGAAGGGAAACTGGTAAGAGAGCATCCAACGGTGCTATGCCTATTTAAAGGAGTCAAGCTACAGAAGCCACCAGAACCTAGATATTCCATGCTCTCGGATGTTCAAGTAGTGTTTCAGCTATTCCTAGCTTGGCCAGATAATAAGGACCTCTCGCGGTCTCAGCTTTCAGGGAAATTGGCCATGCTTCTCTGCTTAATAGCATGTAAGAGTGTTGGATGTGAAAGCGCTAGAAATAGACAGAAAAATGTTCTATCCGGAAGGAGTAGCCTTCAACGTAGGGAGCAGGACCAAAGTCAGACTCTACAATTATCTCGCACCCGTATTTCCCGAGCAAAAGCAAGCTATGCGTAGCGCAGTGTATCAAAGACTATGAATTAGCCACAGCAGAGGTGAGGCCAAGAGGGCTCACCCAGCTTCTGATTGCACGCAGGAAGCCTTTTCATGCAGTAGCAACAGCCACGATTGAGAGATGGGTCAGAGAGGTTATGCATTGGCAGGTATTGACTTATCGAAGTTTGATGTGCATTCTGAAAGGGGCGCAATGGCATATAGAGCCTTTACGGCAGGAGTCCCATTACAGGATATCATGAAATCAGCTGATTGGTCTAACGAGTCAACATTTCAGACCTTCCATTTTAAGCCTATTTCGCAAATAGCGAATAGAGTGATAGACAGCTTTGAACAAGCATAATGCTCGCCTCCTGCCTTGACATAGAATGAAGATTACCCTGGCTTACAGCGCAGGGTAGTCTTCATTCTATTAAAGACATGCAGGCGAGCATTATATCCCACCCTGAATACGCAAGTGGGTGTATACAAAACTGTAATTGTGAATTTATGCCTGCTTATTGCCCACCCTTATGATAACGTTCTGTTGGTTGCAGGAGATGAGCAGAAGGCGACCTGAGTGATGAACAGGACAAGGATCACAAGTGAGAATTGTTAGCGGACCTCCTCCTCCTCGAAAGGCCTTGGTTACGACGCAAGAGTCAGTTGCAGTTGTTCGGTTGATTTTCAGTTGACTGTTGGTGTTCAGATTAAGGGGGAGATTGCTGACAAAGAAAGAGGAGGCGGCTTACTTATAGGCAAGGGCAGATCCTGATAGGACAGGAGGAGCAGCCCAGGATTACTCAAAACCTGAGTATTGTTGGGAATTGTAGTTCAGGAGATATTTTACGTTATGGTTAAAACTTTACAGCCCCCTTTTTGTTTGGACCTCCACAGGAGCTTTGGGGAAACACATTTTTTTTTCAAGTTTTAAGAAAAGTTTAAAATGTTAAAACATTTAAAATGCTGTGAAAGCAGTAATAAAGAAGGAAAGCATAATGCTTGCCTCAGCGGTCTTTAATAGAAACAAGACTACCCTGCGCTGTAAGCCTGGGCAATCTTCATTATGCATACAGAAAGAAATGATTGGGTTAGCTAATATTTTAGGTGAAGAGCATTGTTAGTAAAACCCATCAATCCAGAAGTTGCACTATATGTTGCCTGTTCAAATTATTGTGGCTTCATGTGTTTCTCTAAAACTGCTCTCTGTCCAAAATGGGAGTGTACACAGAGCTCCTATTTCTGTTCCCCATGAATATAATTAAAGTTATTGTCATTGAGATGATACCCCTAATTAGCTTAAGGCAAGGGTTTGCATCCTGTGGCTCTCAACATGTTTGGACAACGAATTCCATGTTGCCTCTCCAATGACAATGAAGGCTAGGATAGATGGGAGTTGTAGTACGAATCTACTCGAGAGCCAAAGGTTCCAGATAGCTGCTCTAAGGTGATTGCATAACCTACAGGCAATCTTCCTTTAAGTTTAGGGGGCACTTAAGCCTCCATGAGCTGCTCAGTCCATCATCTTTCTGCAGAGACTGCCGGCAGGGGTGGCAATTACACATCAGTTCTGCCTCCTGGGTGAGCTACCTGAAAGAGGCAAAGACTGAAGCCGATACGAGTTATTGGGGGTAAGTAGACCATGCATTCAACGGTGCTTTCACTGGGGTATGGGGAATGATTTTTCGTTCAATAACCATTGTTCACTGTTTACAGGTTTACTGACTGTTCCCCACTCAATGTCACATAAAGTTGGCTTGTTCAATAGGGAAAATGTCCTGAGTGCAGATGATGAAGGGCAGTCCTTAATTTGTGGGGGTGTTTGTCAGGGCTCAGCCCCGGAAATTATTGCTGAGCTCTGGCATTTATTTCATGATGATGAGGTTTTTCAGAAACGTAATTATTTTAACTCTTATTCAGTAGTTGTCACACAACAAGGAACTACAGGGTGCAGTCTAATTCTGGGCCGGTTCATTGATATTCCTGACCCAAATGACCCAGATGGCCAGGATAGTGCTAATTTTCATGGATAACAATGAGTTGCAAGGTGACAATTCTGGGTGCTCAGTCATCCTGCATGACAGTGGTGCAGGTCTGATACTGCAGTGTGTTTGACAATAAGAGGGCAGTCACCAGCCAGCAACACCAACACACGGACACAGCTAGGGAAAAAGCCACTGCCTAATAGGATTCTCTGCCATGAGCGTCAAACTATACACAACGATTTTGCTTCAGTGTTTTATAGGCAAGTTCAGTTCAGGAATGATTTTTCCTGCATTTGTCAATTAATTTACCATAGGAGGGAAAGCATGTTTACTTTTTTTGCTGTGGATAAATGGTCAACATGTTCAATTTGCTGCCTATTGAATCCGAGCAAAACGTTATCAATGATGATGTGTTTAAAGAATCACTCAAACGTTTGCCTTAAACTAGTATGTTAAGTTATTTTATGTCGAGTGGCATCTATAAATTACACATCTGCCATGGGTAGTGCATCCATCACGCGCAATCGCCCGTAGGTGTTGCAGGGTATACCCTAACTATGCTGATACTTTGGGGCACTGCCATGGATGGTGGCACAGGCGGGCCAGGAGTTGCCCGCCCCAATGTGGTCCAGATGTGCTTGAATATATTTGGGCCCTGGCACATATTTATTTTTACAAATTAAGCACTACTGAAGGGTGTCACAAGGTGAAGCTAATGTGCTTTCCAAACAGAAGCGTTGCTAGGGGAGGGGCTATGGCCCCGGGTCTTTTGGTTGTAGTCCCGGATAAAACCTAAGGGACTACAACCAAAAGGGTAGCTAGCCCCAAGTCCCGACATTAGCGTAGCCCCGAATCTTTTCCAGACCCATCAACACCCCTGTTTCCAAATATGTAAACTATAGGGGCATCAAATAAGTGAGATGGCAATACGTCTGGTAATTCTACTCACACTGAAAGACTGACAAATGCATTATAACATAGTTTTGTATAAAATGCTGGTTAAACCCATTACAAGTTTCGCTATCAATAACACCAATCAGACTTAGTTTTCCAAAGTTCAAAAGTTAGAACAAAAAGAAACATCCAAGTGTCTGGGCACGACATAGGCCAATGTCCTACTATGGTGCAAGCCATCTGTCCAAAGCAGGACAGGAATATTTTTAGAAACTGCTAATGAGTGGTATCTTGGGGATCCAGAAATGTTCCGAGATGTGCCGCATAGTCTGCAGCAGTATTCAGTCTCCTGCACTCAGCAATAAAAAGTCCCATGATCCCCGAAAGTGAGCAAGCAAAAACGGGAGGCTAAATAGGGATAGGCCTTACCTGCGGTTACACCCACTTGTGATCCCAGGATTGAATGTGCACGGAAGCTGGTCTGCAATATTACCCTCTTGTGGTGGTCATTCAGTGGGCCATATGTACTGTTAGCAGATGGCCCCAGAGAAGTTTAAACCTCCATTTTTACACACATTTAATTATTAGGCTCCTTTTCTGATTTTTTCACAGGTTCAGGTTTTATGTTTGTGGATCCACCCATAATTATTCAAAAAGGCCCTGAAACAGCAACAATTATGGAAATGCTATTTCCTCAAACCATGATAGAGAATTTGGTCTTTTTAAAGAAATTATTTTTTACTGCAAGTCTGCTTTAAATGGTACTTTCTTCCTTCCTAGTAGAGTTTTCAATAGTTTTTTTCAGTATAGTTAAATCTTGCGGGAAATGTTATAACGAATCGAGCTGTACTTTAAACCATTCTAACGAAGGACTCTTCTGCTAACTGTCCGAAACCAATGCCGCTGGACATGAACCTTCCGCCTCGCTGTTTCTCGTGATATCCTGATTTATATTATTATTCACGGGTTACACTTTACAAACATTCAAGATATGCTTGTACATATCAGATAACGGTTAATTAAATGCTTACATGAATTAATGAAACTTTTCTTTATGGTGGAAGGGGACAATGGCCATTTCAGTCTACCTTTAAGGACGCCACCCTCACTATTTCAATTACTCTAATACGGACTGTGAAGCAGGGCACCCGGTTGCTCTACCCTTGTTCATAAAAATCAGCAATGAACGTCCCAAGACTGAATGAGGATGGAGATTGCCCTGCACTGTTAGAAAGGAGTGAATGGGACTGAGCTGCAGTGCTACCTATGTGTGACGCTCACAAAGAGGAAGAGTAGAGAATAAACAGAGAGACTGAATCTGCCAATCAGTCATGAAAGGCTATTCCTTCATGGAGAAGTCAATAATTAATTTTTAACATTTTTGTATTTATTGATTATTTAGGATGTAAATCGTACAAGAATTGATGTACACAGGGCGGTCCCTTTGTAGGCTGCCTTTACAATGGGGTGGTGGATATTTGATTAAGTGAAAGACCATGAGATTCAAGAGGTCATATAGACAGACATAACATGGGACTGGGGCAAGGGACAGGCATACATAAGATGTACATTACGGTCCTAGAGCTTGAGCAGGCAAGTACCACAGAGTGGCATTACCTTGTGGCATAGGCTGGGGACAGTTTGGAGGTACCCCTTCGCTGACTAACTAGTGAAGTTTGAGTACGATCATAAATAAGTCCAATAAAGGCCTAGTTTTAATGTCAGAGGGAAGGGCATTCCAGTGGAGAGGTGCAAGTATACAGAAGGACCTGGAGGAGGAGAAGGGAGTGTTGAGGATGTAAAGGTTGTGCAGAGAAGAGGATCACAGAGTTCCTGAGGGAGAGTAGTGAGCGATGCCATTAGCGAGGCACAGGGGAGTCAAGACAATGGACAGTTGTGTAGATTAAAACATCGGAATTTTATGCATGAATGGCCATCCAGCATGGTGTTGGTGGATCGAGGCAGGGAGGATCTTAGTGGGTTGCAGTGAATGTGGATAGCAAAGTGGAGAACTTTGGAGTAGAGAAATGGGAAGACCAATAGGTGGATTCAAACAGTAATCCAGTTCCTGAGCACAGGTTTAGAGATCAGGGTTTTGTTGTTCCATCAGCATATCTTTTCTGCATTGTGTTCTAGATTACGGGGGAGAGAGAGAGAACAGAGTGAGTAGTGGAAAGATTAGTGCATCAGGACCAGCGTGGTCTTTAAAATAAAGCAAAATGTACACAAACCTTAACTACGTCTGTGGTCCTTCAGGAAGGCAAAGGACAATGAAGGACGTGCTACATGTCAAGGATGCTTACGTTTCCACAGCAAAAACGTTGACCGCCGAGAGTATCACACCGCCGTAAGCCTAGACCACCAGGAAGTACAAACGGTATATGGCACGTGATACTTGAATGATCATGGCACATATAGAGTAAATTACAAGTAGGAAGGAGGAACGCACAAACATGCGCAAATGATGCGTGCTAGCTTCATGCGCTAAAGTAAGGCACGCTTCGAGGCACCCCTGCATACAAGGACAAAAAAAACATTTGGTTCTCAAGCAAGGTTGTGAAGCCAGGAGGACAATTCAGTACACTTGCAGGGGGGAAATTGCTACAGTCGATGCTATGTCCCGCAGTGTACAGTATTGGGATATTAAAATACATTAAGAAATAACACTGAAAGAAACAATTTCTGTATGGGCAACAAAAATGCCTTTCACAGAACACCTACTTTAGGAATCCTTGCCCACACCTGGAGAGCAAGAAGTTCCATGGACAGAGTGGAAACCATATTGAACCAATTACATAGACCCAGTAGAAGAAGTTGGATTGACAGGTGACGAGAAAAAAATCACTACTGTTGCATGCCCTAGGTCAGAAGGAGAAGGAAAGTTTAAAGAAGCCCCACTATTAACTGCAGAACAAGAAAGGGGTGACATTGCCATCAACAGATACAATTTGTATAGCAGAAAACATGCACCCAATAAAAACGTAGAATATGCATCTGCACTGCTTAATTTGGCGATTTCTTGCAATTTTGAGACAGGAATGGGCATAGCTGAATTAATAATGGACCTATTAATAATCCGCACAAATAATACTACAGCGCTAGAAAGACTGTGGATGTGTGGGAAGCCCACATTAGATGAGACCATTCACATAGCTAAAAAAAAAGTAGAGCAAATGAAGCTATGTTCCAAGACTATCAGAGAAAAGAAAGGAGCTAAAGAAAATGACCAAGTCAACACAAATCAAACAGAAATAACAGAGGTGAACATCATACGAATGGAAACGATGGAGCAGAAAAAAAGGGAACGCATTTCAGAGAAAGAAAAGAGAAAAGATGATGCAACGTCTCCGTGCACAGAGAAACTAAAATGCTTCAGATCTGGCAAGCAAGGCCATTTTGCATTCTCATAAAATTGCCCTACACTCAATCACAGGTGTTCCAATCGTGCAGTGAAAGGGCATTTCACAGCAGTCTGCCGAATAAAAGAACGTTTCGTATGTCCAGGAAGAATGTAATTCAGAGAATGAAGAATGAGCGATGGGAGGCACAGGACTATTAGAAGATGGTCCAGATCTGAAGTGCCCGAGATGCATCACAATCAAAGCCATGGTGGGCAGTTGTTTCATCGTCTCAATTATAGCGAAACCAAGAGGGGTGGGGGGGGCGGGGGAGACATGCAAAAAGAAGGCATAATGCAGAAACCTCAAAGGTCAGATATCAGAGACCCTGGTGGATTTGAGGGGTCGCGCATACACATTCTGTGCATGTTTGAATCAGTAGTATAATACAAAGATAGAATGGCAGTAGAAAAATATATGTTGCAAAAAAACAAGTTGAAGTCCTTGGTTGGTGAGATCAGGGAGCACTGGTTGGACCCAGCCATATAGGGTGTATGAGCTACTTTTACTCCCTAAAAATAGGCAAACACTACCCCAAAAAAGGCAATAAAAATACCTCCAAGAAAAAATGGAAAATAGACACAAAAGAGCCTATTCCCCCGCTTTCACCCAAACAGATCCATGGATGTGTTTGGACCAGTAGTTCATGTACCACCACAGGAAGAAATTGCTATAATTGTGGATGAGGGCAAATTGTATCTTTTAATGTGCATGCAAAGAAGTCTTTCTCACAAAAATATTTCTGTTTTACAGTTGAACATATTTTTACTGGTTTACAAAATACTCCCATTGGGGACTGATAAAATATTTTACTCCAAACTTTCAAAATATTGAGTAAAATGCTCCCACTTCAAAATCTTGTCTGGAGTGCTGGATGGACCAACATTTGGCAGAGCCTGTTTTGTTAATTGAGGATCATCAAACAAAAGAACAAGCATTCCCAGAAGTAATTAGAGAGAAGATCGGACCGTTGGAGGGATATGCACACAACATTGTGTTGAAAATCAGAACAATACCAGTTAGTCACAAAGCAACGATAATTCCCCTGGCATTAAGGGATGAAATGGAAAGTGTAAGGGTGCAGACGTACGAGTCTGACACCATGGTGGTATGCATGTTGGCAAATACTTATTTTTATATAAAAGTAAAGAAAAGGAGAAGCTATATTGCAGTGCTTATAATCAGGGTTACCCTACCTCAACAAAAAGACTAAGGAATCTGTCAGGATGTCTAATAAAGTAAAATGTCCACCGTCTTGTGTCCATACCCATTTCTCTCCCTTACACTCTAGACTAACTAAGGAAAAACTGGCAGCTTCTTGTTCCAGAAGGAGGCTTCTCTTTCTGGTCGCCACCTCAAATGTTCATTTATTAATTTAGGAAACACAAGGAGTTGTTCTTTAACTTAAAAGTTCTTGATGCTATATGCTCTACCCAACATATACAAACAACTAAACAGAATCTATGGGTAATTGCTTTCCCTCCTCCTTACTTTCACGGTCTGTCTTATGTCACAAAAACACAGTTCCCAAGTATCAGGGGGAAGTGTCTTCCCCGGTTCACAAATGTAACATCAAGTCTGGTTCACTAACCTGGCAGACTTCACTGTAGGTCTTACTGTTCCAGAAAATGTCCCTTCTTTTAGCAGTGGGTCCTCAACCCTTTATCTTCACTTCTCGCGCTTCTCTATCTCTCTTTCTCTCTCTCTTTTGCGTGGGTCCCAGACCCCTCTTGGTTCTCTCAGGATCTTCCTGACTTGCTGTGTGATTTGTCACGCTTTTGTGTGGGTCTCAGAATCCTCTATTTTGTGGGACCCAGCACCTTGGTTGCGTGCCTCTTCGGATTTAAATGGGTCCCTGACCCTGGTGTGTTGCTTTTGAAGGTATTCCACAACTTCGCATGGGTCCCAGTCTTGGTGTGGTGCTCTTGCGAGCCTTTCCTCGACTTTATGGGTTCCAGACCCCTCTCTCAGGTTTATCACATCTTGTACCATGGCCTGGTTCACTAACATGCCAGGCACTGCTTCTCATATGTCAGATTCTTAGTTTTCCCCAAGTACTGGTATGAGGGAGATGGGGATCTCCAGGCTTCCCCAAACGTCTGCTTCGTTCTCCTTTATCTCTACCACCCGCTACTGTAACCCGGGTACCTTTTTGGGGCGTTACCGACTTGCTCAGGCGGTTTCGCTGAACCGTTTCTTCCTGCTGCCGGCTTTCACCCGCCTTCCAGCAGTCTCCACGTGTCTTTGCAGTGCTCCCAGGTCTGATCTCTCTCAGAGTGTGCCTCTCGGTCCAACCGTGTGGTCCGACACCCAGTCTCTCCCAGACCTCCGATTCTCCAGCCTGGGCAATGAAGACCACTGCATTTGTTCGGCTGGGCTTTGGCAGCCTTTCCTGTTCTCTGTGGTGAGCCTCCAGCAGGCTCTCGGTTCCTCCACGGAGGATCTGACACAATATACAGCCCATTTTCCCTTTGTATCTTTGACTCTGGTGCTGATTGACTGTACCACATATGTTGGGGTACTGCGTGGGCTTTTGCCTCCTTGCCTGTTCTTCTTCATGTCAGTGGTTGTATGAACTCTAGCTAGCCCTCACTCTTCCTCATCCCAGTATGGTCTATATGGTTGGGGTCTTCTACCCTACAGAAATACAGAGACATGCAGGTGACCACAAAGGATTGTTTGGGGTGAGTGGAAAAAGGGGATGGGATGGAGGAGGTGCATACTGAATTCTTCCAAGGCAGTCGTTACTGTCCAATAGATGGTTTCCCTCCCCATGAGATTCACCCACAGAGTACCACCCCAAAGGGGACTATCTGGTAGCGGCCTCCCCTCCCTGACCTCATGGGAAGGAGCTACCCCCCTGGGCGCAGTGACAACACCCTGGGCTTTGTCACAAAAGGAACTCTAGCGACTGGTGAAGGAAGAAATCATAGAACCAACTGAATCAGCAGAAAGTCTATGCCCCATAGTGGTTGCTCAGAAAATAAAAGACAAAATCAGGATATGTGTAGGCTTAAGACAACTTAATAGGAACATAATAAACAAATAAAGCTGAGGCACAGGCGTTTCTCGGGATGGCTGAGGTTTACATCAAACTCATTAAAGACCTAGGGAAGACACAACTAGAGCAATAATTACATTCAATGACTCATTCAAATAAAGTTGAGGCACAGGCGTTTCTTGGGATGGATGAGTTTTACATCAAACTCAACAAGAATCTTATGGAAACTAGTCACCCCATACACAATTTACTACAAAAAGATATGATTTTGTTTGGGATGAAAAATGTGATGAAGAAATGAAGATGATGATGGCAGAAATATGTAAATTAAAATATCTAGGTGGGTTTATGGTGGGGAAACCTGCCAACATCATGGCTGAAAGGATTAGGTGCTCTGTTGTCATACAAAAGTGAGGGTAAAGAGAAAATCATGTGCCATGTTTCCAGGGTCATATGCAGCCCTCAATTCAGATACGCTGTGATAGAAAGGTAATTATTAGCGTGGGTGTTTGGGGCAATGCAAATTTTTTTAAAGTATATATGGGGAACACAATTCATAATTCAAATTTATCAGAAGCCATTAATAGAGGCTGTGAAGGGTATGTCGATGGCCACAGCGAGAATTGCAAGACTCTGCCTTAGATTACAATGATATGACTTCCAAATATCTACCAGGGTTGCAGATTCCTCTTCCTCATCCCAGTATCCAATAGTAATACCCGTCATTGGTCCCACACCCCACTTCCTCCTCCCAGTACCGCAAGAGTAATCCATGTCATTACCCCCAGATTTCCTCTTCCTTGTCAAAGTAACCCAAAAATAAACCATGTTATTACCCCTACATGCCTTCGGGCTGTTTGTGCGCTTTATAAATGTAAAAAAAATAAAAAATTAAAAAATACCTCTTCCTCATCCCAGTACTCCATTAGTAATCAATACATTACCCTCAACTCCCTCTTTCCTGTCCCAGAAACCCATTACACCACCTCCCTCTACCCCATCACACTTTTCTATTAACTCCTTCCTCACTTTTGCTCATCCCAATACCCCATTAGTAATCCATTGGATTACACGGTCCCGCTCCCTCGTCCCAACATACCATTAGCAATCCTTTCTTCTCTGGTGGACAATAAAAAGAGGAAATACTTGATAAACCCCATTTTGCGTAGCTGAAGAACACATATGGACAACAAAAGATTTGACATCAGTTATGTTTTCAGCAGAAAACAAGTCGGAATTACAGGTGGTGGGAGGTTTAGAACAGAAATCCTTGAAATTCAATGTAAACATTTTCAGTAAAGGGACAGTTCAGGTGACTAAATTCAGTGCAACAAAACCAAGTCAGGGTGAACAACATTAAAGTGACGTTAAGATGCCGATCCCCGAAAGTCGCAAGGTGTTGGAAGCAACACCACCTAAACTATGAGGATATATTGCGAAGCCCCTAAGCACACTGATAACATCACAAATTACATCACTGATGTCATTGTGATGAACAGACTTGCCTCTGCACCAGTAATGAATGATGCACACGACAATTAAAAGGGTTTTGGAGGCTGGAGGGAAGGAGGGGATTGACTAGGAAGAAATGTTTCCCCTGAGATTACCTTTTCTTTGCCTAGGTGAATAAAGATCCTTTGGCGCTGCTTGATTTTGGAAGCATGACCACTGCCTGCCCTTGTTGGCAAGAAATGGGAAAGGAAAATACTCTCTTACGAAACATGTGGAGGACTGTTGAACGACTATACAAAGTGACTTGTGCTTTTTCACAGAAGCCTAGCATTTTTCCCAGATGGTCCTATCAAAGGGTATGCATAAAGGTTTGGATTAGATATCAGATTAAAAGACAGAGGTACGCATCACGAGAATGCGTCCTAACTACAGCACCCAAACCCAGTAGGCTGTGTCAAGGTCTGCCTGCAAAATCTGTGTGGCAGCCTCTATGCCTTTGTTACAATTATGGCCTAGTGTATCTATCGTCCGTAGAGTACTTCCCCCGCCTCACACCACCAAGAATCCCCCTAAAGGTAGTCTAACGTCTACCAGGAAGGGTGAATTAGTTGAAAAGCCAATGGAACAATAATACCCAACCCGGTCCAATGCCGGCAATCCGTGAAGAAAAGGACATATATCAGATTTTGACACATGTGCTGACCTCTATCCCACTACCGCTCCTTCCTCCCTAAAGCAATTCTTATACCTGTTCGGGATATGAGGCATAGCGAATTCCATGGGGGGATAGAAAGAGAGGATGATGGAAATTGGTCAATAACTATTGGACCATTAAGGCTGGGCTTAAGGATTCATGTGAGTGCTACTAAGAGCTTCAAGCTTTTTTCTTTCTCTCTGGTGGCAAATTAGGGATTGTAACCACCTTGGCATCTACAGTAGACCTCCTAATGACCATACTCTGCAAGTGAAGGATGTGTCGACAAGAACACAGGGTGTGAATATGTGCGACTGTTTCCTAGACAAGTTTTGATCCACAGCGAGAGGCAAAGCAGGGTTTTCCTCACGCTGAACTACAGGGCAATACATTACAGAGTTAAATGAAGATGTAGCAGGGTTTTCGCTTTGGAAGAACCCTGTCCCAAAATGATTGCTACGTTATGCTGTATTTTGGTCACTGAGGTGGAAGTAATCATCGGACCTTCCACAGCCTTGGCAATCATGAATTTGAAATGTACAATGAATGGCTTGAGCCACAAGTAGAAGCTTGGATTAAAATCAACCTCTGGAGAAGTGCCACAACCACTGGCATCCTAAAGGTCACAAGTCCTACATCCTACTAAAACAAACTACTCAGTAAAGTGCCCAAAATATCTCTCTTATAGGGATCCCAGGGCAAAGGGAGAAGGGTGCCCCTCCAAATCAATCTGGTCAAACGTAGTCAGGCAATGACTCCTAAAGGCAGAAGCGAATCTCATGCTCTCAGGTTGTTTCAGTGAAAAATTGGCTGAAAGTGGTAGTGCCAGGACTACTATGCCAGATGGCAGAGTGGCTCAGCACAGAGACCACCAGCTGCAGGCACTGGACCAAACTCAATGGTGTGCAGTGGAGGGATAATGGGTGGCCTCTGCCGGCATTGAAAGGTGAAGTGGGCCCTGGTTCTATTGGAGGTGCCTAGGCTGAAGCCAAAGGCACAGAAGCAGTTGCTAATGAGTCCAGAATTATTCACCGGAACTACTCCTACTAATCTGGCAAACAGGATGCAGCAGGAAATGGTACCTGAGCCAACTGTGGTGATGTTGCACCCAAATTCGCTGCAAACTAGTGATGCCAAGATGGTGGTGCTGCCTTAGAGAAGATGACGAAGAGTGAGTTTTGGAGGAAGATGAGCTCACTGTAATGAACTCTTGCGCCAATTTTTATACTTCTTGTACCTCTAGGACTCCTTAATGTTGGATTGGGCTTCAATGGTTCTCTAATGTCTGAAGGTTCTACTGGAACTGGGGAAGTGATGGGGGTTTTGTTGCCATTATGCAGAGCAGTGAAGAGTTTGGTGACACAATCCCCAACAGTGTTAGGGTATCACAGCGGACAGGAGCTGCATTCCTTAGTGTCTTGATCCACGTCCAGGCATCAAATGCAGTGCTAATGTGAATCAACAAACAACATCAGCATCCTGCAATCTTTGCACATTTTGAGCACAGAGGCCTTCAGACAAAGCCGCAAAAACAAAGCAGTGGTGTTCCTATAGCAGCACCTAAACGTGTGGAAAAAATTAAATTAAGTCATGGGGCACAGCCAGCTTCACACATACCATTGCCACAAAGTAGGATAGGATCAACATAAGGCCAAGACACAGATTTATAGATAAACATATATTTATTATGGACTGTTACAATATGTTAACCTATCACAAACCAGTCCAATAACATTATGGTTTCTCCTGGGGTTGAACAGATACAGCCTTTAGCTTACAAATCCCACTCAAGGGCTCTTTCCTAATAGATGATCCGTTTACAGTCACTCACAGTACTTGGGAGTTTCAATGTCACCGCACTTCTTTCTCGTCTATTTATTCTATGGTCTCTGGTCCTCTTTTTCTTGGCCTTGGCTTTACATAGATCGCCTGCTCTCGGGTCCACATATGCCCAAATGCTAGAGACTATCGGAATAGTACGTGGCAAGGCCCTAGAGCATCCACCAGGAGGATGGTAACCACACTATGGCTTACTGGCTTAACGTCTGCTTCTCTGAAACCTCCCAGTCTTGGAGCTGTAGCATTGTCGACCAATGGTCCATCCCACCTGTCCTCACTGATGGGTTGCAATGGTCTTGTTCTTAAATGACCCACTCTTGCACCTCAGTCCTCTCACTTGCATCTCCTCGACACTCTGCACAGCTCACACTTCCTCCCCTCCCAGGCTCACTGTTCTCTCTTGTTGGCTTCGCTGTCACGATTCCAAATATCCCTGCGCTTCTCAAAGCCTCCCACCTCCTACTTAGTTCTCATTTCCTCCTTAGGGTTATCTCTCTCTGTTTCCTGAATACATCCTCCAACGCTCAGTGTCTCCCCTGTCACAACCTGCTCCGGGATAGTATCTGGTACAACTCACTGTGGCAGTTTTCCCACATTTTGTGCTGAATTTGTATGGTGTGGCAAATCACCCACACCCCCTTCTACACCCCCCCTTGCTCCCAATCCCGAAATTACAAAATACATCTATTATACCCTACCCCGCATACACCCTGACAAAACCTCTGCAATGAGTTTGTCCCCTAGGAGTTGGTCGGGCACACCTCATTTTCATTTCAACTGCTTCTTTGATATTTCCTCCAAACTCCCCTCTCTCTCGCATTACAACCATCTCAATGTCTCCCAATGTTATCCTATTTACTGATGTTCCTTTTGACAGCTGTCTCCTGACCTCCATCCTCCATTTTGATGATCTCCGCAGCTTGCCCATTCACTCCAAACTCTTAACCACCTTTTCCACCTCCTTTTCCACCTCCTCTCCTCCCTTCCTCCTTGACCATCTCCAATCACCTCTTGCATCCGCTCTCCAATGCCTCATAACCTGATCCTAGAATTGCCACATGGCCACATCCCAGGGTGGGCCATTCTGCAGTAGATAATGGGTGTTGTGTACGGATCCACATACAGGGATGTACCCCACCTGTGTTTAATTCCCTAATGACGCGCGGCACAGCTAGGAGGAGCAAGCATTCTTTTGGTCCACCATTTGGGATTTCTCATATGCATTCAACTGGCTGCTGAGTGGACCACTTATGTGCACCTCCTCACTGACTGACAGCAGTTGGTCCACCACTTCTACAAACTCAAACTTACTGATTGTCGTGGTTCTATGTCCCTTTGCCGACAGGTTTCCTTTTGAAGTAATTGTTTTGAAAAAATGACTTGGAAGAACTCATAGAAATTTATATTTTTATTTTGTTGGGGTCTCCCTCCCCAACCTGCCTTTCTCTATGCGATTAGCCGTCCCCAACCCCTCTGCCCACCCCTTTCAACCCCTTACCACCCAATATATTTTGATTTGTTTTTTTTAAGTATTTTTTTTGGTATAAATGACTTTTTAAAAAATCATGCCGGCAAAACAATGGGATGCCGATTGTCCTCATTAGAAAGAAGGCATAGGGTGGTTTTGGGAGCCACACAAGGGAACCACAATTTGCAGAGTCACCAGTGCAGTAGCTTATTTTCAAAAAATGAAGACTTGAAGGTAGAGGGGAATGAGAAGTCTAACACCTGTGAAAGTCCTCTGATTGAAACCTGGGGCAAGTTGGCTGGTCTGGCTATGTACCTCCTCAGGATCCAGCATCGGACGGCGGGTGTAGTCACCAGACTCTAGTGACTGCCACATCCATGACACCCAGGCAAGAGAAAGGGATGCCATCACACAACTATGGTGTCATAATCGGATTGCGGGCACCAACAATGTCAAGCAGAGCCAATGCCGAACGGCAGTTCACCCCCTTGTGGCTAAAACATGCCCCATCCCAGACTTTCACCTGGGAAGATACTCCTAAAATGAGGAATCTGTGCGAATAAGAAATTCATTAGTAATGTGCTTTTTAATGGCAGTGCTGGCACATATAGTGAAAGGGCTTCTTGTTTTTCTTTGAGTTCAGCCAGCTGAAAAATGTGTTGCAAAATGCTGATGTGTACTGTTGGCGCCCTGACAACTATTGGAAGAGAACCCCTTCAACTGCCAAACAGACTTGAGTTTTTTCAGGCTCAATTGCTGTGGTAACTCTGGCTAATTTATAGAGATGATTTACGTTCATCACTTTAAAAATTGAAACAGAGAGGGAGCGAGAGAGAAATGCACGCACATATAGGAGATCATTAATTTCCCAGAGTCCCATGGAAGTTTCCATACTCCCTTTAGCAAGACCCGATTTGCAGAGAAGCATCAATCAAGTCAACAAAAGGTTTCCAAATTAGCAGTCATTGCACAGCTGGTGCCAGGATGAAATCTGACCTATGAAGCAGCAAAACTGCACCACCTGAAAAATCTCCTATGCAAATATCTGTGAGCGAATAAAGCACTGCCACACCAGGGAGCTGCACATATTCACATGCTCTCCAGTATCTGGTCTCCTCACCCTGCTGCTATGCATTAAATACGGTGTCAATTACACTGGGACATCTGATCTGAAGAAGCAGGTTTCCCACTACCCACACCACTAGTTTTCTTTACAGACAATACGTTATAACTACTAAGCCCTGCTAAAATAAAAATTGGAAAAAGACACACATACATCACCCAGCATTCAATATTTCTTGCGTGTGAATGCTTTGATATTTGGTAAATATGCCAGGGGCTTGTGTAACCTTTTTTTCTGGCGTATGGCACTATACCTACTCATGTAAACAGGAATGAGTTATAGCTAATGCCACCTGAAGTTGTTTTGCTTTTTCAATGCCATGCCCAAGACACCCGATAACATGCTGTTAATGCGTCACAGTGCTTAGTGTCCCTATTTAAGGAGCCCAGTGGTAGTTGTCTCCACAGAAATCCCACTTTCAAATGGATAGTTCTCAGTGATAACTCAAACACTAATGATCTTGCTCATGGCAACATTTAATCCAGTTCAGATAATCGGATCCGGTGAAAGACAATCCAGTTATTGCCCCCATCATTTTTTTAAAGTCTACAATAAATATGTCACTTCCCAGCAAACAGACACACGCCCCTTTCTTACTTCCCTATCCCCTAGGTGTCTAGCATACAAGCTGTGGGAAGAATCCCCATCTTCTTTCCAGACACTTTTCTTCCACCTGTACACAGGGGTATTGGAGCGAATGTTCCTATATCTTCCTCTTTCCCCTTCCAAGATTCAAGTGGCATTAATGTCACAGCAGTGGGCCAATCAGGCCCGCGCATCTCCTCATTCATTGAAAATGGTCAAAAAGTGAACATGAATTTAATCTGACACAAAAGCATACTGTTTCCGAGATTATTTGCCAAAATATGTGTCCAGACCCACTCGGAAAAACACAAAGGAATGAATGAACCCCCGCCCCATATTCCCCGGGCTAATTCTCTAGTATTCCTAGAACATCGGACCACCTCCGTCAGTATGGACATGAAGATCAGTAACAAAAGAAGGTCAAGCCAAAGAAAAGTTCTTCCAATTTGGGATCTTGTTACGGGTTCCACTTTCTTCGGAGCAAGTACTACATCGACTCTACCATAAGTGTATGTGAGGGGATCACCAACAGCATGTCGAACAGTTCTCTTTTCCGAGGGCCAAATGTCTCCAAGGATAAAAAACAAAATAAAATTGAAAAAATTCGGCTGCTGGGGCTTTCAAAACCATTTTCCAGGTCTTTCCCTGTCGTTACTCAGTCTCAGAAAGTTCCAAAATGTCTGCATTCCTTTGGTCGAGGCTTCTACCTTTGGTGGAGTTGTCCAGCACTAGGAACATACTGCTCTTGGAAGATGAATTTGTCTGGTGTCTTGGCTCACCTTGAGATGGGGATGTCTGTCTGAGGTCTCAGGGAATCCCTAAGTCTCTGCAAGACACAAGCCCACAACATGGTCTTTTGGAGGCTGAACTCCTGACCCTGGACTACTACTACAACACAGAGGTCAAATCTGTTTACCATCACTCCAAGCTGACTCTCCTCCTTGTCAACCTGTTGCTCATTTCCTAGAGGCCTACCTCAACTTGTCCCCTGTTCAATGTGCAATCCATACCCTCCTGCCAAATCCCCTTGATGTCTCACCATATGTGCGGTGCTGCACAAATTACACATTTGGAGTACTTGCATTCCTTTCTCTCTTCTACCACTTCTCTGCTCTCTCCACCGTTTCTCAGCTGTGTGCTACACTGTTTCTTCTTTCCACCAACCCTTCAGATCTCTCTGTCTACTTCCCTTTGGTTTGTCTCTCCACCTTCTCCTTTGGTATTCTCTCTACTATTTCCTCAACTCCTCTCACCCCCTCCCTTCTACACTTTCTCCAAACTCCAGCCTCCGGCTTCCTTTCGTCTTGCCCAGTCTACTTCTGCCATTCACCTTCAAACACTCACCGTCCCCAACACAAACATTGACCCTTAAGACCACATGAATTCTATGAATTTCTGATCCCATCCAGAGGGTCGTGTGTAGCACAATGTTGTCCACCTGCATTCCCTGATTGCTCCGGACAGGTGATTTGTGGGCTGTTAAAGCATTTGTGGGCTGTGGAAGAAGAATCAGGGTTTTTAATAACATTTGTGGAAGCATTTCATCAAGAATATGGATGGGCTTACAAGAGGCTTGTCGGCTATCTTCAATTCTTCATTTGCAGTACACACATGCGCAATAATTGGCTTTCCTCCATCTGTGCATTTATCACTACTTCCTGTGCTCTGTGCTTCACAGAACACTTGTCTAGTGGGGAGAAAAGCCTTTCTAGAATTGCAGCGGGAGAAACCTTGCTTAAGTGTATTTGGGAGAAATGCATTCTCTAAATTACCAGACATATTTTCTCAGCAATCAGACCCCTTGAAGGGTGATTACTAGCAGCTCTTCTGTGTTCCTTTAAAGGCTTAAGTACCTCTGATGGCTACTCCCTGCCTCCCCACGGTGGCATGGTGGGGGTAGCCAGATGATCCTACCCATGAACATCATCAAGCAGTTTGAAGCAGCACCCAGCCCCACTGGAGACCTCACCAGCAACCCGCAGAGTCAGGCAGATGACTGTCACAAGAAATATTTACACACCTGTGAGCAAAACAACCCCCAACCACTGCCTCCTTTGTGAGCCCCTTGTTTTCTCTATCACTGCAGTTTAGGTCCTCCTAATGAGACATTACCAGTCTCCTGGAACGTGCGGTTCTTCTTCTCCTAAAGAGCCATCCTTTGGAAATGGTCCAGCATGCTGTTGGGCTCACCTCCCGACTATCAGAGAGGTCCTCAGGAGGCTTCACAAGGGTAAGCCCCCTGGTCTAAGGGTTTTAGTACTCTCACCTTCTGGAATACTCTGTGAAAGGCCTGACACTCAGCACTGGAGTCGCTTTGGTGCTGACTAGAGAAAATGGAACCCTCCACAATGTTAAGGACTGCTTGCAGAAACAGTGACAGCAAAGATTTAGCAGGCTGGGAAAGTGAAATAAGTGAACATACTATAGATTTATCAATTTTTCTGCCCCATCGCCCCCACACTGCAGGCTTCAGTGTTCAGCACACTTTACAGTAAGAGTTTCAACCTGAACCTTCTAGTCAGTCACACTTATTTGAGCCTACTAGTGGGCTATATTTCCAATGCAGAGGCTGTCCCCCTTGCCGAAAAGCTAGAGCCTTATCTCACTTACAGATGCAGTGAGAGAACCTGACAGTAGGTTTGTATCTTGGGAACCTCCAAAAATCCAAATACATTTTATTATTATTATTTGGTAATTGATTGAGCGCAGGGCTATCTAAAAGAAGCAATGGTGCGCTTAATAATCTGGGGAAGAGCATGTTGAGGGGAGCAGAGAAACAAGGGAGTAGTGAGCTAACAGCAGGGCAGGGAAAGGAGGGCAATTTGACAGCACAGGATATACAAGCAACCAGAGAAGGAACCAGCTGGGATCACATCACCAAGTCTCCGATATGGTGGGGAGCAGAGTGTGTGCAACTAGGTGTTAGGTAGGAGCCATTCCTTAAAGAGGAGTATCTTGAGCTCCTTCATGAACTGTAGAAGCGGGAGGGGGTGGGGGATCTGATGTTGACCAGGATGAGGCTCCACATTCTTGGGGCATAGACAGAGAGGGCCGTAGACAGAGAATACATTGCACAGCACAACAGTTTTCATTAAAATAGCAGATGGATGCATTCAATGAATTCTCTAGCCGTGTACACTGTCAAAAGAAAGGGAAAACAATGCATTTTTCAATCACCTAGGTTTTTATGAACCCAAACAGTTTTTTTTAATTTTATTGTTCCACCACTGACAGACTAAACGAGGTTTTGCTTTCATTACTATCTGGGTACTCTTGTACTGCCACAGCTGTCTCTATTCAGGAATAAGTCTCCTTCTGACCCAAAATGTACCTACCTCACTTGACCTTTCACAGAGAGCGGGAAGAGGAGAGGTGATGGGAGCACCTGGGAGCCACGATCAGATGTTCACTCCGTCGGCAGTGGAAGGACTGGATGCAGGCAGAGCAGAGGGTGCCTGTGCCAACACCAGGACAAATCCCTTTTTTAAAAGAAGATGACATCTGGCTTTGCCTGAACAGTCCAGAACACATGCCAACACTAGGGCGTCCACTGTCACAGTGGAACCGGAAGTAATGACCTCTGTACTTCTCTGAGCCTTGAAGGTGCATGTCCTGGTGGCAGTACATATTCCATTACCACAATTTACAATCGAGGACCATCCCCTATTAATGATGAGTGTACACACACCGGTTTATGCACATACGTGTTACTTCACACATACACCTCAGTTCAGCTATATTAAATCAATTAACCCAAAAAGAAACAAACCAGATGAACGTGAATAAAGGAAACAACGAGGGTTCTATTGGGGATGATTTGCTTTTTTTTTTTTTTTTTTTTAATTCCCTTGTAAGCTTTATCACAACTTTTCACCCCAAATCGAATCACGACTTGAAAGTACAGGTATGCATATTTCCACACTGCAACATTTATTCTGAGCTTTGGTTAGCAATTATCCCAAGCCGAGTGTGCACGGGCACCAAGGAACAAGTACACAGCTGGACTGTTTCTGCTTGCAGCTGAATAATGGGGTGGAATGCTTGCTAATGGGCTACACTAGAAATGTTGGTGCTGAATGAATATGTCAAATGTTTTATTTTCTCCCACAGCCTAGAGTTTATATGAGGAATACCACTTATGCACCCGATCAGGTTCTGCTGCACGAGCATCGCATTGCTTTCCCGCGGCTCTGATAACGGTTGCACAGAAAACTACATGCAATGACACTGCACTCTTAATAAGCATTGACAATGCCAACAGTTTGGAATTTTGTGTGCAAAATGGTGCGAGCACCTGGGTATCTAATAATAGTGCCTGGTAAATGCCTAGTACTTATCCATGGAGTGGTTGAAGGCAGACCTGGTTAAGACATTTTAATTACATTAATAACAGGTTTACAGCTCCAATTAAAGTCATTAACTCTCAGAAGACTGCTTTGAAAAAAAACTGGCAGGCACTTCAAGTACAAAGTTTGATGATAATGCTTGATTAAAGCAAGTTCAAAGAGTACCAATGAGGACACATTTTGAGCAGGGTTGGCCGGGAACTGGGTGGGAATTGTCATTGGATTAGCATGGCCATGGGCAGTCAATGCAGTAAGAAACAGCCAACAATAACCTCTTGGTGCACGTGCCTCTTGTTTTGCAAAACAATGGCTTCCTCTAGGCTAGTTACACAATATCTGGCTCTAGCCAGGTTAATTCCTGACATTCAGTTGCGGTATATTTTGTTTGCTTACAGTTTCATTATAACATACAGTAAAACATTTTCCTTCAATGATTAGAAATTTAGATTATAGAACAATCCGTGAGTTGTTGGTCTTAGATTGAATGTTTCATCCTGTCATTAAGTGTTCCAGTGCTAGAGTGAAGCGCAGTGCCGCCTGTCCCCCTTGTGGGATAAGACTGAGTCTATTCCTAAACACACTTACACAATTCATTTATGGCATCTCCTAGGGAGTCCTCTGGGTAGCTGTAAGCAAGGCACTCCTTCAATAACTAAGCAGAACACCGCCGCCTTCTAGGAGAAGATACACTCTGTATTCACAGCTCTTTTTGAGAAACCTGAAACACAGACCCACCTTAATGCAGGAGGCATACTGTTACCCACCTGTTGATTACCTCGTCTCGTCCACCCTTTGTTCAGAATGCCTAGTCGATGGAACACCCTCGGATTCTCCCTAATACCAAGTAGATGGGAAGTACTGTACAAGAAGCATGACAGGGCTCGGCTGTAGCATGGGGCAGGATCCCATCAATCTGGGAGGATGGGGGCAGCTCCTGGTGCTTGGGCATGGCACCAACTTTGCTCCTCAGGTCCCCTGCTTCACCTGGTGGGTTTCTGGACAGTGTATAGTGTGGTGGTCTGTAAAGCGGCAGGGGTTCCTTTAAGGTGCAAACATGCACATTAAAACTCCCTATTCAGCAGCAATCTGAGCGCCTCATAGTTCTTGGGCACACTTCCAATTTAGCTCCTCAGATCATCTGCTTCACCAGGGGGGGTGACAATGGAGACTATGGCAGCCTTTAAAAAGATGAAGATCCCTTATAGATGCGTGCATGCGCACATACACTCCCTCTCCGACAGCAATGGGGATAGCACACAATGCTTGGGCATGGTCCTGATGTCACTCCTCTGGTCACCTGCTTCACCAGGCGGGTTCTTGGACTTCCTTGACAGTGGTGGCATTTGTGCAACAACTATGCTGAAATCCTGTCCAAGGACAAAGAAGATAGTGATGACCAACAAGTCTTCATAATATTGCTAGTGGAAAGACGTCCGAGCTCAGACTGGTTGTATCCTATGTGATGATTTACTAGATGTCGTCACTTCCCCTGAGGGGGAGCCCCTTCCCATGAAGCCCATGAAGCCAGGGAGGTGAGGCCGCTACCCGATAGTCCCCTTGGGCTCCCTCCTTTCCTGTCACTCTCTGGCCAGCCTCTCTTGGCCCTCCTCCTGCTCCCACCTGTGAAGACAAAAACCTTGGGGTCATCTTCGACACTACACTCTCCTTCTCTCCTCACATCTCTTACGTCTCTAAGAAGTCTCACTACCAGCTGTACCTCCTCAGAGGTATTATTCCTTTCTTCTCCTTCCCCCAGAAGCTCACTGTCTCCAGAACTCTGGTTCTCTCTAGGATGGACTATTCCAACAGCCTCTTTCTAAATCTGCCTGCTTCTACTGTGTGCCCTCTGCAACTCATCCAGAACAGGACTGCAAGACCTGTCCTTGGCCTCAAGACCAGGGATCATATCTCTCCAGGACTAAAATCTCTGCAGTGGCTCCCAGTGGCTGCAAGGATTAAGTTCAAAACCCTATGCATTGTCCATAAAGCCTTTGGGGCCTGGGGCCTCAACACCTTCAACTCTCTCTTCCTAAATATCTTCCTTCTCGAGCTCTTCGCTCATCCGCCTCCAACTCCCTCTGGGTCAGATGCTTCTCCAAGCAACAAGTTGGTGGTAGATCTCTTTCTTTGGCTGGGGCCTCCCTCTGGAACAGCCTCCCTGAAACTTGAGGAGAATCATCTCTGGTTCCGGAAGCACCTCAAAACCTTTCTCTTTGCTTCTGTTTTTTCTCATCCACTCCCCTGCTGACTTCCTGGCTGATACCGAAACTGCACTGGTTACCTGGCCACCCTCGGGCCCAGGCCCCCTCCCCCGCCAATCGCACTCCTGCGCTGCCTTCCTGGCAACTCCCGCACTTGGTGACTGTTTTCTGTATCCCTACCCAAACTTCTCTTTCCTCGAATAAAGAGTACACCTATGTATTGTGTATGGGATCAAGAGTAAGAGTCAGACACAGTGGCATTATGTTTTTGGTAATAAACTTTTATTAAGATGAAATAAAGCATCGGTTGCGAGAAAATCCTACCTCGCCCTAACTCTACGAGGGATTTCCCTGCCTCAAAAAAATGAAGGGCTGTCTGTGTGAGGATGTTCAATCAAAAAAGCATCCTGCGTCCTGTGACAATGAACCCTAAACGGACCCTTACACACTATACTCAATATCATGTGGGATTTGTATATGCTGTACACTTATAGTTTTCTTTCAAAGTTCCAAAACAAAGTTCTAAGGTGTAGAAAAAAATAAAGCTCCACCAGGAAAAGGGGTCCTCCCTTCCCCTATGTTTCTTCGGGTCTTCCACTGTCTATCCGGTACTTCCGGAAAGAGTCGATGTTCTACTGCTTCACTGGGAGACGACTCCAACGCTGCGTTTCTCCTTTCATACAATGTTTTACTTCACAATTTCAAGGGGGATAACTCCTCCTTTGAGTCTCCCTTAACCACACAGTTCTTGTGAATGTTTCAAACTCTCACTATCTGGATCTCAGTTATGTGCATGGTTCTTCCCTTTTCCATTGATTGTCACTGTTCTGCAGTTTCAAGGAGGGGGGTTTTGACCCCTAAACTTCCCAATCCGTTTTATACCACTGGTGTACTCTCCTGCCAGGGAACTTGCAGCATTATTACTTCTCTTGTTTTCTGGCATCTCAATTTATCTTTCAAAGAGGTATGTTTCTTCCATTTTGTATTGATGGCCATTGTTTCACCATTTCAAGGAGGGTTCTTGACCTCTGGGCTTTCTCAGTCTTTTTCTACCCCTGGTGTACTCTCCTGCCAGGGTTTTCGTAGCTTTGTTACTTATCCTTAGAAGCTGTACGAGTCTTCTCTTTTTATATTGGTTATCACTATTCCACAATTTCAGGACTGGGTTTTTACCACCACGTTTTCTCACTTCTCTTCTAACCCCGGATTTACTTTCCTACCAGGGTTTTGTATGTCCTTTTACTGTTAGCATGGTTCACTTTCCTGCCAGGGCTTTTACGTTCTCCATTCACTCTCTCTTGCATCCAGGAACTAATTTCTTTCAAGTATTGGCTCAGAGACCCTTTCTTAACAATGTTCGTTTTCGTATTAACTATTCCAGTTCCTTTAATGAGGCTCTCTTTCGCTGTCAACGGTACGCTGCATTTGCCCTAAATCGCCCCGGTGTCCCATTCGCTCTCACTGGCCTTACCAGTCTTCACTGGCAGCTTCAGCGTTCCTCACGCCTCACCGTCTTCTTTGCTCTCAGCCTGCTCCCTGGGAGTATGTCGCGTTAGCCGATTGGTTCCTGCTTTGCCATCCTCTGCATTTGGTGGCACCAGCTGCCTGGGTCAATAATGCAGCAAACTTCTCTCAGCTCAGTTTCTCCGCATGTCATTCTTGCCAGTCTCTGTGCTGTATCCTGCAGTCTGCTCGCCTCTGGTGTCCCAACCAGCATCAGAACAAGTTGGATTCAGCGGCTGTCTCTCTCTCTCTCTCTCTCTCTCTCTCTCTCTCTCTCTCTCTCTCTCTCTCTCTATCTCTAGTGTTCTATTCAGCTGTGTCAGTTTTAAATGTCCCAGCATTGGTAAGCCAAGACTAGAACACAGTGTTAGCTTACCACTTCTGGTCATCCTCATTACTCCATCCCTCTTCCTCATCTCAGTATTATACATGTGGGTTGCGGGGGGGGCAGGTTATTTAATGTTCTTGGCCATGAAGACCCAGGAATCCTCTATCTACATCATAATAAGCCATATAGCAATGTTGCACAGACACATGGATGTCATTAAGAATTACATCTGAAGAATTCTTCGGATTCAGAATTCTTCCGTCTTCCTGGAGATTTTCCTCCTCTACGAGGCCATTCCGCAAATAGCCACCCCCTGTGTCAGGATCAGGCAGCTTCTGCCTTTCCCTGGCTACGTGGGGAGAGACTTTCCCCAGGAAAGGAGTGATGATAATGCCAGATTCATCACAATTGTTATCAGGTCGAGTACTAAAGGGAACTTGAAAGTACTATGATGAGGAAGAGTGTAGGAAACATGAGGATCACCTGCCACACAAGATTTAGTTACTTACCTGTAACTGTATTTCTCCAGCATTGTTATCTTTAATAGATTCAGATGATTGAATATTCCCCATCGTCAGACTGGGAATCCTCAGAGATAAAATAATTATTAAAAAATGTTTTAATATACACACATTGCTACTAGGAAATGCATGTACATAGTCCATTATGGGCTATGAGCCATTCTATTCTGTAGTCCCTCCACCTCACTTTGGTCCTTTATGACCCCAACCAATGAGGTGGCAGGGCTTAAGCTCCACCCCAGGCAGCCATCTTCCGATGTTGAACCGTAGTAATTATAGTATGATGGGGGCTGAGCGTAGGAGCAGCCTCTCAGGGGAGGTGGGTGAGTGCATGTGAATCTATGAAAGATACCAGTGGTGGAGAAATACAGTTACAGGTAAGTAACCAAGACTTCTCCAGCATTGGATCTTTCATAGATTCAGATGCTTGAATAGAATACCAAGCAGTTAAAAAACATGCCACCATCATATACATATATGCATAATACAGAAAACATATCTGTGATCAAACCTTTACCATGCAGCAACACAACGGTTACATACTCAGGGAAGGTGGGAAAAGGAGGCTGTTCCTACCTTATGCAAAGAGGTGGGTGGCAGAGCACTGCCTGTCCAACTGCAGTTTCTTTGCTGGCATCTTCAGTCAGGCAGTAGTGTTTAGCGAACGTGTGCAGAGTGCTCCACGTGGCGGCTCTGCATATGTCCTTCAAGGCCACCCCTGCGTGGAACGCTGTTGATGCCGCTCTCCCTCTGGTGGAGTGCGCTGAGGGTGGTTTGGGAAGGGGGTTGCCTTTCGCTTGATGGCTGGGGGTGATGCAAGAAGAAACCCAGCATGCCAGACCTTGTTCGGAAATATGCTGGCCCTTTGTGTGGCCAGAGAAAGCGATGAACAGTCTATTTGAAGAACGAAATTCCCTAGTTCTCTGCAAATAAAACTTTAATACTCTTGCTATTTCCAGAGAATGCAATGTTCGTTCGGCTTCCGAAGAGTGATTCTGGAAGAAATTTGGCAGGACAATGCGTTCTGTGAGCGTCATTTCCGATACTACCTTCGGAAGGAACTTAGGGTGTGGTCTTAAAAAGACACAGTCATTATGGAACAACGTGAAAGGGGGTTCAGAGAAAAGGCTTGTGACTCACTGATACTCCTGGCCGAAGTAATGGCTATCAAGAAAGCCGTTTTCCATAACAAGAATTTTATGTCGCACCTGTGGATGGGCTCGTATGGAGGCTCCATGAGGGCCATTAGCACAGTGTTCAAACTCCAGGTTGGAACCGGCGTGGGCGTAGGTGGGTATGTACGCAAAAGTCCTTTAAGGAAGACCTTGACAGCCGGAAGGGAGAGTAAGGACTGCGTCTCCGGGGCCGTCGTGTATGTCGTAATGGCTGATAGGTGGACCTTGATCGAAGACAGTGAAAGACCTGCTTTGGCTAAGTGTAATAAATAAGGAAGCACTTGTTCCACCGAAGCAGTGAGAGGATCAATAGCATACTTCTCACACCACTTGGAAAAACGAGTCCATTTCCTAGTGTAGGTGATGCGTTTAGAAGGAGCCCTTGAGGCCCTGATTACATCCCAGCATTCCGTATGCAGATTGAGATTCATCAGTTTACGCTGCTCAGGAACCAGGCCTTGAGAGACAGGCTCGCTGGATCGTGATGGAGGACCTTGCGGTTCTGTTGCGTCAATAGATACTGATGCGCTTTGAGGCGAATCAGGGGCCATCGGGACAGGTTCTGTAGAGTCGAGTACCAGACCTGCCGCGCCCAGTCCGGTGCAATTAGGATCATAGAACACTTCTGCTCTTTCAGTCTGCGTAGTTTCCTGGAAATGAGGGGAAAGGCATATAGGAATTTCCCATCCAATCCACAGAGAAAGTGTCTCCTACTGATTGACTCTCTGGGTACCTGGAGGCGACCATTCTGCATTTCTTGTAGGCCCTGTTGGCAAAAAGATTGAGATGTGGATGGCCCCATAAGGCGAAGATCCGTTGGGCTTCCTTCTCGTGCGGCTCCCACTCGTGAGAAGACGTGTAGTCCCTGCTCAGTTTGTCCGCTAGGACATTGTCCCCTCCCGGAAGGTGTTCCGCCTTGATTTGGACTCCGTGATGCAAGGCCCATGCCCAGAGTAGTTGAGCTTCTTGAGATAAGATCTCTGAACTCGTGCCTCCTTGCTTGTTTGTGTAGTGCATGGAGGTCATGTTGTCTGTCTGTACAGTGAGTACCTGCCCCGCTACTACTGGAAGGAAAGTTTTCAGGGCCCACCGTATGGCCCTGAGTTCCAACAACTTGATGTGGAGTTAGGACTCCTGGGGTGATCAGGAGCCCTTGGTTTGTAGGGCTGCAAGATGAGCGTCCCAGCCCGAAAGAGAGGCGTCCATCCTCAAGAGAAGGGTCGATGTTGGTGCCTGAAACAGAATTCCTTGTAAGATGTTTTGCGGAGCATTGCACCAAAGAAGAGCCTTGTGCAGCATCGGAATCTGGACGATGTCCTCCCACGAGCCGAGAGCTTGTTTCCATTGGTGGTCCAGTGCCTCCTGAACAGGTTTCATGCGAAGCCTGCAATTTGGTATGAGGAATATACATGAGGACATCATGCCCAGGAGGGATTTGTAAGAGCGCACCAATGTCGTTTCTCTGCCTAAGAACCACGAGGTCAAGCCGGGAATTGCTGACGCTCTTTCTGCTGACGGTCTCACTCTGGGAATGTTGGTGTCGAGCTTGGCTCCCAGGAAAGAAACTGTTTTGCTGGGAACTGGGCAGGACGTTGCGTTGTTTTTGGCGAAACCTAACCCTCTTAGAAGATTTGTTGTCTTTGAAAGTGCCAAGCATGCGCTTGAGGCAGAACTTGCTCTTATAAACCAGTCGTCCAGATATGGAAAGACTTCCATTCCTGTCCTCCTGAGTTTCGCAGCCACTGGTGGTAGGCATTTTGTAAACACTCTCGGTGCTGATCTCAGACCGAACGGGAGCACTCGAAATTGAAAATGAAGATTGCCCACAGTGAACCTGAGGAATTTTCTGTGTGCTTGTGTGGATTGGTACGTGGAAGTATGCGTCCTCCAAGTCTAGAGTGGCCAAGAAATCGTGCATGTTTAGCCAAGGGAGCACTCCTTGCAAAGTTATCATCTTGAATTTGATGTGCTTGATATAGTTCTTTAGCGCTCTCAGGTCCAAGATGTGTCACCATTGACCATTCTTCTTTTTGATGGGGAAGAAACAGGAGTAGAAACCCTTCCCCCTTAGAGAGTAAGGTACTGGTTCTATTGCTGCTTTGAACAGCAGTTTCTGGATTTCGGGCATGACTTGCTTTAACATATGCACCTTGCACGGAGTCAGGGGCAAGGAATGTGGCTGGTTTAGAAATTCTAATGTGTGTCCCTCGCAGACCACCTGTAACACCTATTTGTCTGATGTTATTGACTGCCAGCGCTGAAAGAACTGGTTCACCCATCCCCCCACCGGGGTGGGACGTTGAGGGGGAAGGAGGAGGACTGTCAGTTTTGTTTGCTCTGCGACTTCCCTTGAGCGGAGCCCCGCCTCCCTCTCTGGGCGTACTTGTTGGAAGATTGGTACTTGGTGTCCTGGTATGAACTACCTTGCGACTTCTGGCCATAGGATGGGTGGTTAAAGCCTCTGTACTTCAAGGATGAACCTCGAAAAGGACGAAACGACCGGCGATCCTTGTCTTTCAAGGAGTAGATGGCACATGCTGTGTCCGTTTTGATTCCTTTGAGGTGGTCATCGATCTTTTTCCCGAAGAGTTCTTGACCATCAAAGGGCATGTCCAATATCTGCGCTTGAATCTCAGGGCTGAAATTGTTAGCCTTCATCCAGTCCGGTCTTCTCAGCACCGTGGGCCATCTGCCGGAAACCTGATTCCGCCACATCGACTGCAGTGTCAATCATGTGATCCGAAGCTGCTTCCCCATCGGCGATAATCGTCCTGGCTTCCTCCTGGAGTTCTACAGGTAGCTGTTTGTCCAGCTTGGACATGCAGAACCAAAGCTTGCGGTCGAATCTCGCTGCCATGGCCAGCGCGTTGCCCGCTCTAATGGTAAGCGATGTTGATGCGGACACTTTCCTGCCCATAGCCTCTAGTTTGCGACCGTCCTTGTCCGGTGGGGCAGATAGAGGTGATGCTGGATTGGTCAACTTTTTCCTAGCTGCTACTGTGATGTCCGAGTCCAGTTTTGTATGACCTCGTTGACAAAGAGGTGCAGACTCCGGAGCCTTGTATTTTTTCTCTGGCCTGGAAACTAGAGCCGGAGTGGATAAGGGTGTGGCCAGTATCTTGGATCTGGACTCCCAAATGGTGTTGAGGAGAGGAATGGTAGTAATAGTTCTCCTACGTTTTCCCTGTGCTCATAGAGCACCGACTTTTTCTCCTCTGATGTGGCCTGTAACTGAAACAATTCTGCGGCTTTGCAGATGATAGTATGAAAAGAGACTAGATCATCCGTCGGTGAAGAGCCACACGGAGAATCTTTCTTTCTGGGCTTTTCGACAATGTAATCGTCCCATTCACTAGTATCCGGTTCTTGCGTGATCTCGCCTTCTTCTGGTTCAGAATATTCTCTGAAAGGATCTTCTTGCCAGTCTGAGCCCGAAACAGAGGATGGTACAATCGTTGGAACTCTAGTTGGAGACCTTGTCCTGTGTGACGATGCTGGAGAAGGGACCCTTGTCGGTGAAGCACTGAGTGTCCTGCTCCTAGACCTGCGTGGTGGCTCAGGTGAACGCACCATTTTCTGTGGCCTACTACTGGAAGGCAAATGTCTTGGCGTGCTTTGTCAAGGTGAAAAATCCCTCTGCGGGAGGTTAGGTTCCCTCAGTACAGCTGACCTGCTTTTTTCATTTTGATGTCTGTTGAACTCCTCAATGATCCTTAGCATTGATAAGATGAACACAGGATCATAAGGATCAGCAGGCACCTCTGTAGTAGGTTGCCAAGGAGGGCTGTGTTCCTTAGGTGTGAGACAATGCTGTTCCTCAACAAACTCATTGTCTGAAAACAGGATGACGTCAGGTAGCTCTGGCATTTCTCCTAAGAGAGATAATTGTGTTCCGTGTGGTTCAAGAGCGTCCACAAACTGAGGTGGCGCTTCTATAGACTCAGGAAGACTGTCTTCATTGGATGGCATAACAGTGGCATCAGCGAGGGTTGTTTTGGGCCCTAATTCTTCCGTCGGTAAAGAAGCTTGCAGTGCCGTCGAAGGAGCCGTGGTGGAAGATTTCGTCGACAACGGCCTCATCGAAGACGGGTCAGTGGACAAAGATTTTGTGGACGGTGGCTTGCCTTTATCCGTCGACGAGTGCGTGGAGGAAGATTTCGTGGACGGTAACTTATCCGTCAACGAGTGCTTCGTGGACGAATGTCTTGTGGACAAGTGCTTCGTGGACGAATGATGAGCTTCCTTCGTCGACGATTGCTTCATGGATGATAAACTCGCTGTCATGGCCACTGGTCATGGGGCCAGTCCTTCCTCATCTCCAGGGTCCCATTGGACCCTGGCACCAGGCTCATGTTAAAGTCTCTAGGCCTAGGATGTGTGCAACTGGGCCGGACGTGGAACAGAACTGGAAGGCACATGCTACAGGCCCAAAGAAGGACAAGGTGGAGTTTGTAGGCAGAGCTATATGAGGGGCCTGTACCAGCCTATTTAAGGCCAGCTCATCCATGCGCCCTCGCTTAGTGTTATTCTGCTTCCAAGCAGTGTAAAGTTCTGGGCTGTGCCTACCTGTGCCTCGCTGGATTACAACCTCATCTTCGAGATTTCCTGGGAACGCTTCTAACCAGCAGTCTTCCGCCTCCTCTCCGCGAGCGTCTTCTTTCCAGCTACTCCGTCGCTGCGGACGTGTCTTACCTGCTGCCAGTCGCCCCATCGCTACCAGCCTCTACATCTCTGAGCGCGCATCTTACCTGCTACCAGCCTACGCATCGCTGAACGCGCCCCTTACCTGTCGCCAGCCGCTACATCGCTGAGCACGCATTTTACCAGTCGCCAGCCGCTGCATCGCTGAGCACGCATCTTACCAGTCGCCAGCCGCTACATCGCTGAACATGCATCTTACATGTCGCCAGCCGCTACATCGCTGAGCATGCTTCTTACCTGTTGCCAGTCTCCACTTCGCTAACGCTTCAGCTGCTGCTTCGCTGAACGTGCCGCTTACCTGCAACTCGTTTGGGCCTGTGCCAGACTCTTCTTACCTCCATTCCATAACGGCCTGAGTCGAGTCTTCTACTGAGCCAACATTCCACCACGGTCGGAGCCGGAGAGCCCTCTTGTCATCACAAATCTTCATCGAAGGCCCGGACACTATTCTTCATCGTCGGCCTGCACCTCCAAGGGAAAAGAACAAACAGGTTAGAATGTATACGCGCTTACACGGCCGCATATATACATGAGACATTGCAAGAATTACAGCAAGACGGAATACAGTCATTCCATCCGAACTATTATCATACTAAAGACTTACCTCATACTTGGATTGATCGCAGCCATCCTGGATCAAACTTCCCACGGGCCAGTGAAGTTAACTTGGTCCGTTCTACGCGCCCCTGCTAGGAAAGGCAGGACGGATAGCTCAACATTACAAAACTACAGGTGAGTGTCTATGTGAAAGTGCTTGCCCACCATATTCTGGCACGAAAGGGCTGGAGTAGGTCACGGGTCCCCACTCCGTTCTCATTGCCTCTCCTCTTCACACAGGGGCAACATCCATCTCCTGAGCCGCAGGTCCAACCACTCTCGTTGGGGGAAGGTGATTTTGAGGAACCAGACCACGAGAGGGCTCCAACCGTGCCCCAACACCCCAGGGGACACCAGGTGAGCGTTGCACTCGCTGACGAGGACTTGGTCGTGGACGATGCAGATTGTTGCGTGGTGGTCGATCAGGGTGTCGACTGATTGGTGGACGACGGGCCTCTACCTTGACTGCCGCTCGTAGAAGGCCTCTCCATGGACGACTGCCCCCCGCCCCCTGGTTTTTTGCGAACTCCTCCTTATCTTTGGAGGTAGTTTTTGCCATAGAATGCTTCATTTTATGGCTTGTAGACTCCAGGGGAGGTAGGAAAGGTATAATTTCCAGCTTCCTCTTGCTCTTGGGAGTGGGAGAGGAGCTCCTTTCCACTGAAAAGCCCTTCTTTTAGAGGTTTGCTTCTCAGATGATTTGCTGGAGTGAACAGGGGCTGTCTTCGCAGATTCCTCATCAGAGGAAAGCCCCCTGGCTTCCAAATGCAGGAGAAGTCTTCTATGTCTGTCCTCAGGAGGATAAAGACAGTATATACAGTGATCATGGGGATCTTTCATGTAAACCACCTTTCTCCTGCACCTCGTGCAATCCCTGAATAGGGAAGGCTTCTTGGTAGTCTGAAGGTCAGCCATCTGAAGAGAAAGTTCACTCGACGAATTCAGAGTCAAAACAAAGTTTTTTGAAACCCCAAAAACCAGTGGCGAGCCAGGGGAATGTGGTAGAGTATATTAAAATATAAACTACTGTGAGAGCTTGAGGATTCCCTGTGTCAATTAGACTGCGGTGAAACATTTGAAGATGGCTGCCTGGGGCGGAGCTTAAGCCCTGCCACCTCATTGGTTGGGGTCATAAAGGACCAAAGTGAGGTGGAGGGACTACACAATAGAATGGCTCATAGGCCATAATGGACTATGTACATGCATTTCTATGTAGCAATGTGTGTATATTTAAAAACATTTTAATAATTATTTTATCACTGAGGATTCCCAGTCTGACGACGGGGAATATTCAAGCATCTGAATCTATGAAAGATCCAATGCTGGAGAAGTACTGATACCAGGTGGCCACGTGCCCGTATCAAGCTTAAAGCAACAAAATAGATGAAGAATTTAAACAACGATATGATTGGGAACCAGCTAAAATGTATAAAAACCAAAGAGGGACAAAGACACTGGTTGACTCCAGCCGATGCAGGCAGCAGCTGTGGAAACTCTCAGGCACAGGAGTTTCAAACCCGCTTGGGAGACCAGAAAAGGAGAAGCACGGACGACACTGCGGAACTGATGCATCCTTTCTTCTCGGGTACTGCCGGAGCAGTCCCAAAGGCCAGAAGTAATCCTACCCATGCAAGATGCAGAGAGAAACCCAACGAAGCCAACGTGCAGAGGGCGATCGCGCTGCCATCGCAAATTCAGAACTGCCGAGAAGAGGGAAGCCACACGACCGTCGCAGATGCAGAGAGAAGCCTGAAGCAGCAGAGAGGCAAACCCTTGTCCCTAGAGGCCTTGGCGACATTCCAACATCCCTGTGAAGGTAAAGGGAGGTACGGGAGACCCAGAGGGTAGGGGTTAGAAGGGAGGCAGGCATTAAAGACTCTCCCTTGCTCTAATAGTTGGGACACCTAGATTGGCGCACATGGGCTTCAGACTTACCTGAAAGCTCTTCTCCTTCATATCAGTAGATGAGTGAATTCCACTGACCACCAGAGTAGGGTCAAGGACCCACACCCAAGAAGAATAAGAGAAACCTGGGTCAAAAACCAAAGAGGGACAAAGACACTGGTTGACTCCAGCCGATGCAGGCAGCACTAATCAAGAGAATAATACGAGTCATCTTTCCTGTGGCAGTTCTTGGCAGGGTGGTGAACCAAGTAGGCTGAATCCAAGAAGAGAAACCTGGGTTGAGGACCCAAGACCAGAGGGAGACGAGTCATCTTCCTCACGGCAGTACTTGCCATGTTAGTGAACCAGGTCTGCCGAGTCAAGGAAGAACAACATGGGTCTAGGACCCAACCACATTTGGAACTTCATATGGTATTGAACAGAGGAGGCACTGGAGTGTCCAAAGGAAGGGAGTCATTCCCCTTGGCTCTAGTGTGACTGACAAGTTGTAATGAGAAGCATCAGGCGGAGGAAGTCATCCTCCTACTATCAAGTGGTGTAATAAAGAACAAGCTTCCAGTCAATGGAAGGTAGTCATTACCCCCCTGCCTTTTGACTACAAAAGGTTAAAAGAACTTTCTAAGCAGGGGAAGGGAGGCATTCCACCTGATACATCAATGACCCAAGAGGAGAAGGGTTGTTGGGCGTGATTGTTTTGTTTAAGGACACTTTCAACCAGGGTAAGGGAGTCATTCCCTGTTGTGCAACTATTGAAAATTCCTGAAATTAACTGTGATCACAAAACTAGGAGAAGGGAGCCATTCTCCTGGGCAACACACTGTTTAGTCTTATCTACTTTAGTTACAAGTGTGAGGGACAGAACTAGGGATTTTGACAAAGGGCGGCAGACATGTAAGTTAAACAGACATATGACAGATCCTTTTTAGTCTTTAGTTGTGGCAGGGAAACCCCTCATAGAAAGAGACGGATAGGATTTTTTTTCTTTTGATTCACAAAGAATAAAAGTCTTTACCAAACACCATGCCACCTTGGTGTCAGTTTCCTTCTTCTGCACCCTTACAACTAACTGCTGGATTATAATTCAAGTGTAGCAATAGAGTTTATTGACACAGCTCTTATGGCAGCTCAAACGTAAAACCATCATTCACCAACACAATGAGAATATATGCCTACAGTCAGGGATCAGCTCATGTTCTTTTGCAGAGTCATGGCTCCACAGTTTGTGGTGTTCCCCAGAAGTAACGCTAGAATTAGCTCAGAATTTGTTTTCATGTGTCAAGCAATTATTAAGATGCAACTCACCTATGTGAGCAGCTGTCTATAAAAGCCTGCTTTCTGCTTTTGCCCTTTGCCTTGAAATTGTGTTAATCATCAGTATATAGACATCCTGCAATGATTCTGTGAAAGACTTTGCCTGCACAAGCTTCAGCTTCACCACTCGTACCTGCTGCTACACCCAATCTCACCCGTCTCTTCATACACAGGAGCATGTTGTCTTCAGTGATTTCCTCTTTCAGTGCAGCTGCCACCGTTACACTCCTATCGCACACTAAGCCTGGAATCTGCAGGGAACCTGCATCCATGGATGGTGGGAGGACATGGGGTAATCCTGGTAACGGATTACTCCCTGCCTCTCTCCTCACCCTCATAGGTGTCTACTGCGTAGCTTCTCCAGGTCTCCACATCTTCATGCTGAATGCCAGGGTGAAGATGCTTCCTCCTCTCATGCTCAGACAATCCCAGCCCCCTAGCCTTTCTGATGCACTTTATTTTATCCTGGTGTGAAGATAAAGGAGTTGGTGCCAACTCACATTAGTTTCCCTGTGGTATCAGCGAGTCAAAGTCAGTCTATCTGCTATCCAACTGCAAACCACCTTCAAAGGGATGAAATGGTATAGTATAGTGAAGGTCACCAGCATAAGATGTCTTGGGTACCAGCAGGCACAACTACACATCAGTAGGGAGACAGTGAAAGTGACGGGCAGCTGAATAAACAGAAAACACAAACATTATAGAATGATGGAAAGGGAACCCCAAATTAGTTTTTCTAAATATGCAGCACAGAAAGCTGAATGGCCAGAAGAGGTGAAGAAAGTATGTTTTAGTTCAAGGCATACATTCAGGAGGCATGTTTTGGAAGCCGCCTGAAGTGAACCAGTTCAGTGTAACAGAAATTAGGGGTAGAACAATGACTTCGGATGGGGTGTAAGATGCGGTCACATGTAACATGTCCTGCTTTCAGAAGCCATAGGATTAAAGGGAGACAGTCTGTGAAGAACTAGGATGACCCTAAGAAGGGCCAGACCAAGTTCTGACCTGGGGTGAGGATGACAGTGTTTGCCCTCTGCACTGCACCTGGCACACAAGGAAGAACTAGCCCATCTTCAGACCAAGGAACACCAACAAATGGGAGTTCACACAGTCTTGCCTCAGACGTCTATCGGACTAGTGCATGGTCTAAATATCATCTAAGGCCTTAGCAACATCCATCTGTCATACTGAAAAACCAGGCTCATTAGCCTGCCCACGAGAGTGCAGAGATATCACTGACCATTAATTCTCCTAATTTTGTTTTGTGAGGGATAATTATGTATGAATTTAAATACTATGATTCACTGAAAAAGTACTGACAATATGCCTACACATCTATAATGCCAAGGCTTGCGAGCAGGTTCAATAAAAAGATGTAAAAGATGTTCCAGGGCGTGGAGTCACCATTGGATGGACTCTTGATGTGTGCTTCAATTTTGCTCTGCACCTTCAGAACACGACAATATTTTCCTGGTGAAGAATTACACCCGATTCTCTGGCCGCCCCTTCCAATGGAGTGCAAGGGATAGGACGGTTGTCACAGACTTCTCCAGATGATTGCCACAAGGACTCCATATACATATGTGAGTATAAGGAGTGCTGCCTGGCCTGTGCTGCTCTTTCACTGTTAGCTGCAGCGACAACTGTAGCTCATCGGGGAGAGCCCTCATCAAGGTCTGTCCCTGACCGGGCCCTCCTGCCACTAATGTCATCTGAGCCATTCATTTGCTGATTGTTAAAGGGGACAGGTTGGAGTGCAGGGAGATGGGAGGGAGTGCTCTCTATTCTACTCTCAGAGTAGTAACTTCAATATTGTATGTAAAAGTCACAGAGACTGAGAAGGTGGTGAAGGATTGTTTTTGAAATTGGTTTCAGTGTTCCACATTTTAAGGCAGCAAAATGGTGTGCATTGTTCATTTCATTATAGTGCGACAGTCGTCGCCGTAAGGTAAGTATCAAGTTCCATAGGAAACCCGAAAATGGAATTGCTAATAACGTTTGGAAATTTTGGGAAAGATCGGTTAAAAAATGAAAAAATTATTAAGAAAGCAAAACAAACACACGTTTTTAGCCTTCTGCCATCAATTTCTCCACAGAGAATAAGTCAAAATGTATGCAGAGTGCACAGCAAAAACTCTTGGATGGATTTGGACCAGGTATGGAACAACTTGGTCACGAAGCGTTGACTTGATTTCCAGGAAGCGTCTGGGGTTATTCCACCCAGTAGTTGTTGGAATATTTGTTCGAGAAGGGGTGCCCCTTTCTCACAAAATTATAGCTTTATCTCCCATGGTGTATTGCAGCAGAGAGGCTGCAAGGATTTTCAGAAATGAAAAAGCAGTCCTATGTTTCCAAAATTCTATTGCTAATGACTTTTACTGGCTGGTTGGATCTGGATGACATTTTTTTAAACAAAGGTTTGTCAAGCCCCCCCCCGTCCCCTCCAAAGAAAACTGGACGTTTTGGGAACAAGTCGTCCAAAAATCAAAACGTTATTATGAAAACATAAAAATGCACTTTTCAGTCTACTTTATTTGTTTTCCCATTGAGAAAAGGTGCAGATATTGAACAGAAATGGCATGAAAACCGCTTGGCAGATTTAGACCAAATGAGAAACAATTTGAGCACAAAGCGTTGAATTAGTTTCCTTGACTGGTTTGGGGTAAATCCATACAGCAGTTTTAAAAATATTCGATAAAGAATGGTTTTCCCCTGGCACCTTAAAACCTTTATATAGGTCTTGGTGTTTTGCAACAGAGAGGCGGAGCGAGGCTAATAACTTTTCACTTTTTGGATGAATTTGGACGACATTTTTTGAACCAAAGGTTTGTCAAGGACCCCACAAACTGAACATTTGTCAAAAACGTAAGGTATTAAGAAAAATTAAAATCACAGTTTTCAGCCTACTCCCATTCGTTTAAATTC